>NC_064903.1:15710627-16018878 GCF_929443795.1 Astur gentilis
TTCACCTCATTTTTCCACCACAGCTGACAGTCGAGAAGTGAATCATTCATTCCTTCTGGCCTTTGTGTATTTTATCAAATGCTACAGAGAACAACTAACTTCAATTCCCTCAAGTAATTGCATAAAATGCCAAACTTAAAGTTCTTTCGCACTTTAATAAAATTAAGTTCTACAGGAAAGAAAACATCCGTCCAGCCAAGCTCAACCATTTTGACCATATGTTGCCATTGGATCAACCTAACCAAAACAGATCTACTATACATAATCCTGCCACTCAGAATACATATAAAATATACCACTGGAAAAGCTTTCCACCATTCCTTGGCAGCATACAAGGTTGTCTTCTGCCTAAGGCTTGGGTCCCACCTCACCTAACAGATGGGTGTGATGGCTACACCTCATTTAGGATAAATAAAGGAGCTTATTTGTCCCTAGAGCCAAGGAGCTGAAGCAATCACAATACACCCAGAGGACAGGCATGTGTCCAAAATTTAGTAGACTCCACACAGAGGAGCTTTGCAAAGCTTCTGAAAGAGGCTTAACAACCAGCACAGCAGCAAGAGCAGTCCCAGAAGATGCAGACCCGAGACTCGAAGGGGAGAAAAAGCAAGGACCTTTTCTAGTTTGAATGCTAATTAAGAAAGGGTGAGCGAGGTAACTGTTCCCCTGGTCAATTCTCTCCTGTGTTGAGGAAGGGATGCACAGAGATCTCTAGCTTTACTGTCAGTCCCCCCTCCTCAGCCAAACAGCTCATCAACAGCAGATTTTGTGTAAACGGTCAAAAGGAAGTCATTCCCTTTGGACAGAAGTCAGACACCTGCAAGCTGCTGGTTTCTCCCAGTAAACCAGAGCTGTCAGGATGCCAACAAGCTCCTTCTGCACAACAAAACTCTGGGGAAAAACACACACCAAATTTTCGTCATAGCCACCGAGACAGGCAAATCTTAAGTAACTCTACCAAAGTCAGTGGGCCTGTAGCAGCGAACACGATCCCTGCGATAGTACACCAAATCCATAAACCCTCCATTTTTGTGTACAGACTGGATGTTTTCAAACTGTTTAAAGGGTTTAAATGCGGCATCCAGGGTACTATCCTAGCCCTGCTGAAGTCAGCAATGACAGCAAGCTCCACCAGCTCCTGCACCCCGCAAGGACATCATCCAAGGTCAGGCAGCGTGCGAGCTTGAAGGACACCTCCTCCTCCTCCTCCCCAAAATTGAGCAACTCCTCCCCTTGCACCTCTCCCAGGAACAGCACCTACTGGAGCCATCAGAGTCAGAGGCTGCTCTATATGCAGCTGCAAATGTTTTATTTATTCTGAAAATTCAACCAACACAGCTGTGCGATGTGAAATATGACTCAGTGGAGTTAGCGTCTTACTGCAGGCAATCACATTTATTATAATAAATAACTATAAATAAATAATGAGGTTGCTTAACAGGGACACGGGTAACCTGTCTAGACAATCACGGAGGTGACGTACTCTGCACTGGAATGTCCTCCAGATTTCAACAATAAGTCTTGATTAGAAATATTTTTTTTTTTAAAAAAGCAGGGCAATGATTGCTTATTTAAAAATACCAAAGCCTGCTTCTCAGCATTGCCAGCACGCACCTAGCAAGTTTAGCTAGTAACACCTCGCTCTCCAGCAAGCCTTTCCCGTAGCAGACCCTTACAAAGATCAAGCAAACATTCCAGCAGGCAGAATTTCTGATAATTTACTGCCACATAAACCAAATTCTCCTATTTGGAGCCGCAAACAATACTGCTCCATCAACAGGCTAGCCTACCCACGGCTCAACAGCACCCTGCGACCATCACCCAGGTCTCATGGTGGTGCCCTGTGGAGGGGAGAACCCCTCTTCCCCTTCCCTGGCATTTCACTGCCTGCATAATGGAGAAAAGCAATGGCCAAACTAATAGCTGGAACATGTGACCTTAATTAATTAGCAGACCTAGTGGAAAATGCCAACTCTGCATTGTCACTGCCTGCTTTCAAGGACCCTCTGCCTGCGTCAGCAGTACAGAGACGCTGGGTCCATTAACGTTTGCTCTGGGATAAGGACAGATGATGCAAGAGTGGCTTTAGCAACCTGGTACAGGAGAGGCAAGGTCTGAGATAAAGGAGTAACCTCCTGTGAATCCGTTTGTGGTGAAGGTCTTCCCTCTCCCTAAATGCTTCTCCAACAACTCTGTGACGGGCTCCAGGAGAAATCCACCAAGAACAAAGCTAAGGTCAACTGGAAAGGACTGGGAGAGCAAGCAGATGGCCACCTGCCACCTCACCAATCAGCAAAATCATTCACTTCAGCTGCATCATGAAATATTTCCTCACTTCTTCCTCTCTCCCTCTAGCTGCCTTCCTTCATCCATGCACTGCGTCCATTTAGGTTACAAGACCCATTTAGCACGTAGTGGAGAACAGCTGGGAAAGCAAACAAAAAAAATAATAGACCAGTACCTTCCCCAGTGACTCCAAAATCCTAGAGGCAGCTGCAACAAGCAGTATTTCTCTGGGAGTAACACAGAAAAAAAATAATCTTATTCTATAAAAATATCCCTTGCCCTCAAACAGGCCTGCAGTTACAATCAATTTCAATAATAAACTTTATCAATACTGGGCACCACTCTTCAGGAAAAGATCTCCCTTTGTCCCCTAAGCTGTGCGTCTGCCCTTGGAGGAAAATCCCAGTGCTCTTAAGTTTATAGAAGTAAATCCTGCAAGCAGCAGCTCTGCTAATGTTTGCAGGATGGCCACAAGGAGCTTGATCAAGGCTTAGACACACATCTGGCTTGCAGCGCAGATGCATGTTCACATGGGCACCGTTTCATCAGCTAACGTTTGCTGAAAATCTTGTGCATCACAGATACAAAAAACCACAATCACAGCTGCTCGTTGGGATTTCCATTTTTATTTCCATGGGTCATATTAGGGAATGAAATATCTTGTAGTTTAGCAACTAAATTTATGCTTTTTTTAAAAAAAAAAAACAAGTACTGTTATTGTTACCATGTCTAAACCATTAAGACATGTCCAGATGCTGTTAAGCATGTTCTGGATACCTGTAATAAATAAAAAATTAAATCCCAAATGGGCTACATTTTTTCAGGGGACACGACCTTAGCAACTTCAGCTCCTCCAGGACCACAGGTAGCCTTGCAATTGAAATCTGAATTCTCCCACCAATTTCCCAGCTTTTTTTTTTTCCTCCTTAAGATCAAGTTCCTTCAGTACCCAACGCACGTTGAATTTATAATGCTAATCAAACTTCTCCAGGTAGAGATAGAGTTTATAAATTAATCCTGGGTAAAATAAATACATCAGCCAATCTTGGTACAAACATTCCTGCCTCTGATTAAGTTGAATTCCAGGACTGTGCAGCATGCATTTCAAAAGGGTAAAGTGGCAGGAAAGATGCACGCTCTCCCTGCATACAGCACAGCATATTTGCATCAATGTGACCTCAAAGCGACAATGCCTGGGCAGGTGGCAAGACGAGACTCTTAGTTATTATGCAAAAGTGCAACTTGCTTTGCTGTTCCTTCACGCCTCCTTACCCACGCAGCGAGCTCCAGGTGCACGGCAGCGGTGTGTGCTGATGGCAGGGCTAGAGGTTTCGGCTCCGAACTCCCCGGTCCAGGCGCGGGGATGACTCGAGTACATACGCAGCCCCACGCCGAGGGGCCCAAACTGCGCCCTCCGAGGCTCCTTGGATGCTCTGAGATATTTATAAATAAGTGCCCACAATACGAGTTGTACTTTCCTGTTTTATGCTAACTACAGGCACCTATAAGAAGCGATCAATAGTAGTCTGTGCCATACCCTAAGAACCCTAAAATATTAAGTGCAGGAACCATCACAGACAAGACATTACAGCATTTATACAGGCTGAACTCCTATACCAAAAGCTATTTATACACTAACTCGGCAGAGCTGAAGTGTTCATCTGCTAACAAAATTGGCTGGGTGGTTTAAACAGGACCTGGGGCGAAAAGTTGGCAGAAGTATGAGCAGCTATGCTGCCCGGTTTCAGGTACAGCTCTACACTGAGCCAGCTCCCAGTGCAACCGGTGCAAAGAGAATGCACGAAAGCTGCATCTAAGCATTCACGTATGGGGAACATAAGGGCAGCAAGGGCATCGCAACCCACTGGGAAGAAGAAATTTCTAACCTTGAAATCATCTTGATTATAGCCATTTTGCTGCAATGCTAATGCCAGGTTGACCAGCTTGCCATGCAAAGCCCAGGAGCACAGAAGAGGGTACAGAACTGTCCACGAGCCAAGGCGAGACCCTTCTCACCCACCCACTCGGGAGCCAGAGGAGCAAAGGCTTCTCTGACCACATCCCTACCACCCACGGCAGCCCACCCCGCCGTGATGCCAGCACCAACCTTCCTCCTCGGCTGTGCCATGGCACAAAGTCTGGATTAGTTGTCATCGATGCCCTAATTTATCATTCTTTAAAGAGGGAGTTGAAGTGTGTGTTATATGTCTGATAGGCTTCACTTAAGCAGACACCATTTGTTGCTGTAGCATGTACAGTTTAAAGAGAAGTACGAAGTACTTTCCTCATTAAACGAAAATACAGCGGTCCAAATCTCTGCCTCTCATTCCAGTGAAATTCCCTCTCTCCCACCCTGGACATTATATGATTGCCAATTAAAAAGTGAAAGCAGAATGCAATGCAATACTAAAGCAACTAAACAGCAAAAAAAGTCATGACAGCAGGATGAACACAGTCTACTAAAAAAAAAAAAAAAATTAGTCCTTTAAAATCAACAGTAAAAAAGTAGATACTATATTTGATTTTAAGGAAAATGTTAGGAATGATACATATGCTCAGTTGAGTTGCCAAGAGGAATTTATTTAAAAGAAAAAAAGTTTAAAAAACACACTTAGAAAGCAGTTCCGGTTTATGTACTATGACTCCCATACACTGCTGCATTACGGAATGCTTCCAAGATCACAAAATGCTCTCCATCACCAAAATGAAGCCCAGCAAATTGCTAATGATAACAGTTAAAGCAAGATGTTGAAACCCAGTTCTAAAAATTAAGAGTGTCAAAACCCACACACTTGTTTAAGAGCCCTAGCCAGGCAGCCGAGTGCTGTTCACAAGCTTGTCTTCCCAGCAGACTGCTCCGAAGAGCCAGGGCAAATCAGGAATTACTAATTACAAGCATTTAAGGAGGATGCAGTGACATTTCTTGTACGGCTGGAGCACTTTGTAGGTATCACACTGGCTTTTAACCTCTCATCCCATCATACAACTCTAATGAGTTCTGTGGTCCCAGCATTAACCGTGCGGAAAACAGCTGACACTGCAAAACCCCAGCTCTTATCATTAAAGCCAACCAGATCCCGTTCTTCAACCGATTTAAGACAGAGCTGCTGCGGGGCATGAATTATCTCCTTTCCAGGGAGGCCACCCCTCCGGGGAATGGGGCTCTTCATTCAATCAAGGGGATGAGCACCGTTGTCTCTAACAGGGATGAGTCAGGCCATGAAAGCATCACCCCTGCAAAGCCCACGGCATACACGATGGGGAGTGTGCTAATTTCGGCTATGCAGCAGCCAGACTAGGCAGCACCGGAGATGAAGCCAAGATCAAACCTGGCAGCACCCCAGGACGCAGAGGACAGGCAGCACGAGCGCACGCCAGGTCACCGTGTCTGCTTTGACATTTTCAATGCCCTTCAGATGCCTCCAGGAGCAAGCCGAGGATGAGCCGCCGAAGGCACGACAGCAAGTACAAGCTCCTTCCCCAGGCAGTTCGGACTCCCGGCAACCTTGCTGCTATGCTGCAGCTCCTGGAAAACTCTAATTTCAACACAAAACTCAAGTCTTCTAATGTTACCTCTTCTAAAAGCTTATCTTGTGCTCATGAATGAAACTAACGTTCTAAACCAAAGGGAATGAAAGGTTTAGATGATCTGTGTGTTATACAGGTTTTAAACTGTTCAAGTTTCTGGACAGCTGGTAAGAAGTGGGGGTCTGACCCGAATTAACTAAAAATTCCTAGATGTTTCACAAAGCTTTACTAATAAACTCAGCTATAGATCAGGGTACTGACCCTTTCAAGTTTGCACAAACCTAGAATTTCAAGATCTCCTCCAGGTATCAAGAAGGAACTCCAAACCAAGGCCAAGTCTTAACAATCCCAAATAATGTTCTTTTAAAATGTGCTATTAAATGATTGCTATTAAAATACTGACAGAGAAGCACTTTCAGGTATCCTGCGGGCATCTCTACCACCAACCATTGCAGAAACAAATACGCCCAAAGACGACCGAGGAGCTTTGGGACACCCAACTGCATGAACTCGTCCCTTAATCCAAATTTTGTTCCGAGACTCTACGACACACAAATTTAATGGGATTTACTTGCTCATCCTCTAAATCTCAGGTTTACACATTTCATTTTGACAGCCTCCACCCTGGGCTTAAAACCCGCAACACAGAGTGCTACAACAGTCTTCGGATGAACTCACTTTCAACTCACAAGCTGAGAGGAAGGAAACACACAGCCCTGCAGGTCATAAAACCTCTGCTCAGCAAACAAAATCCAGCAAGATGCAGGTCACTCAACCCAGAGCAGTAATTTCTACCCCAGAAGGTTGCAGAAGGTGCAGCTCAAGACACCGCACACAACTCCCGTTGGGTCAAACACGGAACAGGCAGCCAGCTGCAATAAGCAGGTAGTTGTGTCGGGGAAACGTAGTATTTCAAAAGCTAAAAAGGGGCAACAGCTTCCGCTCACAGGCTGTGGTTAAAGCAGGTGCCTATATATAGTTACGGTAAGTGAAAATGTCCGTTGATACTTCTGTCGTGCAAAAGTTGCTCTAGTTATTAGCTACAGCTCTACAGCCCATGGTGCTTTCTTCAACAAACCCGCAGGAACATCTCCACCACCATTAACAAAACCACCAGTCTAGGTCTCGAGGAGACCACCTCTTTGCCGTCTGGGAGCAGGCGGCTGTCCCGCGGCAGGAGCCAGAGCCCCGCGGCGAGCGCTGCTGCAGGATGAAGACCCGGGCTTGCGGCACGTGGGACCGTCCTGCTCCAGCTCCGTCAGTCGCTGCCTCCACCTGCACCTCCAGCGGGAAGGGAAACAAGCACACCAACCCGCTGCCACCACCAGTCTTCTGGATTTTAATTAAGCGGAAAGAAAAAAGGCTAAAACCCTATGCAGAAAAACTGCCTGCTGGTTTGCTTCTTACACCGAGTTGTTCCTCCAGCATCAGCCTGTCCCCTCCAAATTGCTTTTGTATCTTGCTGTACAAAATGTCTTTTTCTTCTCTGGGAGCCTAGAGGAGCATCTCACAGGAAGGATGACCGGATTTCACAATACGTGGTTTTGAAGGTTGGTGTTAAATTTGACACTGTAGCTCCAAAGTAATTGTGACTAACCACTAAATCACCATGTGTAATGGATTCCTCCGAACATTTATAGCTAGCAGTTCCATTATGCTCTAATCTGGAAAACATCTAAACGACTCTCCACAAAAATTGGAGGGGAACATAAACGTCTTGATAAAACAAGATTCCAGAGATACTCCACTTAACCACAGCGACTTCCATAATATAATGTCTAGTGCAATAACATCCATTACAGTGCAGTCATTTGCCATTTGATTTTTAAACCCACGCTTCAAGACATCAATCTAGAGAGCACCGAGTCTGTGAAAGGTGAAACAACCAAGAACAAACCTGTAGGTCAGCGGAGCGAGTGGTAGCAAGTGAGCCGAGCAGCACCAAGAGGCTCCCTGACAGCTGTGGATAGAAGCTGCTGCTCCCTGCTGCCAAACGGTAAACTCAAAGTTGCCCTTGTGCTCCTGGATGCTCAGCCCTGCACATCACTTGAATCAAAAGCCCTTGGCTCACAGTAAAACACCGCGCTGTAAGAAGTGTCTGCCTGGCCTTGTTCAGCTTCATCCTCTTCCTAAATCCATGATTTCCAAACTCTGAAGGTCTGGGGGTAACACAGCCCTGGAGGGAGAAGCACCACCTTAGAGATCCTGGCTGTCCTCTCTTGTCTAGAAAACAACACCAATTTGGTGGGGACAGAAGGCGGCCTGTATGCAGTCAAAACCCACAACAAAAATAATACAATCAGCTAAGCACACAAGCAGCAAAGGAGGGAAGCATTACTGATTCATTCCATTTTCCTGGAAAAGCCTGGACTGTGGTTAAGTGGAAGACAAGCTGAAATTTTCCATTAGTGGGGGGGGGGGGGGGGGAAAGCTTGTTTAAAGAGAGAAGGGAAAAAAATCTCTCAGGTTAATGTTCAAGTACAGCAACAATAAATTTTACCACAAAATCTCTGCTAGGCAGATACTCACCCTGCTCCCAGGCCAAGGAGCAGTGGAGCTTGCAAAAAGGCTGCTCTTGTTTCATAAGAAAACTGTGTAGAAAATAAAAACCAGTAAGAGAATCCCAATCTTCAAACAGGGAAGGGAACAGACAGCCTTTTGACATTCCTCCCAGCATTTTTTCCTCCAGTCTCCCTGCCTGGGGGGCACAGGAGGAGGGAAAGCAGACGGTAAGGGAAGAACTAGCTGGGCTGCATGCACCAGGGGATGCGACTGCTGTAGGTGACCCTGAAGAGCTTGACAGCGCTTGCAGCCTGGAGAAATCTTAACTTACTCTGGGCCAGGGACACAGGCGTCAGTCTAGACCAGGGGCTTAAAACCACTTCACCACCACACCTTCCTGAGTTGTACTGTGCACTCTTACACCACAACCAAGGATCAAAGCCAAGCGATGCAATAAGCGACTGCAGCACATCCCAGCCCTGGTACCTGCATTAAAGTGAAGGCTTTTGCTTTTGTTCTTAATAGAAAGGCATGTTTCATCTCAGCTGCTCAAGCAAAGATGAAAAACAACTTGTAAAATAAAAGGATGTTGTCCACATGAGCTAAAAAGCCTCTGTTCTGCTCCCTCCTTCTCCAAACATCCCAAATTGACTCCCACCAGCCAGCTAGCACACTGCAGATTTTAGGATCACTTACACCTGCACAGGTCATGCCCTTGGGACACAACATGCTCTTCAGCATCTATAAATCCTACCATAACCCACTTCTAAAAGAAAGTGTGTCTCCCAAGTCCTGTAAGAGAGCCCAACACAAACTCCATAAATACAAAAAGGCAATGACTTCTGGCAGCCCAGAACTGCAATTGCTGCCTTTATATCACATCCCAGGTGCCCGCTTTCCCTTTCCATAGAAAATTAAGTCAGTCCTCTGCCATAACTGAAACTATTAGCCGCACTGTAAAAGATGCGGCCCTAGACAGGCAAGCCATCTGCAAATGCTCATATGTCCAACGACTTCTACCTGCCCTGTGTTTGGAGGGAGGAGATGAGGTTTCCACCCCAAAGCTGTCCTCAATAAGGCAACAGGTTCGGTATGGTAATGCCTGCTGCCAAAAAAGAGCAACTTGCTTCACAGACTGTTTTAGTTTCTCTCAATGATCAGATTTCAGCTTGAGTATCCATCATCATGAGACGGCAGATCTCAGGTTTAACCAACCTACCCTCCATTATAAGCAACAGGTACAAGTACTTGGATTCCAGTATGTACCAAGGCATATAAATATCCTTAAAAAGATCTTTTAAGCACAGAAGTAAAGAGACCAGAATTTCACTTATCTTGATAGAACATTATATAAGACATTAAATATTTTTACTCTAAGGGAAAAAACTATGATACTGTACTTCATAACCATAACTCTTCCATGAATACACATTTATTGCAGGAAGCAATTCACCTTCATGAC
This sequence comes from Astur gentilis, assembly GCF_929443795.1. Classification (NCBI taxonomy): domain Eukaryota; kingdom Metazoa; phylum Chordata; class Aves; order Accipitriformes; family Accipitridae; genus Astur; species Astur gentilis. The sequence continues at coordinate 15,720,406 of NC_064903.1, forward strand.
TTCAGCTGATACATGAGGAAAAGCAGAAGCAAAACTGTCTTGCTAATTCCAGGAAAATAACATAACATGACAGGAAAAGCAAAAACAACCCTTTAGACAAGAAACAAGAGAGCCTTAGATTCCTTTAAAAAGCCTGTATTTGCAGTTTCGAAAGTACAGTTAATTTGCGACATTTAATACACAAGTTGTCATCAGCCTTAAACCTCAATTTCCAGACCTCAGCCGTACCCGAGAGAGCAGCAGGATGGTCTGAGCGCACGATCAAATCCTCCAGCACGACTGCCGAGCCACTGTGGCCGAGGCAGAGAATCTGCTTATATATTTTACAAATAACCGGATCCTTCCATAATCCAGGCTCTGAGAAATTTTTATCTCACCATGAGCTCAGCTATTCTTAAGTCCTTTCTGTGTTTTTTTTTTCCTGTGCTGCCTGATACACTGACCAATTTTATAAAAGGGATTGGCTGATGGGAGGTCTGGATTCAGGTCAGACGGAGCTGGCCTTTTGGGTATGCACTCCCAGATGCTGGTGGAAAAGAGCTCTAAAACTCCCCTTTTCCCCTACACCCTCAAACCAAACCTGCCCATGAAAGGCATCTGTTCCTACAGCTTTCTCCTGCAGAAGGCTGGCTGTTATGCAGAGTCTGAAACAGCTGCTGCTTCTGGTTCTCCAGGTCCCCAACCCAAACCCGATATACTAGCCAGGACGGACACCGTCACATGGACGCATCAACTTACCCAAGCTGCTCTCTAGGTCTTTGGGTCCTGTAACAGGGAATCTCAATTTTCACTTGTCTCAGCAAGTCTCTAGACTCTACACCCTCTGCTCGTCTTGGTGCACACACAGCTGCAGCACTGACCAGTTCCAAATTGTAGGAAAAGGAGAATTACAGTAGGGAAAGCTGGCATCCCAAACAAGAGCAAAGACACATGAAATCCCAACTCTGCAGAGCAGGAAACTTCACCACCCCAGGGCAACAAAGGGTGCTCGCACCATTAGACTGACCCCTGTTCTGTAAAGCACTTAGCAATACATTTAAACACTTCAAGTATATGCTTAAGCAATATATATGTAAGTACTTTTGTTCACACAATAGAGTTCAGGCTTGACAAGATACAGTTTGTGCGCATCTTAAACCTAGTGATGCACAACGTCCTTCCAATCCCTTCTCCAGAAATATCAGCACTGTTCTCAGTTATATGCCTTCAGTTAAATGCCCCAATAATTAAATTTTAAAAGATTTAGGACAGATTTTTCCAAAAGCCATATTGTTCCAAACCTCAGGTCCAATGCACTTAGCCATGCTTGCAGACAAGGATAGTTATTCACATGCTTTTGTCCTTGCAAGCAACAAAGAGCTCAGTAATCCAAACATAGGGCAGCGGTCACACGTCTCCCCTGCAACATTTTCTGCTGACTGTATTTCTAGCAAAATTGCAATTTTTTTTCTTGCATGTGGTAGCATGTTAAATATGCCACAAAACACTGGGTGATAAGACAGCTTGCAGAACTATTCCCTAGTCAAAATTCATCCCTAGCCATCGCCTTCTTCTTCAGCTGTTCTGCATCACTGCTAGCAAGCTGCCATCTCCAAACTCCAGCAGGTATTATCAGCTGAACCTCAGCACCACCCCATAAATCTAACTTAGTGAGGAAGTTGCCTCTATCCATAAAAATTCTGGGAGTGCTCATATTCCAACCCAGAATGCTGCTGGCATCCAAAACACCTCTAGCAGCATGGAAAGTGAGCCAGCAGCTTCTCAGGAGAAGCAGCTGCAGGTGCAACTACTCTTTTCATTTGCTTTCTCTGCCTCTCCTCTGGAAATGGGATGAAAAAGGGCATTTATAACTCTACTTTGCAAAACCCATCAGTTATATTCAAGAACATGGGCTCACCTGGGGTCTATCTGACCTGCTCCAGAAGCAGGACTGGTTTAAATGGCTATATAGGATAGTTTTGCAAACTAACAGTGTTCAAGAGATAACAAGGAACCGAGTAGAGCTTCTCTTAGGTCTCTGCTAACCACTGCCTTCTGACAGTCTAGTCCTCTCCACTCTGAGCAGATGCAGCCTTAACAGTCACCCACTGCAACCAAAGCAAAAGGTTAAAGCGGAGCAGCAATGTTTCATTCCTACTGACTATGGTCAAGACATCTGGTGTTAGATACCCAATGCCTCCTATTTAGGAGAGCAGGTCCTAGCTCTCCTCACTACCCTTTTCTATGAGCCAGAGCACCAGGCTCACAGACATACCTTTAGGGCATGCTTAGACCGGACTTTAGGACAACTCTACCGGGCTTCTGATCTTCCCAAGTTGCTCCTTCCAAAGAGTGAAGTCAGAGACCACTTCATCCCTGAAAGGAGGTAAAAACTAGATCACGCAAGAACTCTGGTGTGAAAGCACCAAGCGGTGTGACCACGCACCACCAGCTATGTGCTCAGGGAGCTTCCCTCCCTCTTCCCTTCCCGGGAATAGAAGGACCACCAGAGCCCCCCCGCGACACCAGCACGGGGCAGCGTGCATGGCAGGCTGGAGTCACCTGTCAGTACAGTACTTTGGGTTCACATTTGAAAACTACAGCTTCCCTGAATTCAAACTAAACACTTAAAAGTACTTCCAGTGCCTCCACCTAAGATTAGTCACGTATATGCAGTCAGGCCAGGAAATCCAACATCCTTTATGCTACGTACACACCGAAAGACATCCTGATGCAAAGAGCTGCGTTACATAGACAAGGCAGAGGCCAAGAAGAAGAGGACAGGCATGGTGATGGAGGTGTAAAGTCCTAGCTTCTCAAATCCCACTCGCATGTTTAGCCACCACTTTTCACCCACGCAGACCAGAGCCAAGAAGACAGACCCCAGCAGCAACCTGCCACCACAAAGCCAAACTCTACTCCACATTTTATTATCTGAAGTTATTGGAAATTACCATAATCCAAAACTAACCTATTGAAGTTTCAGTTAAAGAGGCACAGTTAGGAAAAAAGAAAGTGTAATGGGGAGACCATACCAACACAAAAGCTTTTTCTCTTACCAGTGACTGACTTGCAGCACACAACAATTGAAGGAGTTAAAGCCTAATTTATGCCATTTATGTTTTTGCAAGTCACTCAGCTATCATCAGGCAGACACATCCTGTTGCGTCTGACATTTCCTTGAGCACTTTTTTCTTACTTCTCCGTGCTACCACTGTACTGATTAGATTCAAGCCCCCCCAGAAAAACAAACAGCTCTGTGAAAGGCAGAAGCCACGCAGCCATCTTCCTCCTCATCTACAGTTGGTGACATCAGTTCCAGGAGGAACAAAGCCTGCCGCTTTTCTGGGAGCTTCTCACAGACAGATGCCTCCACCCACATCCAGCCCCATTAAAGTCCTCCATGGGCTACGAGTACCATGGGAGGATGACTCCCGCAGCATCTTCCCTACTGCCAAAAAAGGGAAAAAGTTAGTAGCTGGTAGATTTTGCTCAAGCAGGACACAAGTACATTCCCAATAACTTTCCCTGAACCCGCAAGAGAAAAAAGACAAAACAACCACTTCGGAATGGCTTGGGATTGCTCCAGGGAGTAGTTTCCCACAGGCAAAAGGAAATGCTCTCCCCTCGGTTACCCTGAAAAAGCAACTCTCAAAAGCAGCTTCTCTGGCTTTGACCAAGGAAACACCGTTTTTCTTAATAGGGAGGTTAAAACAGTTGCTTTACTCTGAACACAAGGAAGCTTGGAGAAAATAATCAGTCACAGAGAGTGCTTTACTCACTTGATTTGGGCGTTTGCTGAAGGATCCCACAGTTCAAACAGCAGTCTGAATGAGCAGATTCCCACTGCTGGGAGCCTTGCAATGTTTTAATTTACCCAACACAAAATGGAGTAAAGAAAGAATTGATCTTCCAGCTACTTGGACCTCTAAGAGCATCAAAACTTCACAGTCCTTTTGATTATGGGAAATTATGAGAATTTGGTACAAGGATCTCATGAAAGGCATAGTCTTCTTCATGCTTTTATGGAGATGTGCAAAATCGTTTAATGCTGCAAGATTATCTCCCTCATAGCTGCATGTATTTAGTTGTATCACATCAAAAGTTTGGCTCCGAGTTGGATAAGCAGCTGAGAACCAAGAAGTAACATGATTTGAGTCTCACCCCTAATGGATCTTATGACTTCCAGTTCTCTAAAGACTAACGATTTTTTTCAAGACTAAATAAGTGGAGATTTCACTCAAAGCTGTATATAAGCAATATCTTAAAAGGATTCTGTCTTTAAAGGCAAGAACAGCTGAGGAAGTAGACCAGAGTCAGGGAAGAGGAAAAAAAAAAGCTGGTCTAATAGCCACTCATCCAAAAACATTATCTTGTTACATACATATATATGCTACCCACCCAGAGATACACAAGTGGATGGAAAGGGCAACTGTGATTTGTTTACCAATAGACTTTTTACTCCAACGAAAAACACCCCACTGGATGTTAAACACAGGTCCCATCCAGTGAAAACATACTGAAGGAATTATACATTCACTGTTTACATCAGCAATATGAACTTAAACACAAAAAAATAGATTGCTTTGGCTTCTTAGTCTCACATTAGCAAATGCAATTATCTTTCATTAATTTTACAGAGTGTTCACAGTAGAAATTAAATCATTTCTTCATGTCTGTTTAAGAAAAACTTTAGTGTGTTAATTATTCATAAATACCAAAGTCTGCTACTTATTACTCATCACAAATGTGATTCATTTCACTAACGCCTGAATAATTCGGTGCTACCCTATTAGTCCCAGAACACACTGTACAATTGCCAGCATCAGCAAATCAATCACAAACAATAATCCACGCTTGCTCTCCAGTGCCAGCTGCCAAGGAAAAGGAGGAGGAGGAGGAAGGCAGGAGCGGCACTGCCTCCCCACTCTGGTCACCACACTGCCTTCGTCCTCCCACACAAAACCACCGTCCCGCATCTCCTGTCCTGGTTGGCTTTGCTTCCATCCAAGATGCTGCAAACTCCGACAGGCGCTGCTCAGGCGAGCATCCCAGCCCCAAGCTGGGAGCAGGGAAGCGGGCTCCGGAGAGAGGAAGGCAGGCAGTGGCTGGGGATGCTCCATTGCTTCGCTTCCCTGCAGGTTTACATCTGGGCAGGCAGCTGCCCAGCAATGGGAATTAGCCGATCGAGAAGGGGAGGGGAGATTAATCCTCGCAAGTATGTAAGAAGCCTACAAGGATAATTCCAAAAAGGGCTGAGAGTTGCGAGGGCTGCTCGGCCGCAGTAATCCCCGCAGAGCGAAACAAAGCCCGGACGCCATTTCTGCAGCTAAGTGGTTAAATATGGAATTACCCCCAGCTTTGCATCCTGGCTGCTGTAGCCCAATGCTGTGACTGCACGGCAGATGGGACGTTATGGGGAGGGGAAGAGGGGACCGAAAAGTTACTACGGCAATAAAATATGTTCGAATCTGCTGGAGTTAGGTTTTTGTACTGTTTCTTCAGTCAGTTTAAAAAACAAGCCTGACCACATCAAAGAAATCTCTTAAAGTTCCACCAAATTACAAACACTTTTTTTTTTTTTTTTTTTATCCCACCCCTTAATAAAGTCAAGAAATCACCACTATTTTAGGCACAATTCTCTCCTCCTTACACTCAATCAGTGCTCGCCAGGGCAGATGGGGCACGCAAAAAGCCCCCACCAGGTCCTGGCCACAGTGGGCTCCATCCAGCCCCGTGGCCCTGTACCTGGCACAGCTCCCAGAGGCATCCTGAACCCAGAGGCACTTCCCAAGACCCGCGTCCTCTCAGAAAGATCCATTCTCACATCCCATTTTCAGCCACATATTAATTATTTTGCTTTCTAGGAAGTTACATGACCTAATTTGGGCTGATGCCGTACAGAAACACTGCTTTTATTATTACAGTTGTGGAGAAAGTAAATTAATGCAAAGGATTGCACACAGAGGCCTAATCCATTTGAGGTAAATCAATGCATTGCACATTTAAATTGCTCTGCTTTCCTTCAGAAAAGTACATTGAAGTGATTCATTAGGCACTGAACTGTTCACAAGAAACAGACCAATTCTCTTAGGCATGCCAGTGCATCTCTGCTAGTTAAATTTAAAAAGCAATCAAATCTACTAATAAGTCCTTTTTGCCGACATTTACATCAGTAGAGAACATGATTCCTGACAATTCAGATTAAATAAATGAGGGACAAATTAATCTCAGTTAATACACCTTGGAACTGATGCACAACTTGTTAAACTTAAAAATCTCTCTTTTAATAAAAATAAATAACCTATGGGTGATGCCTGACTTCTAAGCGCCTTTGATAACCTTTATTAAAGGTTATAAAGTTATGAAGAGGGATCACAAGGCACCATCTGTGTCTATTTTAATACAGTCAAAGCATGTATTTATAGTTTCATTTTAATATTTATAAATTCCCAGAAAAAATTAGCAGAAAGGCACCTTCTCAAGAAAAAGTAATCATGTCTTAGTACAACAGCACCATGCCACAGCGTGGCATATTCCCCCCCTCTTCTTTAGGGAGGACCAACTCAGATAACAAATAGAATAAACAGTGCAAAAAATAACACCTGTGCCTCGTTTCTTGCTCTACTGCAATCACTGGGATTTATTTTTACAACCATTAACATCCTCTCTCTACCCACAAAAAAAATTCTCCAATTTAAAATAAAAGGCAGTAGGAAACATATATTTTTAAATAACTAAAAGTCAATTTGCACTTTATTAAAGATTTAGAGAAGAACTGAAGAGACCTAATAGGGAAAATGATTTTTTAATCCCTTTAAGATGTCGTTTAAGAAGTCCAACACTTTATCCGCAACACAAGCGATATCAATTTGGAGACCTTTACAAGTCCTATAGTCCAAACTTAAAAACCCACAAACTTGAGTTTATAACCAAGACTTTCAAGGTCAGGCCCTGTAATGGGATTAGGTGAAGGAACCACCGGTCCTTTGGAAAATAATCCCCTGCCCTTCCCCTCAAAGCCCCTTTTTTGCTCTGCAGGCTGGCCCACTGCTTCCAACGCCCCAACACCAGACCCAGCTTCGGTCCCACCAGGTACCAAGCGGGGAAATTCAGCTGCCGCAGACACACACACAACATTCACCACCGGTCTCATCCCGCAGCCACAGCAGCCACCACACCGAAATGAGCAGGGTCCTTAGGAAATCCCACTGATAAATGAAGCGGCACGGAGTCGCTCTGGCCTGGCGGCATCTCTGCAAACGCTCCGTTACTTTTTTCTCTTTTTTTTTGGGGGGACACACCTTTATAATTGTTGCAGAGTTTTTCCCGGGGACTTTCAGTGATGCGTATTTCAAGGGCAGGCAGGCACCCTCCCGGTGCTCTGGCCGGGACCCAAGTTACAGCAGGTCACCCCATCTGCTCGCTCACAGCCTCCAGCTCAGCCATGCTGGTCCCCTTCTCTCCCTGAGCAGGCCCCCCCCCCCCCCCCCCCAGGCCAGGCTTTGCCCCCAAAGTGGCAGTGCTGGGGGCCTCCATCCTTGGAAATGGCATCTGCTCCACCAGCATCCAGAGGTTTTAAATTGTCCGCCTCCCGCCGAAGCCTTTATCATCCGCTCCAAGCCTCGGGGCACGGTGGGACCCCATAACATCTCTCCTGCCTACAAGGGGTTTAGGGCCAATTTACAGGGGCTTAACTATTCCCCAAGTTCCACCACTTCAGGTGAAACAACGGAGCTCATCCCCTTGCACAGCTATGTATCACCTTTGCTGTTTCAATAGCAGCTGAGTAGGCTTCTCCCTAAGAAGTAAACCCCCCCAAGTAATTTTTCTCTCCCTGGCAGCATGACATGATTTCTCCCCCCGCCCCGCTCCACACAGAAGCAGCTTACTGGGAAAACCCACGCGCAGGGCCCAGCCTGCTCCAGAAGGATCCGAGCTCCTGCCAGGACCGATGGCAACGCTTGCTGCGGCAAAGCCGCCTTCTTCCCAGGGCTCTGCCAGCAGTCCGGTCGCGAGGAGTCGGGCAGACCACAGAGCAGATGAGATTCGCAGATGCAAATCCCACCACATTTCCGAGCACATGGGGATTAATCCGTTCAGCCAAGAGAGCCACGCACATTAAACACTTCCAGTTTGCTGGGAAATGTTTTAATGCATCTTTTCTTTAGATTTTCATAAGACAACTTAGAAGAGTTTAACTGGCACGTAGGGACAAGACAAGAACACCCACGCGTTGCCAAGGGATTCTGTCCCACATCACAACGACATGGTGCCAGCACCAGCCCTCCCAAAAGCCAGTAGGCACCATCCCTGGTCCTGGTCCAACAGGCTTGTACCAGCAGTGTAACATTTCTTCCAATTTCAGACTTTCTGGCTCCAGAGGCAGTTCTGCAAGCTCGCTCTCTCAATGGAGAGTGCCTCTTTCCTTTAATGCTAGCCGGGAAGGACACCAAATACAGCCCGACCTTTACCCACGGCCAAGTCTCTCACCCGATGAGGGTACGAAACCACACCAACACTTAAGAATGTAGGTATCTGTATTTGCTCCCATGTCTCACTACATTTTCCAGTCTAACCCCAAGGCCTTTTGTTTCTTGCAATGGTGGCATTGGATTTATTGCTATAGACAAGTTCAGTAGATACTTCCCATAATAATTAGCCAGAGCCGAGCAAAATCTCAGTTCTGTGATGCTCTCACGCACAGTTACTTTGGATGCTGCCTCTGTTCAGCGTGCCAAAAGCTTTGAGGCTTCCACAATCAATCAAGTGACCCAAGTCAGTCACTCATGACTAGGAAAAGGCACATTTCTCCTTTCTCACCACAGATGCCAAGTGGCTGAGACAATCCCCTTCTTTCTGCCACCACCATCAGCCCATTCCGCCAACCTCCCAAGCAGCAAATCCAGAGCACTTAAAGCATCAGCTGTGCCTGCACCTTCCGCTTTCCTTCTCCTGAGATTTCCAGATGCCACAGTGGTGAGTGGCACTGGTGGAACAGGAGACAAGAAGGAAAGGGGGTGCACAGAACACATACCCCAGTGGGACGCAGGGAGGGAAAAAACCAAAACCCTCTTCCCACAGCCAGAGATTCATGTTCCTCTAGGGCAAGGAAGGACCAAAGGAGGAGAGGGAGATCCATTTAGCTATTTACTTCACATAAGGAGCACGGGCTACCACTACAAAGCAACTCAAGTTTGGGGAACCTACATGCTCATAGACAGGAAAGCACCATTGTGTTAAAGAAAAACAAAAAATAAAATTTAAAAAAAAATAATCACAACAGCCATCCTGAGTATTTCTGCTGCTCCAGTGCAGGATCCACCCTCCAAGCCTGCAATTCCCAAAGAAAACACAGGCAGACTGGTGATGGGATTAAGGGCAGAGGCTGGAGGATGAATGCTGCAGGCAACTACGTTCTCCACACACACACCATCCAGGCTGATCCCATCAGATCATACCACGGTGATACTCTGTACCTAGTGCTGAGCAGTAAGAGATCCAGCACTGAGCATCCTCCAGACTAACAAAGGCTCAACTTTGAAACAAAAGAAAAGGCCCCTACAGAACAGCCCAGCTAATCAGCAAGCTGACAAGCAGCCTCTCCATGCCCCTCAAGGCAAACCTCTGTGCAAAGTAATCACACACAGGTGCAAGTTAAAAAGTTTGCTGGAACAAGGACCACTCATTTGGCTGCTCCCAGACAAGGCCACACGGCCCAAAGACAGCAACTACAGATTGCATTATGCAGCTGCCAAGCAGTTCAGATCACTCTTACAGCAGGTCTCACTTTTTAATCACCTTGATTATAAACGGAGGAATTCCCACCCTGGTCGAGCCAAGCCTCACTTGAGGAAACTGTCCTCTGCTCCTGACCAAATCCTGCTCCCTGCCCTGACGATGCTCCTCAAATGGGCTTTGCGCTCCCCCAGGTCTCTGCGCCCTCTCTCAGGATCCGCACACCAGGGCTGTGCCCTTCCTTCCCTCCCCACCAGGGCTAACCCAGCACACGCCACCCGGGACAGTCCGGCCTCCCCCCCAAAAACCCCAGCACAGGAACAGCCAGGCTGGCCCCGCTCAGAGCCAGCAAGGCTCCTCTGCTTAGACACCCTCATCCCACACCTACTGCTGCTCTGAAAGAAGCTATTATCTGTCCAGAAAACGCTTAGATTAGCGTCTGTTACTGGCATTAGGAATAGGTGCTAATTAACTAGTTGTCAGCTGAATGTTGCTAAATCGAGAACGCAAAATAAAATTAAAGACAGGGTATTACAGTGGGCACAAAGACTTGAAGGGACTATTGTTCACTTAAGAATTTCTTCTCTTCCTGTATTTTTAAACATTTAGAAGTTGTCAAGACATTATTTGGGAGAACAACTGCAGCTATTAAGCAAGCTGTGTAATGAGGTTATTAAAAATATAACATCAATTTGAAGCCTTTGAGGCAGTAGACCTCAACCTAACACAAAGTCATCACAGCTTCATTTTCCTCCCTCTCTCCTGGCTTCAGTCACAAGTCACAAGTCCTAGCGACCTCTCAGAAGTCAGCTATGACGACGTACGTGGTTTGCTGGATGAGAAACCATTGCTCTGAACTCTTGGGAAGGTACACAAAACGTTTCTGTTTTGATGCACAAAAGCATGTTTGGTAATCCAACAGGAAAAAAAAAAACAAACACAAGCCAAAAGCTAGAGACAAAAACTCAGCTCTCGAAACCTGGCATTCCCTTCTGCCTAAGGTGGTGGGTTCAGGATGAAGACTATCCCCATTTTCTGGGGGGACATGACTAACCCTGAGCACCAACAGTCCTGTCTCTGGGGAAGGAAGGGAATCTGTGCCCCACAGCTACAACTCTGCAGGCCAGACCCATCTCCGGGGGAAGAGAAAGGAAGATCACGGGAAGCTGTTCAGCAAAAGACAGCACACGTTATGCAATTTCCATTTCTGCTGACAAACAACATATTTATAGGACAGGTAAAATAAACTACGTAGCCTGCAAGGCTCAGCATCCTGAAACCGGGAAGCTAATTGACCCAGAGGGCAAGGAATTGGTTCCTGATGTTTGCAAATGGGATGTCACAAAAATGAGACAATTAAATTTTAAAGCGGTAGGGAAAACAAAAGAGCAGGAATCACAATAGCCAAGACTCATAAAGAGCTGCTTCTTGGGTACAGGAAGATAATGACGCTAACCATTTTTCTACTAGATGGCAGTGTAGTGTCACACTATATAAAAGGAATTCGAGAAAGAAATTGCTTTCTATTTCAAGTGAATCTGTGCTTAGACCTGACTTCAGTTAGCATGATCTATAACAGTACCTTCATTGTAAGGGGACCTGCCATAAGTCTAACAGTGCAATGAGAGTGATACCCTAGCTTCTTATTTCCCAGTGAAGCAATGTGAAAAGACGCTAAAACCCTGAGCTGTTCTGCTACACGGTACAGCTGCGTGCACAGCCACGGACAAGCTACTCAGCCTGTTACAACTGAAGGTAGGCTGTAAGCAAACAGCTCCAGGACCAGAGGCAGCAGGTCCTCGCTGCTGAGGAGCAGCCGCCAGCTGGGCTTTTGAAAGGCAAGGGCAGCATTTAGGCAACCACCTAGCTACGGTGGGGTGAGGTTAGCAACTTCAAAGGCGCAGGGATGAAGAAAGCAGCGTCGCTAAAATTCAAAACGTAAACGCAAAAGAATCAAGGTTAGGGCTAAAGGACAATGCAAATATTTGGAGGTAATTCAGCCATAAGAGTAACCTTTCCTTTGCAAGGCCGCCATCCGCATAAGCTAAACTTCAGACGTACCAAGACAGAGCGGCTCAACGAGCACTCTCAAAGCCAACGGGAGCCACAGCTCACGCACCCGGGGAGCTCAGTACAACGAGGCGATTTGCCGGAGATGGGAAAAGCTCTGGGGCAAGCGGAGGACCCTCGCGTCTTTGCGTCAGCCGTGGAAGAGCCGCACCGGGCGCTCCCCGGGCCGTGGGGCTGCCGGGCCCGTTGGCGTGTCACCGTGTGGGGATGCTGACGGCTGCTGAGGACCGGGCTCTGCGAACCCCCGGGTTTTCCCCCACCGGCACTCAGGATCGCGACAGCCCACGGGACATCATTTGGAACACCTCACTGGCAGCACAGCGAGGGCTCAGGGTTTTGTTTGCTCGGCAGAGCTCAAGCCTCACCGCACCCACCGCAGCAGCCCCGGGCCGGTTTGCCTGCCGGAGCCCTCGCTGCACCCCGCTCCGTGCCGGGGTGCTGGGTACCCCCCCTCCCCACCACCACCACCACCACCACCACCACCACCACCAGCTCCCCGCGGAGGGCATCCCCGCCACGACGGCGCCCAGCGGGTCCGTCGCCCATCCCGGTGGAGGGGTGGGGGTCCGGGGCAAGGCCCGGGGCCCCCGCGAGGCCTCACCTGGAGGGCCGGAGCCGCACCTCCTTCTTGCTGTCCACCACGGAGGGGACGCAGTTGGTGAGCTCGGTCCAGTCGGCGTGCAGCCCGCAGCTCCAGCCGGTGGAGAAGCGGGAGAAGAGCCAGGTCTCCCGCTTGCCGGGCCGGTGGCAGGTGCACTTCTTCTGCCCGGCGCGGCACTCGCAGGGCTGCTCCAGCTGGATGTTGCGGACCAGGTGCCGGCCGAAGGTGGTGCCGCCCGTCTTCTGGATGTGCAGGAAGACGATCAGGTCGTCCCCCTTGATGTTGAAGTCCACCCGCCGCAGCAAGTCGCCGGCGGAGAAATTGAAACGGGGCACGAAACGCGCCGGCGTCTCGTCCTCCGCCCGGTACGGGTCGGCGGCGGCGGCGGGGCTGAGGGCGCGGAGCCGCAGGAGCTGGCACTCGGTGCCCGGGCAGACGTACTGCAGCACGATCACGGCGAAGAGGAAGAGCATCACCAGCGCCAGCAGCACCTTGTGGGACCGGTCCTCCATCGTCGCCGGGACCGCCGCGCATCGCCGCCGCTCACAGCCGCCGCCGCAGCAGCACCCGCCGCCGCCGCCACCGCGGGGGGCCGCCCCGGCCGCGCTCCGCCGCCATCGCCCCGCCGCCGCGGCCGCCGCCGCCGGCCCTTCCCGGCAGCCCCCGCGCCGCCCCCGCCCCGCCTCCGCCTCCGCCCCGGCCACGCCCCCTCTCCGGGACACGCCCCCTCCCGCGGCGCGCCGAGCCCGGGAGCGGGGGGAGGCTCCGCGCGGCCCCGCTCCGGGCGCGGACCGCGGGGGGCGCGGTGCCGAGCCGCGGCCGGGCGGTGGGCGAGCCGTGCTCCGAGCGTGGCCCGGCACCGGGCCGCCCCACGGGGGCTCGGCGCGGCGGCGGCGGACCGCGCGGCAGACGGAGGAGTGCCGCACCCTCGGGAGTCCACGCGTGGCCCCGTAACCCTTCGCACCCCGCGGCGGCGGCGGCTGCCCGTCCGGCAGGGAACACGCGAGTTAACGGCAGCGGCGCGGCACGTCCCCGCAAGTGCCACCCGTCGCCGCAAGCTCTGCTTTCCCCCCACGCCGCACACTAACACGCGGGGCTGGGCGGGGGGCGGCTGAGCGCATCGGCCGTCTGTCTTGACGCCCCGAGCGGCGTCAGTGGATTCCGGCAGCGAACACGTGCGCTACCTGTGCCGGCGTGTTCCGAAACCCCTCTGCGCAACGAGAGCGTTCCGTAAACGAAACGATAATAACGAGGACTCGGCGGGTTTCTCTCCGATTAAAGTCCTTTGCACGCTTATACGCAAATGGCGTTCAGCCCTCCGGCTCCGGGCGCGGCGTCAGTGGGGCCTAGCGGACGGGAGCACGCGGGTGCTCGCCCCGGCCGGGCTGCGAGCGTGGCTGCAGAGCCGCTCTTCGCCACGGACCGTCCTGCAGGGACACCCACCCGCCGCCCGCAAACGCCCGCCACGGCCAGGGAGCCCAGCACAGCAAGTGGGCCTGGGTTTTTTTCTTTCCCTCGTGGGTGCAACCGATGTCGTGGCAATTAACGTCTGGGAGAACTGCAGCCTTGCGAGGGACTTAGAAAAAGCAAACAAAAAATGAGGCTTCTGGCTAAAGGAGGTGTTCGCCCCATCCCTCGGCGTCCTTCCAAGGAAAAGCAGCCAGGGTAGGACCTGGGGTTTGGCCGCCCCCAGTTTAACTGATGCGCTCCGATGTTTAACTGGTGGGCTCAGCTGCAGACGTTACACAGAGGTGCCGCATCTTGCAACCCTCCTTCCCTCTCAAAACCCCATGATTTTAGGCAGGGCTGGAAATGTCTGAGCTTCTCCTTCCCCTGCCGAGTAGGCGGAGGGAGCGGTCCTTCCCACCGCGGCACCTCAGCTTTCGCTCTCCTGTTGCCTGTGATGCTTCTGTTTCTCTGCCTGGCCAGTCAGCTGAGAGCTGACTTTTCTCATATGCACAGCAGACAGCAAAGAAAATAATTTGAAAACACTCTCCCAGACCTTTATCCATCATATATATAACAAAAAAAAAAAAAAAAAAAAAAAAAAGGCCTGCCTCCTTTTTCCTCCTCTCACAGCAATTCACTTTAAGTAATTTCACCAGGTACATGCGGTGTTTGGAGGGGTTGTCTTTATGGTTTTCATCCTTGAGCAACCCATCCTGTCTTTCCTATTTTTCTCCAGTTGTCTCTAATATTTTGAAAACAGTTACACTCACAATAATAGGCAATTTTATCACAAAGATTCTAGGCATGAGAACTACTGAGTTAATTTGCTTCTGTTTATATCTGTATCTCCAAAATGAATGGATTGCACCATTTAATGAAAACGCTGTGTTCTGAAATTCAAGCCTTAAAATTATAAAGATGTTTCAGTGCTTTATATCCATCACTCTCTCACAGTCGTTTATACAAAAAAACCCCACGTTTGCCTCCAGCTTTATTTATTTTACATTATGAAATAACAAAGATGTGTGCTGGGTTAAAACCGATCCTGAATGCTAATACATGAGAATTAAAAGGAGAGAATAATGATGGCCTAATGTCTACACTAAATTAATATATACTATAAAAGATATGATGCATACTGGGTTGGTGTTCCCAGCAGAGCCATTATTTTGGAATGGGCTAAACAAACAATGATCATCCTTTCACTGATGAGTGATGGTCTCCAGTCTGCTGCCTTCTCACCCACAGTATGTAAATGATGCTCCCTAGCTTTGATCCAGGGACACAAAACATTTGCTTAGGCACTAAAGAAATGAAAATTGCCCCGAACCAGATAAAAGCAGGACAGAACAGAGCTGATAAGGTTTTACAGCACGGGCAAGTTTCGACTGCTGGCACAGCAACTGGTTTAAGTTAAGAGGTGAAGCAAAAATACCGAGCGCCTAGCAATGCCAGTGGAAGAAAAATCTCTGCCTTCTTCCTGGCACGTGTTATCCCCCCCAGTCCCCAGACACATGGTCCTTATTCCCGCTCCCCACACACCACCCTTGTCCTCCGCTGATACAGGGGGTCCCCCCACCTCCATGTGTGTGTGCACGGCTGTGCCCGGACGAGCACACGGGTATGGCCAGTGCTTTATTTCTCTCCCGCCTACGAGCATCCTCTCCCGCTGGCTGGTCCCTTTGGCCCCCCCACCCCAGCAGCAGCTGCCCCCCCAGCACAGCCTCCCCCAGTGCCTCCAGTCCCAGCCCTTTCCTGCTGCTGCAGATGCGACAGCAGGGTCAAGCTGAGCTGGCGCAGGATCTCATCTTGGGCTGCCCCCCCCTTACTTACACATGGAAAGCGGTCAGAGAGGCGTGAGTTTGTGTGCAAAGGCACCAGGTATTTGCCCAGAGATAGATCAATACAACGCCTCGTGCCTCAAGCCCTAAATTGATTTTTGCAGCTTCAGGAAACTATTGTTAGCTCTTTGTGCGGGACTGATCATCACATCCCTGTATATTTTCTGAAGACCTTTGTTTCCACAGCATCTGAATTTCACCTCTGCGTTTGGCTGGCAAATGGTGACTGCTTGGCCCTAACAAAAGAAAACACACATCAGCTTTGAGGTAAGCGGGCTGTCAGTGTGTAAAATTGAGCTTTATTAGGCATTAATGCCTCCAGCTTATTGAAAGGATCGAGGTTTCAAGTCAGTTCAACCACAGTAGCTCGAGCGCCGCTGCTGCAGCAGGCAGCTGTGAACCCCCGGGGCAGAGAGGCAGGACTGGGCTGGGGTAACCCCCACCGCTGGGGCACCCGCAGCTGCTGGGAGGATGAGGTCTTCTTCAAATCAGAGGGGAAACTATATTTGCACAATAGCGCAATTAGAATAACTTGATTAAAAGAAATGCAAACGAGCCATTAACTTTGCTTTGCTAAACCTCCTTGTAATGTGATTCTTCTTACAGTACCTGTGCAGGAAGGGGGAGAAGATAAATGAAATCACTACAGAAAAGCCTCTCGTGTCACGAAAATAGCGTATTTATTAAAAGAACAAACACAACCATTACCAGCCCAACTGCTGCAGCTCTCTTTTATGGAATTGTTTCTCCCAGCTGGAGCGGCTGAACAGGTTTGTGGCCAGAGCATTCAAAACCACTCTTCCCATCGTGGGTCCTCACAGTCATGGAGCGGATGCTCCAGCCTTGTCCACCAGTGCCCCAGCAGGACCGCTCCCCCCACCGCTTCCCTAAGACATGTGCAAACCCAGTACTTTGATAGTTTTACTTCTCTGTTGAGGCTGGGTAAAACTGGATTATGGAGCCAAAAGATATCACTGCGGGACAGACAGCCAGACACCACCCTGTTCCCTGAAAAAACAGGACTTAGAAAAAGCACAGAGCAATGAGATGGTCATTGCACAGGAGGAGACGCAGGGCCGACAGCGAGGAAGCAGCCAGCAAAGGACCAAAGAAATGCTGTGGTGGGAGAGGGACAGAAACTCTGCTAGCACCTCACAGAATAAGGCCCTTATCTAGAAAAAGGGTATGCAAATGAGCAAAGGCATGGAGCAGCAGGGTGATGAGTAAAACTAATTAGAAAATGAAGCTTGATTATTCATGGACTTGACATATCAGAGAGCAGCTAATCAAAGGAATAATACAAGTTTGCATATTCTTTGTAATGTGGGCATCAAAGTCTTGCTTCTTGTCACTATGGCATCACCGCTGCTCATTCCTAAAACCAGGCACACTTGATGCAAGCGTGACGTCTCGCTCTGGATCACGCGATGGGTCTTGGAGAGCCTGAGGTGTCCAAAAGCACCTCTGTTTTTTCCAGCTGTTGAACTGATCTAGCAGTTATCTCTACCTATAGATCTTGCCTTCCTGAATACAAACATTGCCCAAAGCACTTTGGGTGTGTGGGAAACTGGGCAGCCTTTAAAAGCTTGAGACAAAGACCTGGAAACTCAAGGAACCCACCTTGCAAGATAATTGCAAGAGATTGCAAGATAATCCCTTATGGTTTCATTTTGCTGCTGACTGATCGCTAAATAAACTTTGTAGAACTCACACGTGGGAAGATGAACTTCGTGGGAGGTATTTGCAGAGTACTTGCTGGGTGCAGGAAGCTTTCAGAAGTACCTTCTTCCCAACACACAGCGTCAGAAACCATCCATTAGAGCAAACCTTGGATTTTCACCATCAGTTGGAGCCAGACAAAAGGCAGTTACAAGGTACCAGTAGCATTTCCATTTCACAAATAGATCTCGGTCCTGTGAAAGCTTTTACAGAAGGACCTGAATGTGGGGCTGGCTGGCATGTACCAAGCTTCTGGGCAACAGTCAGAGAGTGAATAAATGATACTGTCCCATCACCACTGATTCTTATCCCAGCATGAAATTGGCTGCGGAACTGCTGAAACATCAAATTCTCTTTTGATGAGGGCAGCCTGGGAGAACTCCAGGGAACAGCATCCATGGGGATGAAAGGGCTCTTTCAAGTATGCCTCTGAATCAGTGGGAAAAGCGAGAAGTTGGGACCGCTCTTGCCACTGTTTGCTTGTCTGAATAATTACAGTGATGGGTATATTAATACCATCTGGCGTTAAAGCCAAAGAGCAACCAGGCATTGAAAGAGATTACTGGTGAGGTGTGCGAAGCACCCTTTTGGAGGTGCTTATGAGCAGATTAGGAGGAATTAGAAAGGGTGCGAGCCAGCAAAGCCCAGGGCTGCAGGCCAGATGGTCCAAGGGACATTTGGTGCCCACTTCCAAGGTATATAATGCAAATCTGGTGTATCTGACCTACTTCAGAACAAAACCTGCAGCATTTGCCCGATTAAGGTAGGTAAGAGACTAACTCGGATAATGTAGAGTGGTCTTCAGCAGTGGTTTCATGCTGGAGAGAAAGGTTGTGAAAGGATGCGTACAAATATTTGTTGCATCTTCCTAAACCCAAGGGGGAAATCATTTCACAGGGCCCTGAAAGGAACAGTGGGAAAAGACACAGTATTTCCTAATGCTATCTCAATAGGTAGTCCTCTGTGGAGTAAATACAGTGGTCCAAAGGCATTCAAGAAATCTGAAAGGTGAAATTTGCCCTTCACAGTGAAATTATTCCAGTTTAATCACACTGGTTTTGAAATAGATTTAGGTAAACTGGTACCACCCTTTTGTCTGGACACTCTCCAGTCCTGGAGTAGTTGTATCGATGTAACTTAATTTGGTGTCATTCTGTGCACAGACTGCATCTCAGATGCTGTATAAATATTTGCTTATTGAAATTGATGCTGAATTTGGGCAACAGTCTTGTGGGATTAACCTATGTGAGAGGGGAATCAGATACAGGAGCAAAAAAAAGATTGCAGGAAGACGTCTTCAATTTCCACAGATGAGTACATGCAATTACCTAATTTGTAAAGTGAATGAAAGAATAAATGAAGGTGAAGCAAGAAGAACCCCAAGCATTACCAAATAATAATAAAAAAAAGCAGCTTTGAGGCCAGCTTCTTCCCAGAGCCTCCCTAGCAGCAGGGCTGATGAATCTTCAGGGAGTCATCTTGTAGTCCAGTGAAACAAAGAAACGCTCGTTTCACAGTGAGGTTTTGCAAAAGCAGATTTACCAGGGATAGCAAACAAATAATTCGCAGTTTCTGAAGACATGAAGATAAATTTTCTTTCCTGTATTTCAAATCTAGTTCTGCCAGTTGCAAAAGGCCTACAGCAAACATCCCCCTACAAAATAAAAATGAGGGACAAAGCAAGAGTTTCACTTTCCAGTTATGTGTAAAAGGACTCCTAAAAAAAAGAAAAAAGCTCACCTTTCTCTGTAGCCCCCTCCTCCGCTGCTACAAATCCGCAGGGAAACACAATATTTGTGTTATATTACACTGAAACTTCTAGAATAAGAAAACAAAAATCAACGTGTAAAATCTAGCTGTCACTGCAACAGAATTCAGTAGACAATGCCCAGCTGGGCTGGATGTAAATAAAGAATATTGAGCACAGCAATTTCTTGTTATTTCCGGAAAAAAACTTAAGGTTTAGTAGCATTACAACACTTTGCAATAACGGAAAGAAAACCAGGGCAGTATGATTTTATACCTCCTGATGCTAAATTCTAGCCATTGGGTCATGTGGCTTGGGGCCAGGCTTTCCCAGGGCGCTCATGGCCAGCCCTGCATTTGCATTACTAAAGGCACAGGCTGCTCTCTGAATCCCCGCTTTGTGGGAGATGCTGCCAGTCCTGCATGTGCCTTAGCTGCCACTTCGCCAGATTAAAATAGTAGCAGCTATTTTAATCCGCTGCTGGAATACATCTGAAGAAATTCCTTGCGATCCCTTTCTCCTCTCCCCAGCTGACACAGAGCCGCGTGGCAGGGAGCACACGTACGGGCAGTGTCCCCTGGCCGGATCCATCCTTGCCTTGGACAGGAGAGGTGGATGTGGGGGTACCCGCTCCTCGCTGCGACCACCCCTTTGGCTGGTGAGGGCCGAGCAGCACGGACCGGCCCCATCGTTGCCCGAGCCTTCTGCTCAGCGCGTTGGAGTAGGTTTGGGTTGCTGCAGGTCCCTGGAAGGGATGGCTGGGGACCAGCAGAAGCCCCAGCGCAGCTCTGGCTTCCCCTCGCCCATCTGATGCCAACGTGAGCTCTTCATCCTCCGGGCTGAGGGCTGCGTAGTCAAACGTTTGCCATGGAGATTGTAGAATCTAGTCCAACACTGCTTAAGTGAGAGAAGCTAACAGAGGAACTCTTCTTTGTCTTGAACCTTTGTGACTGCTAATTAATCTAATCAGAAAGTAAGTCGGCAGAGGAGAGGGTTAATATTTTTGCTCCTGCCCCGTCACGGGTGGCAGGGTCCACTGCTGTTGTGTGCCCACTCTATTATACACAGATGTTTGCATGCCCTAGATTACTGTGGCAAAAATTACCTGTGCAAAGAGATGGTAAAGACAGCTATTATTTTAACGCATGGGGCTGATTCCACTCCTTTTCCTGCTCATCTCTCCCTATTAAAGATAAGCAACACATAACAATACGGTCCTACACACTGAGGGGTGTACGACAGCACCTCTCAGCATCAAAATTCAGCAGATCTCCTACAAGGAAATGCATCCTCCAACTGCACAGAGCTTTTACGGACCTGCCTAGGTCCCAAGCGATATTTTTATATAGCAGTGGTAAATTCTTGCAGTTGTTTGTGTCTGAAAATACTCGGGAACAAATTGATACATTTCTATACACTCTTCCAACCCGCCCAATTGATGCCTGCTCATATTTTTAGAGGGCTGATCCTGGACAGCTTCATACTCAACGTCCAGCCTCAGAGAAGGAGCTCCCGAAGGGGAGTCTGCTGCAGCCATCCCTGCGGGAGGACCTTGTTGCAGGACAGGTTCTCCCTGAGACTGTCCAACCCAGGATTACTTACCCTGCCCCATAGGACTTTCACCAAAATGCATTTCCCCAACCGATCTGCGCCTTTACACATTCTTGAGAGCAGCCCACCAACTAAAAGATTAAAGCACGCATTGGGTTATAAACTCTCATGTCTTTGCTTGCAGTCTCTACCTAGCAAAAATCTCTTGGCCAAGGAGACTATCTCCGCTTGCCACTGGCTGTTGGACCAGCTCTGTGGGTTTACGTGAGCCAAAGAGTTCCAGCAGCTCCCTCTAATTCTGAATTTTCGAGAGACTCTGGATAAATTAATCTGCTAGAGACTTGGGCTTGCCAATGGGAGGCTGTGACACTATGCAGAACACTGTAACAACCAGAAGAAAAATAACTTATCAAAAATATTATTTTCTTTCATGCAAAGAATCAAACTTTAAATGATCCCATCTGTCACTTTCATCTGCACCCTGTTCCATTGGCTGGATTTTGCTCATTAAGATAAATTCCAAGCCAGCGGATCATTTTTACCTTCAGGGCTTTGATGAAATGTAGTGTTTGGGACTTCCTCCCCTCCTCCATTTTTGACAGCTGTGACAGAGGAATAAGTGTATTTCTCTTATGCTGCTTTGCAATTGTATGGAATGTCTTTGACCTTCCAAAAGGGAAAAACACTGCATTCAAATTCCTCCTCCTTTCCCCCATGGGACTAGGAACTGGCCAAGCCCCTCCAATAAAAGTTTCCCATTCGACCTTGCATCGTAAAGCCCTCTTTTCTTTATTACTCCCTCTCCTCAAAGCTTCCCCAGCAAACCTCTAGCCCTTTCAAGATGTGGGCTGGAGAGCTTCTATGTTGTGCAAATGGTTCAAACGTCTTTGTTTCTTCCCCGAAAAGACATAAAAAGAGATTTGTTGGATTCCTTACCTCATAACCAAACACAACTGTATGCCGTGCACTTTGCGTGTTACGGCTCCCCACGCTTTCAGCCCCAATGACTTATTTTACTGTAAGTGTAATTATGCATTGGAGTGGTTTCATGAGGGATGTGATAAATCATCCGCCCCTTAAAGTCTTTAAATCCAGACTCGGTGTTTTCAGTGGGGTCCTGCTCCGTGCCTGGAGCACACAGAGGCTCTCAGTGCATTTACAGGAGGGTATATAATCACATGGTCATGGTCAGCCATGGTATTGAGGAATTAGGGGATGGGCGGGATGGCCTTTGTCATGCAGGATGTAGGATTAGTTGGATTTAATGGTCTGTTTTGGCCTTTAAATCTATGAATAGGGAAAAGGAAAGAGAAAAAACAAAAAAGAACAAAAGTCCCTATTATAGCCAGCATGTTTCCGCCTTGTGAAAGCTGAGCAAGAGGGACTGCAGGCAGCTGGGGCTGGAAATGAGTGCTGGGGAAAACCAAGGGCACCCCTATGCACTGGCCCCTGCACCCAGAGCCCCCACAACCCCCCCAAACAGCCTCTTGCAAGCAAACCCAGGAGCCCAAACCCACTGGGATTTGCTGACGTCTTGCAGAAAACAGCAGACACGAGGACATGCACAATGCTTAACTGATTTTCAATTTTTTTTTCGCCCCTTGAGGTCATTTTAGGTGTCCCAGAACTAGAAATCTAATGCTTTTTCTATTTCTAAATTAAGCTAATTAAAATTTTAATCTAGTGGACATTATTTTATTGCATAATTAGAAGAACTTATAGTGCAATGGTTTGGTTGGTACCAATCTTTTTTGCTTTAAATCGTGTTTCATTAATTGAACAGAGTTTAGATAGGTGCTTACAAGGTAATAAGCTAACTATCTGTTCTTAACAAAATACTCCTTTTTCCCTTGCCACTGTACCTGCTCTGAGCCCGCATGCTTTATGCTATAATAGTTTTCCTTTAGCGAAGCGTGGGCAATTACACCCGTGATCCATGGGGGAATTTTGGGGACTACAGGCACCCCTCATAGACACCGGTGCAGACTGACTCCACGTAGCAAACACAAATGATCCTCTTTGGAAAAGGGCAAATCCAAACTCTACCCACTGACTGGCCGATTTCATCTGCTTAACCATGGGTTATTGCATAATTAATTACTCCCAGGTCTTTATTAAGTCCCAAAGACTCTTTCTATACACTAGCCTGGTATTACTCTGCCATACATTTTAAAGAGATTACTGTTAATTAATTTAACTTGTCTGCGTACCTAAAACTCAGCTAAACCCTCTATTGTGCCATCTGCTGTCATTTCAGACGTGTAGGACTTCCAAACTCCCATAGAAATAGAAATGGATTAAAACCATCTACTCAGATGTAAAACAATTTAAGAGATAAGTTGCTTTTCAACCCCTCCCGCAGTGCCCTGTGCAGAGCGGGACTGGGGAGCAGAGCCCTTCCCGCAGGTTATCCATCCCACCGGGAGTCAACTTCCCTCCGGGACTATTGACCCGGTACTTTCCAAAGACACTAAATTCCCTGAAAGCGTAAATAAAACGTTAAACCACAATTTATCTACTCCTGGGGCTAAGACACCCGCACCAGTGAACGTAAATCACTCAGAACAGTTATGATCTACTGACACATTTCCTTCCTAAAATAGGAGCCCGACACACGTAAATCCTCACAAAAGCTTCTCTGGAGCAGAGCTGAGCAGCGGCACAGCCGACACGGAGGGCTGTGCTGGCACCCCTTCCCATAGTCCGTGCTGTGCATGTGGGGGCACGAAGGATGCTTGCCAAAAACAGGGTGCCATCCCCATCTCGTTCACCTCAGCACGCTGCCATCCCCAGATACCGTCACCAAATCTGCACAGGAACCTGAACAACACGTAAGACTGATGAGCCCAAGGATGTGTCGAGGGCTCTTGCTGCTACCACAAACAAAAGCATAAATAATTATGTTAATAATAAGCCAGACCTTCCAGCTGGCCAAGTCACAGTAGCTGGAGTATTTTTTGTCAGTAAACAATTTCAAGGAGAAAAAAAAAAAAAGCAAGCAAACTTTTGTCAGAAAAACCCAGCTCCCTGCAGCAAGCATCCCTTGGATAAAAATTGCTTTTTTTTTCCATAAGAAAAGCCAAAAACAATTCAGGTATAAGAACTTTTGGTTTTATGCAAAACATACAGAAAAATCCTCACAAGAGGGTTTGAAAACACTGTTCATTTCTCAGGTAGCAGCTTCTTCTGAAAATATGGAGATTTTTAGTAGAAGGTTGCAACTAAGGTTAAAAAAAAAAAAAGGGGGGCAATTTCCACCCAGCTGTATTGTCAGCTCCCCTTCATGAGCTGGTTTGGGATTAACGGTATGACAGCAGCCCTGTTAGCTAGCAGAGAGCCATTTGAGTCTGTTGGGAGGTGGAACTCACACCGTGGAAGTGAGCCGTAAGGTGCAGCGTGCCCAGAGCAAGCCTGCAGCTTGCAGCGCTGATTTAGGCAGGGAGCGTTGCTGGAAGCCGGGGAAGACCCAAGGAGCTGCCACCTCATAAAGCTGAGCTCAGGCGCTCACCTGCTCTTTCAGGTCCTGTTTAGAAATCAGCATGAAATTGCTCCACAGCTCCAAAATAGACAGCACTTAAGCAGAATCCATTTCCTAACCAATAATTCATTTCCAGAGTAGTCAGTAACTCAGCACAAGGTGAGTCCCAGCAGCCCTTTCTGGCTTTAATTTGCACACTGGTTTTGTTCAGGATGCCGTCCCTGCATTGCCACCTTTCCAACACTGGCATTTTCCAGGCTGGCAGCCAAAGGGCTGCTTAGGCAGACATTCATGCGGACAGATAGCTAAAGCTGGTTGTATTATTACATTTGCTCCAAGAGGGGCAGGATGGAGAGCAGTGGTTTGCATCTCGGCAAGGGGACTGAGCCAACGCATCGCTCGGACGTCGAGTTTGTTTGCAAGGAGTGTGCTGTCATGCTCATGGCAGGGAATGGTCTCTGCCGATACCAGACCCTCCACCTCCCTGCCACCATTGCCTGTAGAGGTGTGTCTCTCAATAAAGGGATGACGGATCAGTCTGCGCTTCCTTGACAGTCGAAAGCCAAGGTATATTTGCTATGAAGGGAAGGGTTCACACCCCATTGCGTCACCTTTCTTGAATACCCTTTCAGGGGTACTGAAGCATGGGATCGCAGCAGTGTTGGTGGGGAGGGATCTCCAGGGCCTCTCCTCCAACCTCCCACTCAGAGCAGGGGTATCACCAGCACTAAATGAGCTTGGCCATGGCTTTGTCTAGCTATGCCGTGAAAACTCCCCAGGATGCAGATGCCACAACCCCGCTGGGTGACCAGGGATGCATGTCTCTCACAGGGAAGAAGTCTTTCCAGATGCCCGGTTTGAGCCTCCCAAGACGGTGTTGTGCCTTGTAAGATCATTTGCCTTTACCAAGAAGAGTTCGGCTCCATCATTTCTGCAGGCAGCTGTAGGCTGCTATTAACTTACCCCTTCACCAGTCTAAACCAGCCCAGGCCCATCAGGCAGAGCCTTGCAGGGCAGGCATCCCAAGGCCCTGAACATCTCCATAGCTCTCCTTTCCAGTTTCTCCAGTTAAACTGGGATCAGCCAGATCTGGTAGTACAGGTCTAGGTCTTGCTCTGTACTTCACAACATACATCCTACTCCCTTGGAGCCAGCCAAGCAAAGATGGCCCCAGGCCACCACTGAGGGTGGCACGGGGATGTCCCACACATCTTCTCTGACAGCAGCGCTGAGGCACCTCAGTTAAGCGGGCAGAAGAGAGAAACCATTCAGTTATGATTTATCCCATTCACTGAGTTGTCTGAACGCTGCAGCCTGGGTAGGCATTAAAGCCATTGCGGTGTCAGTGGCTCAGCAGATGTTCACTACTTGGTGGCATCCAGCTATGTCCTAAAGCCTTCTCAGCCTCCAGCCTGGCTAAAGTCCTCCCTCTCTACTTAACCACTTAGTTTACATGGCAAAACAACTCTCCCAAATGTTCTTGCAGCACACCAAACAGTCTTGCTGTCGGACCTCAAATTTCAGTGTGATTGGTAATCAGTGCATCAGCCATCAGAAGTGGGTTATTAAAATATCTGTCATGATGAACAATGTAAAATAAATGCAGATAAATTGTATTACTCTGGGTCATTTAGTTTTAAGTGCAGCAGCCTCTGTGTTTTTTGCCACTTAAGTGATATGCAGCATGAAACAGCACAAATAAATACAGATGTAGAGAACATTAGATACACTTTGTAAGAGCAAATTATGCACGTTCACATTTCATTCTAGTTAGATCAAAATTAGATGGTTTTCCTCCATTATCTCAGTGGATACACTAAAAGCCAGTGATTTATGAAAGAAACCGGTGTGAATGCCATTATAATTGATTAACCTAAGAGACTGGTGACCTACTTATAGGTATATAAATATGATTATAATTGTGCAGTAAGTAATTGAATGTTCTGCAGGACTTCTTTATAATGTGACTGTAATGCATAAAAACAAGAGGGAGACAAAAGGTTTCAACCCTGTGCAATGCGCTGAGATCCTAGGAGAGGTGCTGAGTGCTTCCTGCTCCTGTCGAGGTGAATAGGTGTTGAGACCTTGTAGAATCAACCCCCTCCTGAACGGCAGCACACCCCATAAGCAAACTATCATTTGGACAAAAGGCTCCAGATTACTTTGTGGCTGGGATAACTTTTGGCACGCTGAGTAGATCTCATTGTCTGGGGGATGCTGCATGCAGAACCCTCCCGATTCATCACTACTGGAGCACCTTCTCAAGGAGCACCTTCCTTTGGGTCAAGAAAGGCACAGAGGCAGATCCAGACCAGAAACTGTGTAGCTAGAAAATGAAGCTATGGGTCCATATTTCTAAACCACCCCTTTGCAGTGGAACTCAGCCCTTCTGCAGTGGGTTTGGGAATCTGCCAAACCTCAGGTCTCTACCAGCTGTGACTGAGAGTCCACTCCTGCAGCTGTGTCTGCTAACGGGTACAAGTGTCCGCATTGCCTGTGTTACAGTCACAGGCAGGACACAGCAAAGAGCAAGAGCATCTCGCTGCCTCCGGTGGTTTGCAATCCACATACAGAACAGGGGGCAACAGACGGAGACAGTCCCCAAACGCTGGTGGCTCATGGGTTGAAGCTCAAAGACCTTACCTAGACCATGCAAATGGCTCTAACCCTGCAATCCCAGACAATGGTCCTTGCTTATTAAGTCTCTCAACACCTCGGCAGTGTACGTCCTGCTGGACTGTGTACCAGCATCACCAGCCCACAGCTGCCTGGAGGCTCTCATGGCATTATTACGCGTCACAGATTTTCCTGTATCTTTTGCTGCCAGTCACTTCCTCCAACTTAATTTGTCTGAACTCCTCTGCATGGACACGGGTAGCAGAGCTAAACTCTGACAGTGACACACACTCTCTCTGCAGAACAAAATTCTGGATTCCTAGTTTTAATGACTAAATATACCGAAGCCCAATGACAAATAGTTTAAAATCTGTACAAATTTTGATGCTACACACTGAATTAGATTGCACCTCTGCAATCATGAGTTCCTCTGCCTTTAGCTCCATTATGGAAAAGCATCCATTTAAACCCCCTAGGATAAATGATCTGTTACAATTCCCTGGACTGGAAACCCTGGAGATGATGTGGGAGCCAGGACGTGCTAGGATAGGATTGAATTAATTAGCACTGTGTCTGAGGAGAGCCGTAACAGCATAATGAAACAAATAGAATAAAAGCAGTCTAAAGCGACTCCAGTGGATTGATGGGCGCTTGCTGCTGACTGTGGAAATGTCAGGATTGTACCCGTGTGTGCGGGGCGATGCATTTATCATGTATTGCTCACGCTGGAGGAGATGGATGGGGAAGAGGGTGCTGCTAGGGTCATTGCAGCCCTGCAAGAGCTTTCTGGTATGATGATAAAGCCACCAACCCTTAAATCTTCATGCAGACTGGGGTCAGGTCCAGCACACACAGCTGCTGCAGAAGCCGCCATCAGGGCTGCACTGCAGCACCGGGAATGCCTGGCTCCCCAAGAATAACCCTACACTCAGCTCCTGCATCAGCTGAAGGTGTCCCGCTGCTGATGAGGGGCCTTGTAGGACTCCTGTTCCCTCTGCACCCTGCCCCAGCCTCTTGTCAAACACATGCTGGCAGTGGCCTCACTCTGCCCTGTAGTAGTACATCCACTCAGCTGCAAAGCCACGGACATTTAGGGCACGTCCCAGAGAAAAGTTTGCATCCCACCTCCTGAGGAGTTACGTCTAAGCTAGGCATGCGAGTGCCTGGATGAAGATGGTTGTGTTTGACTTCTGCATCCATCCTTTCTGAGGCTGACAGCTGCCAAGGGATGACTGACAGGTTCTGCTTTTTCAGTGTGTTTTGCATTCTTTTCCATATTCAGTTGTCTGGAAGAGGAATACGTCGGTCCCAGCAATGCTGTATTTGAGAGAGGTGCTGGCTTCTTCAGAGTAAGTGGTTCAGGGTATTTTTACAGTCAGCATAAAAATACTGACACTGCCTGTATGGATAGCTCTGTTCTCGTGCCTGGGCCAATAAAGAAAGTTTAAGGAAAAAAAAGAAAGCCACAAGTTAAACCCCATACTTTACAGCAATCAGGCTCCTCCTTTTAATTTTTAAACTTCTCAAATTCTAGCATCCACCAAAATGAATCAGTAAAAGATAAACAGCTGCCAACTTGCACTATTTTGAAGCAGAGAGATGACTTCCAGCTTGGCCAACTATTCTGACTGCCAAACATAATATACACTAAAATGACAAAGCATAACAATGCAAAAGACCATGTCCTATCTTCAGTCCATATACAGCCCTATATCTACCTCTACCACAGGGAACTGGAGCTGACCCCAGCAGCTGCGTCTAGTCCTGAGCGTTGCCTATCTACCAAAAACTACAGAGAACTGCTGGGGACAGATAGTGGCTATTAGCTGAGCTAGTGAAGTGATACCTGCAGCTTTGCTTAAACAAGAGGAGCATAAATAAACCCAGCCTGGCTTTCTCCATAGCAGAACTCCTCATCGCTGCTGCAGAAGCATTTCTGTCGTGGCTTTGCCCAACCCACTGTTGCTCAATGAGGCAGAAACAAGCCTGACCCGCACATGCCCCATAGGAACTTCATTATTCCACCACCGTGACATCTCTCTTTCTGCATAGCTTTTCCTCATCCCTACCAGCAGCAGCTGGGCCAAACCCCCAGCTTCTGTTTACCCCCTTCACATCAGACCTCTCCTCCTTCCAGTTGCCCTCTACAAGTCAAAGTGCAGGGACAAGCCTGCTAGTAGGAACTGTGGGGCCAAACGAATCCCTGTGGGTAGTACCTGTGCCCCTCTCATTCCCTCCACATACATCAGCTGCTCTACCTTCCTAAACTTTGCTTGGGGTGAAGACAGTCCTGCCGTGAAATAATCCCAGCTTCAAGCCTATTGCAGAAATTAAAAATGACTTGCTTCTAGTTGAATTCAAGGCTTACTAATTACCTACCACCATTCGGGTGGCAAGTTTGCCACATGAATAATTGCATGTCCACAGAAGTGTTTCACTGGTAGGGTTCTTAGCAGGAAAACAGGAATTCAGTTGGAAAGCATTAATAAACCTTGAAGACAACAGCTATTATGGTGATTGATCCACTATCCAAGTGTACACAACTCATGCAGGATGGAGGAGCAGAGGTTATTGCACAGAGAGGGTATGCTGAGAGGTGGGAAGGAAGGCACAGTTCCTGTAGAGGTCAGGGATAAAAATTGGTACTGTCAGGTTCAAAAGCGTTTAAAAAACCCACACATCTTTTCCAAAGCTGGCTCAAAATTAGATTATTTTAGTAGTCTGCAGCATTTGCTACTTAGACTGTTGCTTGCTTGCTTTTATTAAACATGGGCAATGGAAGCAGAAGAGGTTTGTGTGTGCCACAGTGCAATTTCTGTGTTTGGCCCCCAGAACCAGTGGATGCTGCAATGCGGAGACTGCCGATGCCCTGAGGAACAGACCCAAAAGTGCCCAGTTCACCTGTGCCTCCTCCCGAGGGGAGTGATAAAATCACTAAATTGCTTCAAGGGCTGAAAGAAGGATTAAGGAAAGAACCAAGTTGCCCACTGTAATGCCAGGAATTTCTGGCCCAGCGTACTGGGGCTGCCACAGTACTCTCTTACCTATGAGTAGCTGTGCATTGGGAGCATCTCTCCTTTCTTCTTGTGTGCATCAGGGGTTTGTCCTTTGGCACTCACTGGAGTAAGTTTTCAGACTGTCTGGAAAATGATACTGGTAAGAAAAAGAGAAGGTGAACCTAAGCTGGCTTCTCTGGCATGTTAGGAACATGCACACCTGAAGCATCGTGCTCTTCTGCAGCTCCCTTAGCCTACCTGGAAACATTCCTTTCTGCAGGGATATCGCATCCCATCCCAGCAGTACTGCCTTTGCAAGAGTTGAATGGAAAACCTATGGCCATAGGGGAGACAGAGCACTCGGAATTCAGGTCCCTCCACCCAGGACCACCCCTGGGGCCGGGTGCAGTGTGTGATCCGCCCCAAATTATTCACATCATGGCATTACAGTTCACGCCAACTGCACTACAGGGTGTTGAGCTCATTGCAGTATTTTTCCTTCCGAAAGGAAACAAAACCAAACTCTTGCCAGTTTATTATTTCAGCTAATTATATGAACCAACAGTATTTCATCCAAACCATTTTAGGAAAATAATTGGAGAACGTTTGCAAAACCCAAGCAACCATTTTTCTCCTGCCAGGGTGGCAGATGCAAACATAAAGAGTAACATGTCCATACATCTCCAATCTCAACTTCTTATGAAACAAAATAAAAGCAATCTGGTTGTGAACTGATCCAAAGCAAATACAATATTTCAGAACACTCCACATTTAGTTGGTGGGGCTGATTTATATGATGCAATCTAAAGACCAGTGTGCAAATATGGAGGGGAAGACTATTTCCCCTTCACACTTTCTTACCTCACAGACATTGTTTTTGTTCTGCATGCAAGTGAGGAGCCCTTGGCCTACGCAGCAGCCACTTTGAAAGATGAGCACTTGACAGGTTTCTATGGCACTTCCAAAAAGGGTTGTTTTACAAGCCAGAGGTTCCCTTTGTCACATATAACGCTTTGCCATTTATTGCGTGATCCACGAGATCATCGCGCAGTGGTCTTCAAAATAAGTACTGCCAAAAAGCATTCCCTGCCTGACTTTGATTTGCAGGTGCTATCTCTATTCCCAATTTATAGATGGAAAGAGAGGGAGGAAGAAGGTGGCATCTTTCTCAGGGCGGCTCCATGCATAGGCTGAATCTCAGTGCTGGCAGCCAGCATGTCACCGCTGAGCCCGGGGCAGCAGGATGGGAGCACCCTGTGTGGTACCCTCTCTTTTGTCACACACCATCTTAGGGGCAATGAGCTCATTGTGTTTGAGGTTTCCACCACCCCCTTTCTGAGGAAGTGTTCCTCCAGCCATTGTCTCGGTTCTGTTTTTAGATTTCATGGTTAGTTTCCAAGATTTAGTGGCTTTTCGGCAGGCAGAAGAACACCTCAGGTTCATGGCACTGCAGTCCTACTTAGAGATAATTGCCGAAGTAAATCAGAAACAAGGGGAGACCTAATAAAAACTGGAAATCATATGCTTTAAAAATGAAATTTAAAAAAAAAAAAGAGAAAAAAAAAGAGGAGAATGAAATACCAAAAGGATAATCTTCATTTATGGTAAGGAGGCCATTGAAGGATTTCCAAAACCATGTCAGTCCCAATTCTCAGTTTGCCTTGCTAAATCTTGATCCATCATTTTGCAGTGAGCCTAAGCACCCATTCCTCAGGGACCCACAGGCTTTCTGAATGAAATCCTCTAGCCCTCCTTCATGGGCTGCAGTCAGGAGGGATGTCAAGTGCCTGATCCGGAGGGTTGCTGCTGCTGCTGCCTTGGACAGAAGCGCTCTTGAGTCCTTCCCCAGCTTAACCCCCCCCCCCCCCCCTCCGTGGGACAACCGAATCTGCATGTTGCTCGAAGGCTACACACGGCCAAATTAATGCTTTACATCCAGGCACTCTCAATATTTGGGCTGCAGCAGCCCTGTAGCATCACAGATAAGTGCAAGATACCAACCAGACTGGGGTTGCTCTAATTTATGCCTCTCAGGAATGAGGGAGGTCAACAACAAGAATAAGTACATAAATTTAATGCTTTCTTTGCTGCTTTCACCTTGTTCCCAGCCGTTGCATTTGTCTATTTTGCACACTAGTGGTGTGAGGAGTGCTCTCGGGGAAGGGCTGCATCCCAGGACCTGGAGGGCCCTGGTACCTGGATTTCATGGGCAAAGCAAAACAGCCACTCTGTGAATTAATGGAAAACCTTATGGCAATGCCAATAAATGGAGACACTAATGAATACCTGCTTCAATTAAATTCATTTAGGACTCGGATTGCTAACCAAAGCTCTTCTTCCCCCACATCTGGATATTGAAAACCTTCAAGCAAAC
Organism: Astur gentilis; assembly: GCF_929443795.1. Lineage (NCBI taxonomy): Eukaryota > Metazoa > Chordata > Aves > Accipitriformes > Accipitridae > Astur > Astur gentilis. The sequence continues at coordinate 15,752,565 of NC_064903.1, forward strand.
CTGGATGTTTCCCTCAGCTCTGCGAGGAATCTGGCTGCTCCCTGGGCAATAAGATGTAATGTAAGCTGATTTATTGCACAGCCCTGCTGGTGGGTGGGCCAGGATTCCCACGATGTTCAAGGCCTTTTCTGCAATGAAATACACTTGACATGGAGGTCAGGTAAACTGCACTGTGTTGTATTCATAAGCGTTTTTCAATTAGCACTGAAGACTGTCTCCAATCTCAAAGTTCAAATATTCAAAGTCCAAGGGTTGTTTGAGGTTGAGCATGGGTTGAGCTGGGCCTAGCCCTCCATTTATTTTCCAAACGCTGACCTTTCTGCCATCTTTATTTACCATAATTAATACTCCCTTAATGTAGACTCTCCCTGGACTTGTTCTGGGATGTGCCATACTCCTTGTTCTTGGGCTGAGCAGCATTCCCCCCCAAGAACACAGCCATGACTTGATGACTTGAAATTGCAAAGGCACCTTTCTTTTTCATGGCAAAAAGTGGCCTGTTCTGCTCCAGATGAAAATGTGAATGTTTCCATAATTACACACTGACCTGTGTTGAACAAGTGGGCTCAAATGCTATTTTAGCTCTGCGTGGCCAGACTTTATCAGATTTATTCTATCTAGAAGAAGTCACATCACAAATAAATAACTTCAGTGGTACATTGGAGTGTTTGAAAAGCAAATTATTTGGCAAGTATTCCCCCTTTCTTCTCCTCCTTATTCGCCTGGTTTATAGGGCCATTAACGAATGCACCCTGGGCTAAAAGTGTAGCCTTAGAAATGATGAGACAATCTCACCGCTCTTCCACTTCATGAAGTTTTATTTTGAGTCCCTTTTTCCTCTTGTCCTCTAGAGACTTCATGCGCTGCAACATTTTCTGAGTTGCTGCTGCCAGCCCGGGAGGGTGGCCAGGAGACGAGCTCCTTGCGAGGTGAGGGGACTTCATTTGGTGCCCTCCCTGAAGGACAACAGCTCCTTGCTGTAACTACAGTTCTGCAAGTCCTCTTGTGCATCGCTGACACCTCACCTCCTCGCATGCACCCTCCTGCCACCCATCCTTGCCTCCAAAGCTCTCCCACGGTGGGTCCGGCTGGTCCTGGATCTGCTTTGCAGGTAGGAAGGACAATGACGGCCTCTTGGATGGGTCAGCACAGGCACTGGCTCTCCCTGCAAGGCTGCTTCTTTCATTGCCACCGTCCCTTCTTGCTGCAAGCATGACAAATACCAGAGTTCTTCAGCCATTTTCCTCTAGGAGAATTAAAGTTTTAATGATTAACCTTTATAAATTACAACAGGAATGCTGTAAATAATAAATAGTTTCTGGCCAGGTCTAACCCTCTGAGCTATTATTCTCCAGCATGATATGCTGAGCCCCCATCTGCATTTATTTTCCATACTGTATTCAAGTCCTCTTATGTCATTGAGATAAGCAGTCAGGAGATATGTGTTTTCCAAAATGATGTCCTCATTCATCATTTCTTCCTCGCTGCTCAGCCTGATTACATTTAATTCAAGAAGAAAGAAGCCTCGCCTGGGCCCACTGAGCATATAAGGTTAAAAAAGCAATACAAATGAAGCAACGGCTTCCTGGAGAAATGGCTACAGAACACAAAATAACAGCATCCCTTATCAGCACCAGGGCTGTGTACTCTCCTCCTCATTTCCAGAGAAAACTCAGAGCACAAATGACCCATTCATCAAGATCAGCAGGTACAACTCTGCATTAAACACATATGCACAACAGCAACCACCCTCTCCATTAATAGGGAATGAGCTTTGAGCATTAATTTCGTCTGATATTAATGCAAAGCTTAATTACGAATAGAGATAGGGGAGTGAAAGCTTACTGCAGCCTGAGCCCTTTCCAGCGACACTTGGCTTAGGGAGAAATATCTTTTGTTTCTACAAGTTCTTCTCTGTCGCAGTATTTGGCCGCTCCAGGATGCAGCAGGGAGAAATAATGCCAAAATGTGTCTATGCACAACGTGAGCAGCGGCTTTCCAAGCCCAATGAAGGATTCCTCGTGACTTTGCACACTCACCCTCGCTGTGGCTGCCTGGGATGCAGCCTCCGGCTGCATGGAGCCTCCTCAACGAGCAGGGGGGAGAGGCAGCCCCCACCAGAAATGCTTGCTCATCTTCTGCAGGGATGCAGCCACTGTGAGCTGCTCTTCACCAGCCTACACAGAACGGCGTGGCCTGTGCCAGCCCTGAGCCAGGGAGCCCTGCTCTGCGCTGGGTCCTGTGTGCCAATCCTGCACCCTCCTGGGTGCCAGCATGGCCACTGCTTGTCCCTGTATTGCTCGATGGCGAAGATGATGCTGTTGGGAAGGCTTGTGTGGGGCAGGCGGTGGCTCAGCTTGGCGTGAGTCCGCACATGATGCCCATGGGAATGGGCATTGCAGATCCTGGCTGGTGCGTGGCTCTGCGGGATGGCAGCAACACGCCCCCTAAGCCCGCTGCTCCGGAGCCAGGCTGGCACCCATGTGTTTGCAGAAGGAATTTCCCACTAGGAAAGGCGGTTTGCATATTTGCTCTAATCAGACTTCAAAGAAACGCCAAAGGAGCCAGGGAAATGAAACACATACTGAGCCAGCCGGATGGGCAAATAAACACAGGCAAAAAAACCCAGAGTCTCTGACCAAATGAACTCAGACCAAAACTCTGGATGTAAAATGAAAATTGGAAGGGTCTTAAAGAGCTGGGTGGCTTCCCAGCATGTCCAGAGGGCATAAGATCCACGGCCCCAAGCTTTGCCCCACAGCCGCAGCACCAGTGTGGGTGTGCAGCAGCTCCGGGTCAGCGTGGCTGCTCATCCCACCCCTCCAAGGGGAGAAGGGCTGCGGAGGCCTGAGCTCCCAGCTCCTGCTGCCTCTCCAGGGTTTAACTTTTTGTTTTTGCAGAGAAGTTGATGTTTTCTGTAGAAAAGTCTTTAATAATGTTTGATAGCTATTCCAAAAAAAAAATCCCTCCTCCTGTGTATGTTTTGATCAACACTGACTTGGAGAGTCCACCGTAACTCAGTTTGCATTAAATGCAAATTATCAGAGGCAGTTCTTAGCACTGGCGTTGTTTTGCCACATATGCATCTGAAAATACCTAGCTTAGATGTCCTGGGTTTCCTAAAGCTCCCCCGCCACCCAAGACTGTGACACAGCCAACAAACAGGGTGTCAGCTGCATTACCCGGTTTCGTGTTGTTTTGCTCACAGTGCCCCATGAATGCTTTTGAAACACATCCTCAAAGGGACAGAGATACCTAATTCCCATTGAGTCAGCTCTGAAGAATAACTCATCCCAATTTGTTTCCCCTCCCTCAGCATGGTTCAAACTCTGGGTAAGCTATTTATAGCCTTAGGGTTTCACTCAACAGCTATGGCACTCACTGGAAGTGGTTCCATTGGCTTCAGTGGATGTTGGATCCTGACCCATAACTTGCATTTAAAAGTGTCTTCCTAGGACCTAATGCAACTGGCTCTCCCAAAAGTTATGGAGAGCAGACAGACACCTCCTAGATACCGGTGCAAGAGGCAGCCATGCAAAAGGTTAGGAAAGATTCATTCTCCTCCACCTGAAGCAGATGGGCATGTTATTTGGGTTGATTGCATGGCTGTAAAAACTCAAAACATAACAAAAATAAAAGTGCAATAGCAGGAAAGCACCTGTTGTTCAATCCCATGTAACACAAGTGGTCATGGACCAAATGGAAAACCAAGATTGTGTATCGGAATGTTTTTATAGGAGAGCCATGTCCAGGAGCAAGAAAACACAGTGACATACCAGCAAATTGCCCAGGGGGTCTTTTTGCAGGAAGCAGCAGAGCTACTGGGGATGCAGCCAGTGCACAGACTGGAAGTGTCTGGCATGGAGATCTGAGACTCTTTCTAGGAACCCAGAACAGCAACCGGAGTTGGGAAAGCAGCAGCCCATGACCTGTCTCTCCCAGAGCCTGCCTGGGCCAAGCAAGCCCTCGGTCAACCTGCCCTGGCAGAGGAACCCCCAACCCATGGATGGGGGAGCAGGGCGGCCAGCGCTGCTGCCCTGTACGACAGGCTGGGACAGCAAGGGAAGGAAGTTCTATTATCCTTTTGAAGCTACAAAAGCAGGCAAAATGTAATTATAATCACCCAAACTGGAGTTCTGCCAGGACATCAGGGCTAATGGTCTTGCTCTTGCAAGAAGTGCCATGGGATTTTTCTAATGATCACAAGTGGTCAAGACCTCAGTTTCACATCTCATTTGGAAGATAATGAAGAAGTCTCCCATTTATTTTTGGTCTGAAGGGAGGTAAGGACAAATTGACTATGTCAAAGGGCACAAGGACTTAGAAATGTAGATTCTTTTGCTCAAGATGTGACTGGGAGCTCTGACAGCCAGGAGAGATGGCGGAGGGAAAACAAGAAGCAAGGAGGAAGCGTGTGTGATTTCATACGAGTCCTGTTAGTGCTTCAACTTTTTCTGAATCTGCTGTGACTCCAGTGACATTGCTGAAAGGAAGGTGAATTTTTTTTTCATATGAGTTATTCCTGCTGTAAAATATATTTGGAGGGAATGAGTTTATAAAGCTATCTCTGAGATAATTGGCAAGGATACTCCACTCTCCCATGAAGGTTATGAGTGGGTTACAAGAGGGTCTTCACTTTAAACTCAGAGCAATGAGAAATTAATAGATCTTGCAGTGTCAGTCCCAAGGCAGAGGATCATGATAAACTGGAAACAGGCAGAGAGGCTTTCTTCAAGTTACAGAGCGGGGGGAAGAGAGACATATCAGACCCCTGGGAGTTACACAAACTCAAACTGACACCTCTGCCGAACACAAGCGTGGTGATTGCCAATAAAAGGTCAGTGCGATTGGAGAGGACAGATATTGCCTTATCCTCTGAGGAGAAGCAAGCGTGGCATCTCCAGAGACCCTGTCTGTTGCCTGCCTGGAATAGGGAGCTCTGCCCTGGGAAGCTGCACCATCATCAGCGTGGGCAAGTGCTGCCTTTTAAAGTGAAAGCTGCTGTTTGTATAGAGTATGATTTCCCTCCTTCCAGCCATGATTATTCCCATATCTAAACCCTTCACACAGCCTGCATCACCCCTTTTTTTCCTGCTAGGAGCATAAGAAAAAGTGATCACACCCCAGAAAACTGTAGAGAAGGGTTTGGATAAGAGGAAGAATTGGCAAGGGCTGTTCTGGAAGGTCATTACGTGGGTATTGGCTGTTGTATAGATGGAGCTGCCGGAGTGGAGAAAGAACTGGCTGTGATATTGATGAGAACGAGTAGCTAAATGAAAGCAGTCTGGGTTGCAAAATATAGACTGCCATTGAGATCAATACTGGAATCAGTTTAATTAATTTGTATGATCAATAACCTGGAAGGATGAAGGCACAGACCAGCAATGCAATTTGTTCACAGTACAAAACAATCACGGAGGAGCTGTCAACACGCGGGACGATGCTCTCCAGCTTGGAATGGGAGAAGCGAGGTACATGCAAAGAGCACGTGAAATGATGGTAGGGACAGCCACCAAAGATGGTGTCCGTCTCAGTGATCTCACACAACAAAGCAGAGACTAATAATGAGTAAAGCTCAGCCCTCAAGGGCAGCACTTAACCTCAGGGAGCAGGAGACACACATCACAAGGGTGTGCCAAAGGGACCTCAGCCAGAGGTGGGACGGGATGCTGGTGTCATTAGGAAAATGGGCAAATCCCGCAGCGCTGTGGGCTTTGATTTCTTTGTATGGGGAAGACCATAAGCAACACATTGAAGGTAAGGAGAGCTCACAAATTTAGACATGTTTCCATGGAGCAAAGACTAAGCAGTGAAGATTAGCTGTCCCAGGATCTGGCACGGCAGCTGGAAGAGCGCCCTGTGAGGATATGGGTCTCAGATGGGATGGACAGGGCATGGCGCTGGCAGAGGAGGAGGAGGGAGAACTGGGCTTCGTGCTCGTCCTTTGGGTCCAATAACATCCTATGTTTCAGCCTTCAGGTGAGCGGGGACACGGTGTGAGCTGAAAGCACCGGCGGCAGGGTTGTCTGCGACTGCACGACACTCTTCAGGAGCTGTAGGAGAGTCCTTCAGAGAAGGGCTGATGCTGGTTAGATTAATTTCTCAAAAGACTCTGGGTAAAGCTCTGATAAAACAAATTCTCTCTTTTCTTTTGTTCCTCCTTACCCCCCTGGGGGGGAAGCATGGCTTCCCCTGCCTCTGGAGGAGCCATATGCACATCTCTCCTGCCAGCACTCGTGCATGAGCCACGCAGGGCTGGAGCCCACGCCGGAGCCGTGATGTGCCAGCTGAGCCGTGCAGCGATGGCAAAGGGGGTCTTGAAAACACCCTCCCATTGCTGGGACTGGCAGTGAGGGGGAACGCACCTCAGCCCTGAGTAGGGGACATCAGTACGGCTCCTATTTCTGGAGTAAAGGAAAGGGAGAGAGTGTACGGGAAGGTAAGGACATAAATGTTGGTCCTTGGGGAGAGAGGCAGAGAATTCCCTCGTGTTTGCTGATCTGCAAACCTTGTCAGAGGTTTTCGATTCTCTTGGAGCAGAGAAAGGAAGAGACAGATGCTGAGATAATTACTACCCTGGCAAAGAACTTATTCTTGTATCCAGAAGGAGAGTTACAGCCTCACAGCTGTCTTCAGGATAGAGTGAAAGCATTTTTTCCATGGTACATTGCAATGGCAATTAATTTTCTTGATAAGCTTAAACTAACCTTTATTTTAAAAGGAAAGATAACTTCTTGTATGAAGCATCTTCTAACCTGGCATTTACCAAAGACAATGGGATAATAATTTGAAAAGCTTCCCAGTGCCTTTTTAAGGTGCTGCAGAGCCTATGGCTCCTATTGCTCAGGATGACTCTGCTTCTCCTTCCACAGCACATTTCTAAATGCTCAGGGCCTCTCAGAGCCCAGCCTTTGGGGCCAAACCTTGGCACAGGCTCTCTAAAATAGGAAACTATTTCTCCTGGAGGTTTGATCAGAGGATTGGACCATTTTCCTGCATAGCAGGCATGTGAAACAGGTCAAATTCTGCTCTTCTAAACAAAATTAGTTGGGAAGCCTTTTTGAAGAGTTCCAGCCTTTCAGCAGATGATGATAAAATGTTAAACTCTGAGAACTGTCCCTTTGACCCCAGTGCTACCGTCCAGTTTTTATAGAAGACTCTTTTCCCTAGATTAAGCTTGCTAAAGTGCTTTGAAGAGGAAGAATGCCATATAAATGCTCAGCAGCATTCTATTATACTAAATAATCCCTTTATCTTAATGGAAACAATATTTGGACCATTTTAAATAATGCATTCTAGCTTTTTAATCAACAAAACCTTTATAATAATACACATGTAATTATTGCCAAGAACACGACAATATCTCATTCTAAATTACAGTGGAGGAGGCAGCAATGAGCCGAAAGGTACAGTTCATGGAAAAACTATCAGCTTGGTCCTGCTGGTGCTTTCCTTACGAAGCATTTAGTCATAATTTAGCATACAACTGTGACTAGCTCCAAAATAAAAGAAGGCATCCCTGGAAGAGCACCAAGGTGGTTGGGTCTTAGGCTATGCAGGTAGCAATTAAGCTGCTGCAGAGAAGCTCTCCCCAGAACCATCTATTGGAAAGGACCTTAGCCAGGGACTTCACTCTTTTTCTTTATTCCTGATACAGGCAACGCAGAGCAAGGCTGCCTTACCTGTGGGTACCTGTCCAGCTTGCAGCTTGGTACTAAGGGCTCTGGAATGAAAACCCCTCTGCACTTGCACACTCGCATTGCGCTGCCAGAAGAAGACACGCTGGGAAGCACCGTCGCTTGATCGCAAGGTGGCCGCAGGCAGAGCCCCTCTGGGCTGCAGGGGCTCAGCGTGCACGGGGCACTGCAACACGTGCCGATGTGGCGATGCTGTTCCCAGGGGTGACGCGACCTGGGCTTTTGCCCAGGGCTGAACCACAGATAGGTGGAGCAAGGGAGAGCCCAGCTTTTACCTGCCTTTGTCCGAGCTGACTCAGGTCCAGAGGTGAGTGTCCCAGCCCTGGGAGCTCCAGGTGATGGGGAATGGCTCTCCTGCCATGGGCACCATAGCCAATATGTGTTATGAAGCTCCTTGTCTCACTTGACCTGCTCCACCTGCCTTGCCCAGCAGGATCATTGAAATCAAAAGAACATGCCAGCAAAATATTGCTATAAGGGCAGAAATACACTTTACCTGCAGTGCAAACGAGCACAAGACGTGCTAGCAAGGAGAGAGCCAGCCGCACCGCAGTAAGGCTTGAGTACCAAAGGAACACACCAAGGCAAGTTCAATCAAATATTTCAGGGAACTTATTTGCTGCATTTTGCAGCCCCAGGTGCACTTGGTCCAAATTCTACAGTCACTAAAAGGATTTTCCTAAACAATTTGCCTTAGCTAAAAGCAGACAAAGTTTTTAAGAGCTACAACCTCAGCTGGTACAAGTCAGCCTCCATCCAGGGAGTGGGAGGAGGAAGGAAAGGGAATCAGACAGGTTACCCCAGCAGCAGCCGCTAGCCCTGAAAGCATTGTTTATTTTAACGTTTTCCTACCTTCATGTCTTTGACATGTAGCACACACCCACAACATGAAAAAAATACTTCCAGTCCTGCCTGATTGTTTTGTGGGATGACCTGTCAAAGCATAATTAGATCATCCCATGCATTGTTATTATGGGGAAGCTTTGTGATCCTTGAATGTCAAGCTGTCATGAAGAGAACGTAACCTTTGAAGTAACAGTATGTTAAAATCAGGGGTTATTTATTATTGGCAATGCTCTTTACATGCTGTTAGTGCAGAAGCACTGCAATAGAACAGCAAACCAAGAATCCAAGACTCAATAATGACAATATGCAGCAATAATTACAAACATGCAACAAAATGGGATCTGATAATGTAGTCTCTGTAGAAGTCAGCAGCACTGCTGAGAGCTTCTTGTGGACCACTGTACTGCACCCTGACCCATCTGCTTTAATATTTGATCTCCTGTACTGGTTTCAGCTGCTCCAGCATGATATCTTGGGGCTTGGGATCTCTAAAAACTATACTGCTGGATTTTAGATGAACACAGAAAGTCTAGATAAGACTGCTTACCGGAGGGAATTAGGTTACAATATTACTTTAAGCAGAGAGACCTACGGGAAAATAAATTGTTTTATATAAATAACTCCTGCAAAAGCGTAAGGTGGGCCTGGGATGAATTGATAAGAGAAAACAAATCACATGCAAACAGATGTTTTAAGAGACAAAAACACCTAGCAGTGAAATCGGCCAATGAAGCAACCAGAGAGGTATCAAACATACCGCAAGATGCAAAGCAGGGTAGGGTAAGGCACACTTACAGCAGCGCACACCAAGGACTGATCCCAGCCACACCACCCTGCTTCCCAGATAACCTGCCTGCACCCCTCTGCCTGCCTCTGCGGCACGGCTGCTGCCCTATGGGGCATATAGGGATGTCAGTTGGGTTGGTCAGCAGCCTGGAAATCAGGTAACCTGCACCCCACCTTGGCCACAGACATTAGTAGGAGTCCTGGGAGGGGAATATACATATCTTTGGGTAAACGCAATCTGGTTGTGAAGATCTCCAGGGGTAGAGAACCTGCAGCCATTGCAACTGGTCTTTGCCCTGGCTGTCAACAGTTTGCAACTTAATTTCCACCTGAATTTAGCTATCTTAGAGATGGAAGAACTCAACTCTGCTGTACCACCCAGCTGCTTTCCTCCAACACGTTCACCAACTGTGATTCAAAGTACTCCTTAACCTTCAGTTTGATAAATGAAATGAGGCAACTCTCACAAACTCCATGGCACGGTTCCTCAACACTTTGATCATTCTCGTGTCTCTCCTCCGACATTTCGCAATTTTTTCTCCATACTTTCGGAAATGTGGACACCAGAAATGAGCACAGCACCCAGCAGCTGTGCACCAGTGCCAAACCCGGAGGTAATACAACCTCCCTACTCCTACTGCCTACTATACTTAGCCATACGCCCGGGGAATCTTACTGGTCTTTCAGCTGCAACCACAAGTGGGAAGTCATATGCATTTAGTTTTCCACCATCCTTTTCCTGAGTTTCTCCTTCCTGAGACAGTCTCCTCCTCCACAAGCCTGACCTACATTCTTTGTTTCTAAATGCCTGACCTTGTATTTGCATGTCGTGAGATGCAGATTTGTCTTCTTGCCCTTGGCTTAGCTAGCTGCCCAGGTTGTATATCAGTAAGTGTCTCCTTGTTTACCACATTTCCAGTCTTCAAATCACTTGGGAAACTTATCTGTACTTTCAGAATATTTTTTCTACACTGTAGATAAAAATATTACAAAAAGCATAGGAACAAGAGCTGATCTTTAGGAACAAGAAATTAGATAAACAGTTTTCGTTTTGGACATCCGCTGGCCACCCTTTGAACCATTTAATGTGTGCTCTAATGACTAAATATCACTCTTGATTGATAGTAAAAATTTGCAAAATCATAAATGCTTACAGACATCTACGTATACTAGGTCAATACTATTGTTTTTATTGACCCCAGGTGTAATCTAATGAGAAAACAACATCATGTTTATGTTCTCACCACCCTGCAGTGACTGACATAAATTATCTCACCTTCTTTCAGCGCTTCATTCACCAGAATCTGGTCTTTCATTACTTGACCCAACATCACAACCCAGTCCATGTCACTCGCCTTTCCTGAGCACTGGGCAGATGAGGGCTTTTCTCCAGGCTCTTCAAACTGTCCCTGATTTCTAAGATTAACCATTTCTGTTCAGACGAATGAATCAGGACACCTTTTGAGAAAACTGCAAAATACAGCTCCTTTAGGACCTCCTTGGTTGCCATCAGAGTGGGATGTCGCTTCCATGCACCCCAGCTTCTTCGGCCCAGACTTACTCTGTAATAATCAGGAGCGCCATACTGGAGACAGCAGTGTGCAAACATCTCTGCTAAGTTTGGATCTGCACAGTGACACCAAAACAGCCTCTGGTGGCCCTTCCTAGACTGCAAAATTAAACAGCCAGTCATGCAATGCTTTCATGAAACTTGCCTTGGTAGAGACCCAGCACCATCTTACTGCCCTCCCGTTTCTCACAGAACAGCCTTTACCTACTTTCTAGCAGAGAATTCCCTTAACATTTTACCAGTGATGGTTATTTGCCAGGAAATCAGTTCAACATTAATTGGATGAGTATCAGATATAGGATTGTTATTAGGATTGTCAAAATGATTCTGCTAATTGACAGTGAATTTATGACAAAGTTGTATTTCCCCTTCTGTGACGTGAAACCTCAGAAGTTACCCAAATCAAGGAGCACAGGTTTTTATCAGACCTTCCCAAAGCTTCCCTTTTTATGAAGGTAAGCCTCTGTACTGGTTTTGGCTGGGGTATTTTCTTCACAGTAGCTAGTATGGGGCTATGTTCTGGATTTGTGCTGAAAACAGTGTTGATAATACAGGGATGTTTTAGTTACTGCTGAGCAGTGCTTACACAGAGTGAAGGTCTTTTCTGCTTTTCACCCCACCCCACCGGCAAGGAGGCTGGGGGGGCACAAGGAGATGGGAGGGGACACGACACAGCTGGGACAGCTGATCCCAACTGACCCAAGGGATATTCCAGACCAGAGGATGTCATGTTCAGCAACAAAACTAGGGGGAAGGTTGGCAGGGGGGCCACTGCTTGGGGACTGGCTGGGCATCAGTTGGTTGGTGGTGAGCAATTGTTTTTATTTGCATCGCTTGTCTTTCTTGGGTTTTATTTCTCTCTCTTTGATATTTTCCTTTTCATTACAGTTTATTGTTATTCTTTCATTTCAATTATTAAACTGTTCTTATCTCAACCCAGGAGTTTTCTCACTTTTACCCTTCTAATTCTCTTCCCCCCATCCTTCTCGGAGGGGAGTGAGTGAGCGGCTGTGTGGTGCTTAGTTGCCAGCTGGGGTTAAACCACGACAGCCTCATTTTTAATAGAGAAGGTAATTAACTGCCAGCTCAAAAGCTGTGGTGAATTCTCTAACACTTGGAGCTTCTACTTCAAGAGATGCCAAGTAACAGTTATGGCCTTGGTCAAGCAAAAGAAATTTGGCTTAATGCAAGACTCAGTGGAGGGACCCTCCTCTCCCTAGGATTTCTAGGCCAGACCAAACTATCAGAGAGGTCTCACCAAATGCAAAGTCCAGGCATTTCTCAACCTTACCGACCTACTGAACAGGGCTTCCAGACAGTTCACACCAAGTCATACTGTTCTTACATTCCTCATATATTGCATCCCTTCTAAACTTCTGTTTCCACATCATCAGCGGTTTCGTTCACCTCTTTACGACACTTGTAGTGTATAAGACCTACAAGATGATCAGCAGCTGGTGTTTCTCTTGCCCTTTGCACACGCAGCAACAAGGCTACAACTTTGTGTCACATTTTTCAGCCAGGAGGTTATTGATATTTATAGCAGTGATATAGGAGATCATTTGGACATGGAAAAGAGACAGGAAATCAATTAACATCAATACATGTCTCCAGACTGTTAACTTGCTCATACAAATACAACCTTCCCTCTCGACACCTCATGGTGCTCAGGTTGGGAACAGACCCTGACCATCCTCCAGAGGGATTCAGAAAACAGGAGGAAACACAAATGGGAACTTCTGGAAGAAAATAGCAATTTCTTTGCACACAATAAGGAGCGTGATGGCCTCACTAAGAACTAAACAGAACCAACAAAGCACCAGCAGAATAACAACAGAACAAAACCACTAAAACTGAGCCATAAAAGAGGCATTACCAATTCACATGGCAAGCACAGCTTTTCTCCTACCCTTCTTCTGCTCTGTCAGGGATGCATGCAGTGGGCAAGATGCAACACCCTGCCCGGCTCTTCCAAGCCCACTGCAACCAGATGTCCTGTAACCACTGTCCCGCGCTGAGCCTCATGCTCTGGCCCACGAAAGGCAAAATTTCCTGTCCCCAGGAACCCAGAACCACAAAACAAAATTCTCATATGACCACGGAGAGGGCTGAGAAAGTGGTAGGATCCCCGCTACGGAGATGCTAAAGCTGCATGTCATATGGATGACATGTGTGGTCGTCTCTGCTGCCATAGCATGGCAGCACTTGGTGCCCAGATACTCCAACAGACTTTTTGATAGAAAATATTCCGATCTGTGGGAGTAGGAGGGTGAGATATACTGGTCGTCTTCTTGCAGATAAATGTAGGGTTTCTAGAAGCTGTAAAGCTCTGCAGCTAAGCTCAGGGAGCTGCAAAAAGCAAACCACCAACAAGCTGCATGATACGATATGAAACCAGTTCCTTTTGAATACGATCTAAGAGTGAGAGCATTCCCACTGGGGCTATGTATAGATGAAGGAACCGGTCCGTATGGAAGGGAGAAGCAGAGCAGAGCAAGCAAACAACATCCCCATGCTATGATACCAACAGAGGTCACTGGACGTGCCAGCTCCCCATCTTCTGCTGGGCATCCCAGCACCCTGAGCTGGAAGGAGGATGGACAGTCCAAGCAGAGCATGGCCAAGGGCCGTCATCTCTAAGGGAGGACCCAGTGGGTGTTGAGAGCAACCAACACCCACGGCAGTTCGAGTGTCACCTTCCAGCCCAGGCTTTTCACCTTAGCAAGTCCCTCCCTACTTCCCCAGGGCTCTTTCCTCTGTGAGCACAATCCCTCCCTTTCCTTAGATGAGGAACCTCACAGACCCTGTGGGAAAGCCCATGCTTACACATCCAGACTAAATCCCTCTTTATGTGGGAGCCAAGGCAGAGCTCAGCAGGACTCTTGGCAAGATGCAGGCGATGCTGCCATGCTCTGCGCTGCCGGGCTTCCCCCGAGGGAGAGACGCATCCTACAGGGGCTGAGTCATGATGCAGACATGTTCACGTCTGCCGACTCCTGCTTGGCTCTTGCTCTCCAAAGCTAAAACAAGCCCTTGCTGAGATCCTAGTCCCACTCGATCTCCCCTTCCTAGACGTAGGCAGTGGCACAGAGCCACACCGTTTGGTCTGGAGCAGAAAGAGAGCGGAGTCCCAGCAGGAATACAGCTGGTGGGTGCGCAGGGGCACTGGGCTGCTCTGCACACACCAAGGAGCTCAGGGAGGGATGGGATGTCCCTTTTGCCTGAGCTTCTTCAGGTCACATCACTCGTGGCATCCCCACCAAGTGCTGGGGCTTGCATCCAACCCGCTCCCACTCCCCTCCCTGCAGGCGCTGCACCCACACACTTCAGACAGGCCGTCCTCCGAAGTCCTCTAAAAAATGCAGTTCACTGTGTCTTGAGCTGGCTGTCCTCAAACCAACAGGCTTAAAAAAAAAAAAGAGAGCTTGCAAACGTCTGAAGGATACTGTGCCCAGGACCAAGATGCTCCTCACGGTTACATTCCTACAGCAAATCCCTTCAGAGCTCTGCAGTCCCGGTTCAAACCGAGCATCTCATCATCCCGAGCGTTTGGTGATTCACCAGCCTGAGCGCATGGTAGGCAATTCTGCATACATCTGCTGTTCCTGTCAATCCGTCTCCTTGTGTACAGACAGAGAGAGAGAGCAGAGATCTCTGACAGTGGACAGATTAATAATACATTTATTTTCTCCATGCATCATGAGGAAGAGGAAGAGCCATAATTCAAGAGCCTCCCTGAGAGTTTTGCAAATTCTTCATGATAAGAGACAAGAGCAGGAAAGGAGCTTTTGTGCTTCAACTCTTTAAAGCCGGTGCCACTCTGTATTTTAATGTAACATTTAAAAGGTCCACAAAGAACTGCGTGTACCATAAATACAAAGTGAAGATATTAAACCAGTTGATACAACTAGGGCATCATTTTTCATAAGCTCTCAGGATCAGGAGATAGCAGCAAAATATAGGTCTCCGTGGCATTGATGGCTCCTCAATATCTTTAAGGAAGAGCTTTTTGAGCACCCATAAGGGGTCCGAATTGGAGTGCATCTCCATGGGGGAACCACCACGGTGCTGCAGAGCGGGGCTGGTCTGCGGCACCAGGAAAGGTCTGGTTCCCCTGCACTGCCCTTCTCATGGAGACGCATCTGCTTGGCAAGTGAAATGCGCTTTGTTTAAGTAGAAATGCTAGGTCTAAATAGCCAAAGCGGAAATCTGATAATGCCAGAAATAATTGGCATTATTTCAAAGCTTGCAGGCAGGAGTGTGGCAGCTCCTGCCTGCCCATGCAGTGCTCTCAGCTGCCTTTCCCACCAGCGAGGCCCTTCCCGACACCTCCCAGCTCTCCATTCCAAGACAGGTTTCTGTTCCCATCTCCTCTTAGCTCTCATCTTCCTAAACTTTCCCCAATGCCTGGATGAAAATGATGAGGCAGGGAGAGTACACACTGCATTTCTTGTCCACTTAAACATTGCCGTTCCCGTTGTTACTTAAAAAGCCAAAGCTATTTCTTGCAGTCTATTTTTTTTTTATATCCTACCTTGTCTGCACATTCACCTACTTTCAAACAAAGGGAAGAAGAAGATGAGATTCTCTGATATTGGCTTTGCTTTACATATCTGACGGGTAGGTACAAAACAGGGCCATAATGAAGGCATGTTGGTGTGTATTAATCAGAAACGCACACAGAAAGGCACAGGCTGAGACGAGTAATTTATATGTCTCTTTCTTCACAGTTTTTCTGAAACTTCAAGAAGGGGAAAATATAAAGAAATCAGAATAAAAATTACCATTAGATGTCTGCACTTCAGAGAGCAGATCTGAGCAGGTTTCCCTGAGCATGCCAGCCCTGTGAAGTCCTGGTTTCCTTAGGGCTGCGCAAACTGGAGCAAAAAAAGCAAACCAGAGCAAAAAAAGCAAACCAGAGCAAAAACCCAGAATAAGATATGCAGACCGGGATGAGCTCGGAAAAGCTGAGCTTCTGGCTTGGCCAAGAGGCCGTCAAGCTAACCTGGCCAAGAAATTGTCTTTCAAATACAGTTTGGCTGAGAGCTTGAGAAGAGCAGTATGGAGAACGCTCTTGTCTTTCCTAATGGCCAGCTATTGACCTGAGATCACAGGCACTGTCAGTATAAGTACTAAAATCACTTTTCTTTTTAAAACTACTGTTAAAAATGACAACATAAGGTAATACTATTTTACCAATAGGCAGCATAAGCCATGTCAATAACCTACCAAAGACAACCCCTGCAGTACATGTGACCTCGCAGGACAGTCCAAGTCCTTACGGTATCACGCAGAAACCAGATGCCATAAGGATGGCGAAAAACAGTTTTAAAGGAACTGAATTTAGCTAAGAGTGTAAGCCATAGTTTTCAACCTGCCCACATTATGGGGAACTCTTACAATCATGGCATAGCATTATGCAGCCTCATATATGCTTATATTAGGTACTGTTAGGTCATCATTTGAGTCAGTAGAGCTGCCGTTCCATTGGCGTTTCAATTATAAAACTCCTTTGCCGAGATTAATAACATAGCTCATGCTTTAAACCAAGAAGCAATTTTTTCCCCCTTCAAAATTTCATTAAAGTCTGCTGATAGAGCAAAAAGCACAGTGACTTTTTTGTAGTTTCAGATGCTACTTCCATACTCTCTCACTATAGAGAAATTTTGCTCCAGGCAATTAGTTCTTAGCTGGGACTAGTCATTCCTGACCTCCAATATTTCAAAGAAAACACAGATCCTACATAGCCCAAATACCACTGCAAGAAGTTTGTACAGCAACAGCAATTCCCCCACTATGGCAATGGCTATAGTCTATATAGCAGACCTATATGTATTATTCTCAATATAGACCATGTCTCGTGCTGGATACAGCCAATTCCCAGTGAAATACCGTATTAAGCATTAATTCTGCAAATGCCTGCATGTGTGTTTATAAACATGAACCACACTGCAGAGTTGGATGGGACAAAGACACTACCCCAAGCACGTCGGACCACTGCATTCCCTGCCTGTTTTCCATCAAAGTAATGGCTACAGACTATGAGCAAAACTCATTGCTACACCAATTCACATCAGTCCATTATTCCAACCAAGTGTCGCTGTGATTTACTACACACAGTGTGTTCAAAACGGAGGAAAGAAAACATCATTTATGAGAAAGAGATCTTTCTAGCAAGTTGTGGAGCAGTGACTGAAGCCATGTCAGGGAATCACCTCCCAGCCTCTGTCTCCACCACACCTTCTTCCCAAAGCCTCCTCCCTACACAGGCCATGCTAGTGTGGGGCCAGCTCCACACGGGATAACGCTGGTCCAGCAAACAGGCAGCAGTAGGGACTGGGTTAGCAGCCTGGTCTCATCTAATGCATTCCCAGCACCAGTTTAACCCCTCACTCTAAAGAGGTTTTGCTGTTGTGTGAAGCCCTTTACAAAAGCCACTAACCTCAGGGAGATGCCACCAACATTATTTCCAAACTCTACTGCCCTGCACCAACAGGCTGCTGTCCCTTAAAGACATACCAAGACCAATTTATCAGGAGGATTTGGAATATTCTCCCAATTTTTATCCCCTCCCCCCCCCCCCCCCCCATCTCTGTCTTTCCTCTCTCTGAGTCTTTTCCTGGGCTTCAGTGAGCGAAGCAGCAGGATTGCAGAAACAATTGTATTTACCTGAAGAGAAATTGAATCATAACATTATAGGATTTCCATCCATAAGCATTCAGTTCTCAATTTCAGCATGTTTTGTTTTGCTTTGCCTTAATGGTCAATAGAAAGGTTCCCCAAGACCTTGATAGGATAAAAGAAAACCTGTTAACATAATAACAGCATCTTGAGGAATTCATTTTGAAGCCACCGAGGGCTTTCTGCTCCTTCCAAGCTGCCTCAGCAGCTTAGTCCTGAGTGCTGCTGGCAAAGATCTCATCTCATTCTCCCAACAGACACCTGGAGGACAGCTCCAGAGCCATCTGTAAATTAGAGATTCACATTATTAGGTGAAAAGATGGTTGCATACACACAAAAATACACCTGCTTCTGTTATTAACAAAAATCTACAAAACATAGCATAAAGTCAAAGGCAGAGACAAAATGCCAGACCCTTTATAACATGCACCAGGGATGGGAACATGTGTGTCTCACCTATATAGTACAGCCTTTTAGATAACACCTCATGCTGGTACATTTTTAACTAGTACTCCAGAAAAGCAGCAAAAATTCGGATTTTTGCATTTCCCATCTCCAGGATAAGAGCTGTCAAAAAGTGAAGTATTTTGCTTTAGAAAGATCAGGAGTCAAACTGGTCTGTCTTTGTGGGAGAAGCAGAAAGCTGGGGTTTGTGATGTTCCTCAGGTGTGAGGAAGCTCATACCCTTGTTTTGGAGAAGGTTGCTGGAAATCTGGGCTTCTGGCACAGGCGGACATTGCGACAACGGCACCAGGTCGTGCAGTGCTGCTGTAGTGGGTGTCAGTGCTCCCCAGTGGGCACGTCTCAATGTCTTTCTGGTGAAGATGCAAATCCCATATAGGGATTAAATAGGGAATTTAAGCCTAGCTTTTGTTAGCTGCTTTGCATGGCCTTCTGGAAATGACCCATAGACACCCAGAGGGTGGCCTGAACCGCGGCATGAAAATCCCATGGCTCTATGCACGAGAGCCATCATCCGCAGCCCTCGCTTCTGACATTTGCATGATCTTTCAAGCAATACAGGCGCAAGCAAAGCATGCTAAAGGCCAAGACCAGGAACCTCCTTTTTTGTTTGATGAGGCGCCTAAAGTAGAGAGCCAACAGATCTATCACGGTTCGCAATGGGCTGCGGCACGGCTCAGCATCATGGCAAGGTTGACGCGGGACGCAGCCAGCTCGGCAGTGCCACTTACAGCCAGACCGGCTCCGCTGCCTGCGCGGTGCATTCCAGCCCAGCTTTAGCAAAGGCAAAACCACATTATTAAATCACAACCTGAGTGTACTTTCAAAAGTACAGTAGCTAGTTGCTTGGCTAATTAAACTATTAAATTATGCTAGAAAATAAACGTTTGGAAGTTTCAAGCAAGGCAAAGCCATGAATACTAAGAACTCCCCAACTTAGCGTGATTGATTATACAAACAAACCGTATGTATTGAAGAAGTGTTACGAAAAAACATCGCTTTCATCAAATTTTAAGTGAACCATTGTAGAGTGGGGAGGGGGAAATTAATTAATTACACCCTGAAACATTTTACTGATTGAATCCATGACCCCAGCACTTGTAAGGTCATCAAATGATAGATTAGTGCTGCACAGAGTATCACAAATGGCATTTGTGCTTGGAAGCTCATTATATGAGACGTCAGGTCATGTAAATCATAGGAAACAAATACAAACATCCATCAGAAAAATGCAGATAGTCATTACAGGCAGCAGAGAGGAGCTGAATTATTATGCAAAATTTATTTTGACTATTAAAATACAAAGAGGTGACACAAAATTGTCCTTTAAACAAACATAAACTACAAGCACTCTGACAGGAGGTTCTGTTTATAAATGTTTCATCTCCTCAGTATAGTATGGCTGTAAACAGTACCTGAAAAACGAAGGGGAGGGGGGGGAGGAAAAAAAATAACAAAGATCCAATATTTGGGTCTTCAGATCTTTTCTTTTATTCGAGAGAGAACTATTCCTTCTACATCTGAATAATCAATGCAAGATAGGAAGAAATAGAGTGTAATTACTGCATGTGAGTCATTTGTTACAGATCCTGTCTGCTGAGAGAGAACAGAAGCGAGTACTGCTTCTTGACAAGCAATTTTTTTTTAAGGGAGATGCACTAAACAGTTTGGCAGAAATACGCGGGTGCTCAAGAAGAGAAAACCAAGCAGCAGGAGATACTAAACCAGGGAGGCTCTTACCACCCTCTGAATGGCCAGACAGGAACCCACTCACCTGTTCCCAGTACCATCCATGACTCCAGGAGGTGGACCGGCTTCTGCTGGAGTTCGTTTCCTTGCGCATTAAAATAAACCCTCGGGTGTCCTTCGTATTTCTCTTTCATTTGCTCGATGAAGCCCAATTCATACCTGTTAACAGGGCAGATAAAAATACTTTTGGTTTGTCCACCAGGGTAGCAAGTTCTTTAAGTCCAGGTACAGCAGCTAAGCACTTGAACCATAACTAATACTGAAAATTTTGAAGCACCATTACAACCAAAGTATAATTTCCCCATGTTGAATGTAAATAAAAGTAACCTTTTCACTTTTGAAAAGCTCAGTGACACAACATTTAAAGGACACCATTTTAGAGCAATATCATAAAGAGCACTAGCGGGTTGGAAAGGAGTTTTGGGAGCCTCACCAAATTTCTTGGTTGGTTTTATACAAGATAAAAGCAGGGCTGGTGGGTCATGATTTCAGGTGGAACACAGACATTTGGTGCTGAAACCCCTCAAATGTACATCTAAATCCCCTAGACTGCTTTGGAAAATCACAGCACATCTTCCTGAGCAATGTGGGTTCCTTCCAACAGCCACATGATAATGTCTAATGAGTCACATCTCCTCTTAGTCTTGTTCCATCTCTCACTATTGTAAATCACTCTAATCTCATTTTATGAACACTGCATAAGAAGGCAGGCACTGAAAATTACAAATAATAGGTCAAACTGTGATTTGTGAATAGCGAATGCAATATGCCTTCCATTACCTGGAAGTTGTTTGTATGATGGAAAGGAAGAACTGGACCTTACAATGGAACAGAATAAAGCAGATTTATGGGATCTTTTACCATCTTAAAAAATGTTTACAGTGTTACTAATGTAAGACTGATTGATACCAACAGTACAGTTGTTCTATTGCTGCTCCGTGGTGGGATAAATTAGTATGCTCTGAACTTTCCTTGGGTAACAAGCCGTGAGTGCCCGACCACTGCCAGTCTTGGTACATTCAGTGCTGCCATTATAAATTGCCTAGTCCCTTTGCAACCAGATAAATGGAGTACAATTCCAGTAAAATAAACACCATTCCAGCACTGAAAGAAATTGCATCTGCTGGTGATGCCTTTTCTACCGAAGCACAAAAGGGGGTTGTGACAAGGAGCTAAACACAGTTGTTAGAAATGCAGTGAGCAGTTCTCAAGTTCACACAGAGACAGAGAAGAAGAAAAATACTGTGGGATCCAGTTCCTCCTGGCCATGTTTTTGGAAAGCGTTGTGACTACAGATTTTGCAGGGAGCCTGCTTAGCACCTGGGAAAGCCCCTGGCCTGGTGAATACTGAGCCCAGCAAGCGTGTGCCAGCACCTGCGGGTAGATGATGCTCTTGCAGAAATGCTGACAAAGGAAAATGAGGACGGTACAGTAGAAATGGGGGGGGAATTAAAATCAACGTCATCTGCTGCTATGCCATTTTGTATCAGGAAAGGCTCCTGACCTTGTTAGAGATGGTGACCTTGAAAAAACCATGAACCCTGGTGAGTGTAGCTGAGTGGGACAAAGCACTTCCAACCTCAGAGTAAGGTTGGTTTCGTGGCGGTCTGGTTACACTCTGGGTGTTTTGATTGCCAGACCTACATCTGAACCTCCTGGTGCAGGACCGCTGCAGGGAGCGCTTGTGCCGCGGGGCAGTATTTAGGATTAAGTCCCCGTAGAGGCTCTCGTGAGAAAGCAGATAGTGTGATCTGCCTCTGGGAAGCGGTGCCTGGCACAGCCCTTCCCGGGGAGCCGGCGCAGCCCAGGCTCCCCCCCAGCACCCTGCGGCTGAGCGCTGGCACGGACATCCCTGCACATCTGCGATGCACGGCTTACATAGATGGCACCGCCCCGCGGGGGCTATATAGTGTCTTGATGCTACGTCATGGTGTGGCTTAATATATAATCCTAGAAGAGCTCACCTGGTGACATCTTTATCTTGAAAGCAGCAGCAGCCAGTGTGTGCTATTTTCAGCTTCGTAGGCTTGTTTTGAGCATCTCCCCCGCTGTTTCTCAAGTTGAAGCCCCAGATGAGTTCATCCCAAAGGGAAAAACAGCGATGCCTCGGGTGAGCACACAGGAATGTGTCCAGAGCAGGGAAGGAGCCTGCTGGTCTGTCCCGACCCATTCCCGAACACCAGCTGGGAGACAGGACCCCCAGGCCCTTACCTGGTCCAGTCGCCCTCATCCCTTTGGAGAGGCAGGGTTTGTCCCTGTTTGTGATGAGGATAATGCCAGGCTTGGTACCAGAGCACCCTGCCCCATACCTGCTCTTCTAGCCCTGGACATGCACTACGGATGAACTCTTGCCATATTATTTTAAACAGGGGAGGCTTATTAGAGTGTCCTATAAATCAGGCCTGGAATTACCACTGCAGTTTCTCAATAAGCCTGAGTCCTACTGAAAGGTCATGTGGCTTCTGGTTGAAATTCCTATTTTAAAACCAGTTTTGTGGCTCCCCCATGAAAGCAGCCCGATTTGTAGCTATACACCATGGCGCAGCATGGCCCGCCAAGCCAGGAGAGGCTCTTTCCCTTTAATGACAGCCATCTGCAGGTTCCTATAACTTAGCAATGTTCCCAGCTATGATTTATGGAGGGTGCTTAGCTTTACAGTATAATCTTTACTATTTTACAGGGTTCCCTTTTTCTCAGTTAAATGTTGTTTTCTGAATAATTCCAAGCTGCCGGTAGGTTTACAGAGGAGAAAACTGGAATGAATCTCTCCCTGCTTTTATTTACTCCTATCTGAGTACTGTGTTTCTGCATCCATTTTGGAGATTTACAACGGTATTAAGGTTGCTTCCCTCATCCTCATTTTATAGATTTCTGCTGCAATCATTTTGAAAGCCAGAAAGCTGACAGGAAAATTAGGAAATTAGATAGCATGTTCCTATTCCCTCCAGTGCCCTGATGAAGAAGGGGAGAAGAAAAAGAAACTGAAGGCATAATAAATAACACTATATACCCCAGAGTCCCCTTGACGATGCCTGCACCTCCTCTAGGCATCCCACTGCATCCCAACCCGCCAGCGCTGCTCTGACCTCGGGACCGCCGGCCCATACAGCAGCTGTGGGAGGCTCCTGCAGCAGCTCTCGAGGCAGCGGTGGCCGGGTGCTAAGTTCACAGGCTAATTGTTTATCTAATTTTAATTGCTAATGGTGGCCCGTGGCGCGCCAGCTCCCTGTGCTGAAGTTATCTCAGCCAAGTGTTCAAGTTTATTGAAAATAATCACCACAGAAAGAGAGAAGCAGTGGCAGTGGCCAGAGGATTTGGGGATGATGGTGGGGTGGCTTACCATACATGACTTGAAACATCATCTCCATCACGTGGCTGCCCGTTATCCCCCCTCTGAGGGGAGAGGAGTCTCATAAACGTGACGAGCTGGACTTATCGTCACACCAAGCATTGGGAGAGTTGCAGATGCTGCTGGCACAAACAGCGTTTTTGCTTTCACCTAAGCTGCAGTCAGAGGCGGCCACGGTGGTAACGCGCTGCCGTGCAGGCAGGACGCCGGGCACAAACCCTCTTGCAGCTTGCTGCACGCAGGAGTTGCACTAACTTGCTCCAGCACCACCAGTTCACCAGGAAAAAAACCCTCCAAGTCACCCTTTCAAATCATTCACGCGACTGTATGGACCAAACTTAAGCCTTTCAAATCAAAACAAGCCTGCTGAGACTTGCAAAGGAGTTCCTCATCTAATGATGAGCAAGGGCTAGTTATCTCATGAGAGCTGGTACCACCTGCAGCCAGTGACAACCTCATCCGTAGCACAAGCACTATTCGTCTAGGTGGAGGTTTCTGTTCTGTTGTAGGTGTTAGTCGCTGCAGACAAAACAAAAATGCTGGAAATCATCCCAGGTCACACAATTATCTGTTTCTTCTGATTTCTTTCCATCTTGGATTACAAAGATGGGTATTTTACATACTTTGCTCCTGCTCCCATTTCCAGTGATAACTAGGGAAGGGGGTTTGCTTGCCCATTATTACCCTAGATATGGCTGATTTTCCACCTATCTTTAAAATCTAGCTCATTCATTTTCTGTGATACATTAGCCGTGATTCAGGTTGAGAACAGGTATTTTCATTTAAGCAGAGAGGGTGTCCAGTCCAGCTTTCCTGCTCTTTATGGGAACATCTGTGAAAAGAAGCAACTGAACACAGCAAAATGTTGAAATTGCCCAGGGAGTGAAATTCTGAAATTGTGTCCGACAAAAACACCATTTCCATTTAGCCCAGTGAGTTAGAAAGAGATTCAAATATAAAATATCATTTTGGCTTCATGCACTCAATCTTTATACAACATAAAGTATGCCTTCATATTAATATTTGACATGATACACAAATAAAACCAAAACCAACTTTTTACTGCATGTGTTCTTTACATTTGTCTATTCTTATACCTTAAAATACATGTTTAAAACTAATTTAAATTATAATATTAATTATTCTCATTGAGTGACTTGCACTTTGATTTAACACCTGATGTTCTGATAGGCAACGGGGGATTTTCTAATGCTCTAAGTACATTGGATATAAAATATAAAGATGAAAATGGAGGGGAAAATGCAATATAAATAGAACAACGACAAAGTAAAGAAAAATCAAACGGGCGGCTGGCTGTGGCGCAGGGGCCCAGCTGTCCCAGGGAGCCGGCCAGCTGGGCAGCAGGCAAGGAGGCCGGGCAGATGTCTGGCTTCTGCTGACGGCTTTGATGGCATTGACATGTTCCCACAGAGCATCTTGATACCATCGAATCAGCATTTTCCAACAGAAAGTGGCTCAGAAAACTATTCTGCTGGAAAATTGTTGACCCGCTCTACTGGCGGCTGATCATTCAGCGATACAGCTGAGTGTCGCACTTCGAAATAAATTAATAAATAAAGAAACAAGCCCTGTTCTCCCCAAACCACGCACTCTCCCTCTTGCATTACAAGCAACACTCATCCCTATCCACCTTCGTGTCACTCACAGTGGCACAGACCTCTACCCTTTTCCCTTCAACCATGTCCTTTCCAAGCAAAACCCCTAAACTTATCGAGCTTTTCCTACCACAGAGGCTGGTGCCTATGTCTAATGAGAGTTTTTGCCTTCCCCGTACCTTCTGTTGTTCTGCAGCCTTTCCGCAATGGGCAAGCAGACCTGCACGCAGGATCGGAGGTGCGGCTGTGCAGGGGTCTAACCACGGCATAGCGATGCCCCTCATTCTCGGAGCCTTCCTCCACCCTCCCCGTGGCTGTGAGGATGGTGCCAGCGTTGGGAGAGAAGCAGCCACAAAGGCTCCAGCACATTTTCCTGCTTAAGGGTAAGTGCCAATTCAAAGCCCATCATTCTGTATATGTAGGTAGACCTGTTTTAACAAGGGCATTAATTTGCACTTATCAGCACTGAATTTTACCTGCCAGTTCATATCACCCAGACACTTATTTCTCTAAGATCCTTCTGCAAACCTCTACTTTAGGTCTGGCTACCCTGGACAAATCTGTGTCGCCTGCAAACTTCACCACCTCACCACTCACCTCTTTTTTCCAGATCATTTCTGAATATGCTTACAGTGTCCAGCACAGGTACCTGCAGGATTTCTACTCTAATTTCCACCCACTGTAAAAACTGACATAGGACTTTATTCCTAGCCCTGGTTTCCTATCTGTTACCAGTCCACAGAAGACTAATCTCGTGAAAGCCTAGTCCCATTAAGTCCTTTTGGTGATTCTCTTCTATCATTCAGTCCTGCCAGCTTGCTTTCTGGTGCATTTGCATGCTTCTGGTTAAGCACTAAATGAGCAATCTCTGCTTGTAGGTAGCACTGAGGCAAATTGTCTTCTTTTTTTTAAAAACTTTTAAATTTAATTCCTTCCAATTTCTTCTTAATCTGTTTCCCCATTCTCCTCTCGCGTCTTCATTTAAAATGAAATGTAGCTGTGATAGGATGTTTTTTCCATAGGGATGCTGAATTTGATAACAACAGTCACTACTAGAGCAGCTCATCAGTACTTACATCTTGAATGAGGTCCTTAGGAATAAATCAAGAGTGGCTTCTCCTCACCTGGGCTCTCTAATTGTTTCCAAAAAAAAGTCACCTATGGTGTTTCCAAACCTGGCCTGTGTGTCATCACCCCACATGACACAACCAATTCTTTATGGGGAAAACTGAAGCCTCCCTTATTACCAAGCGGACGCTTTCTTTGCATGAATGCTGAAAGTTTGTAGGATTTAAAAGATATTCTGAAAATCCTTGGTATGAGAAGCTGGGAAGGAGATTTCAAATCTACCCTGGCAAACCCAAACCCTCACTGTACCAGGGAGGGCAGGCAGGACTGTCCCGCAGGTGCAGAATCCATCTGCTGGCCGGCACAGCAGGGCTGCTCCGTATTGACCCATTTGGAATGAGAATTGATTTTCATAGAATCACTTTGTTAATCCTTTTGGATCGCTGAACAGTTGTGTTACTTTCTTCTCTGGCTGCTTGCATGCTCCTCAGCAAAGCTGGAGCTTTCTCTGCTGCACGTTCGGCTGTGTCCAGAGTTCCTGCTAACGAGCTGGGAGACATGGGGAAGGGGCTGCTGGCACTGGGAAGCAGGCAATTAAATACTATACAAATCCTTTCTAGTAAATCAGATTTAATACTTTTATGTTATTACAAGCTCCATTGAAAACAGTGCAAAAACTCTTAGTAAATCTGTCCCTTAGGTGCCTTATGTCTGTATTTATTCTGTCTTTTGAAATTCATTCATTTACCCAGTTCAGTTTTTGCTTCTGGGTGTTAGTTTTTATCCAACTTGATTTAATTTTATACTGGGGATTGGGTTTAAAGCTTGCACCATGATATCTAAATAAGTTCATTAAATGTTCTAAGTTTCTCTGGTTACAAGTATAAATTCATCAGCATGGAAATAATGACATCTTAAACCTATTAAATTTAAAATATCTTTATGCTCAACCCCAGAGCTCAGATATGCCAACCAATGATAATCAAATGCCACCCGACCACTCAAAAATTCCAGGGAAGAGAAAATGAGCTGGTTTGAGGATGCCTGCGAGGCAAATCAGGCTGTCAAAATCCTATCATTCTTGGGAGGAATTTACATAGCTCATATTAAACTCACCAGAGCGACTGGAAACCTGGAGTAATTAAATGCCGGGGGGAGAGGCGGGATGCTGGATGTGCCTTAGCCAGGAGGCCCCTGCAAAAGACGGAGGTGCAGGAGGGGTCCCCGGGAGGAACCGGGGTGTCCCGGCAGCCGGGGAAGCGCTGAGCCGGGCTCCGGCAAAGGGGAGAGGAGCGGCATCCCAGGCTCCCTGCTGCGGCTTGCCGGGACGGTGGCTGGATGGATGGATGAGGGAGAAAGGCAGAAATCTCTCTTGCTTGAGGAAAGCCCCTTGGCTTCCCACCGAGCACGTTGCTTCCTCCGCGGGCTCGCGGGGCTTTACGCCCTCCTGTCCCGCTGGCTCGCAGCAAGGCTCTCTGCACAAGCATTTCTCCCAGATTCCAGAGAGAAAGCGCTCTGCCTTATTTCCATAAAGAGGACTGGAAGCTGCCCCCAAACCCACCGATTCACTTCTTTCTCCGTGGCAGATGGCCCTGGCTGCGGCCACCCGTGGCCCACGGAGCAGGCGAGCCTGGGGGGCTGGAGACCGAGCGCGGTCGCCGATTGGCACAATCGTCCTTGGGTTGCAATAAATTAAAGCAGAAGCAGCTGCCTCTCTCCAAATCCCCGGTCCCCAGCCCCAGAACACAACTGCACTGCAGGTGGTTTTAAAAGGCGATCGCTTTTGTTTAACACCGGTTTGCAGCAGATAGACTCTGTCACTGCACCAAGCGTAAGGGACCTTAATCCTCCTCTTATTGACATGACATATCGTAATGGCTTCTTTGGTTACCTATCAAGTTACTGTGTACTTAGAAAGCTTTAATCTGTAGATTATTTACTCAATAGACTGTAACGGCTTCGCATAATAGCCCATAACAGCTTCCAGCCGTTATGGCCTATTGTGTCACAGGGAGTTTGTGTTGATTTTTCCCCCTTAAATCTAACACAAAGCATCTAAGATAATATACGGTATTGTGCCAGCCTAATAAGAAGTGCCTAAATACTCACTTGGGTTTGGTTGGGTTTTTTTACTTTTAAAAAGTCAATATCAAGAATAGTTTTTGTTTTCCAAAAACAGCAAGAAGAAAAATAGAAACTCCTCTCCTCCACTGACCAGAGAATGAGATTGTATCCACCGCCTTTCTTTCTGATCTCACCTTGCTCCGTCTCCCTTCAGCGCAGGCACTCGTTTCGGCTACCTCCCCTTCCCACCTGTGGATTTTCACAATGACTGTAAGAATTTTGTAATTCTTGAAATATCTGTCCCACTACCCAAAGTGGCCAAATGGCCACTATGGCAAAAAGCTCATAGATACTGGAGGCTGAGCGTAAAATACCCATATCCCACTCATGTTCAGCGTTAATGACATGCAAACTGACTTATTTGCCCACCTTCCTTACTTACCTGTTAGTGTAAGGGCTATGTTGCACCACGAGAAGTTGTAATAAAAAGGGAAAACAGTATATTCAAGACCCTATAATCCAGGTTTGACATGGGTTCTGGGTACTGCATGTCTAGAAGATGTCGTGTAAATGCTGGCTGTAGTGGACATAAACTGAAAGGCTCTAATTTAGACATATTGTTGTTATAGAATTACAGTAACGCCGTATTCATGAGAATACTGGCCATTCTCTGGGTAAATGGGAAAAGGAAAGGGAACTATGTGGATGCAATTTCTTAAAGGCATTTTTAATTTTCATTGTCTTTAAGACGTTCGGAATTTGAAGGACATTTCCCACCAGGTGAAAACAACTTTAATTTTGAACCTAACTGCTCCAAATTGATTTGATTTCATTTAAAACCTAGCTAATTAATTAAAACCACTTGACAATGCTCCTTTAATGTTTAACCAAAGAGCACACCATACTCCAGCTGAGCTGCTAAATGTTTACGTCTTATTAATAGACTTCCCAAAGCTTGGAGAAAAGGATTTCCATGCAAGTTCTCACCCCATCTTTTAATTACACCTAAACAACACAGCTCATTATAATTCTACTACAAACTTTGCTCATGAGAGCATCCTGAAACATGCATTTAGCAGGGGTATCTACTCCCACGCTTGTATTCACATGTCTCTCTCCATTTTTAAGTGGAAATTCCTCAGCTGAAGACCTCAGAAAGTCACCCTGCTCCATTTCTGGCACAGTGAGCTCTTTGGAATTAATTACAAATACGAAATAAATACACTGTGAAGATACGCATTAAAACCAAGTTATAATTAAGCAATATGGAGGTTTGCACCCGGTAATCAATAAGCTCAGGGAACTTGCAAGTAGCTGGGGCTGTGGGCGGCGTGGGGGAACGGGTGCGAACGGCTCTCCCTCGTGGGGTGTTTCACCATATGCTCCCCCCTGTTTTCCCCCGTAAAAGTTGTGTGCGTGCCGGAGGGCTGCGCCGGCTGAAAGCTGCCTGGGTGCCGCGGGTGCCCTTGCGGAGCTCGCCTCTTCCAGCCACCCTCCCTCCGTTCGGGCTTCTGTCCCCATGCCTGGGCTTTCCTCGTCCCACTCCAGCATCACCCCACACCCATACCCCCCCCCCGCAGCTCCCACCCAGGGGCTTTGAAGGGGGGAGGGGAGCCCTTAAAGCCACTTTTCTACAGGTCTCTGGCTGCAGGGGTGAGATGCAAGTACCGCTCTGCTAGGCAAGGGTGGGGATGGACTTTGAGTATCTCCCGTGGTATTTTTCCACAGTAACAGATTCCTCCCAACTTGCAGATGGTTAGTCATGTGGAGCAGAAATAACATCGAATTCAGTCTTCAGGCGTCACCAGATCGGGCCTCCTTTCTTAACTCAACCTGGGGGCTGGGATGATAATTTGCCTGTGCTTAAGGAGTAATTTCTGAAAACATAAACAACATCTTGCCATGTGCTGGCCTTTTTCTGTTTACTGGATTTGATTTCACGCCTGAAAAAAAAAGCCTGTTGTGACATCCTGGTGGAGGGATTCTGCAAGAAAGTATTGGCTGAGCGAGTAAAATCATTAATGCCAGCTCAGGAGTCCTAATTGTCCCAAATGAATTACAAGCTAAAATAGTCTGGCCCAGTTATTAGCAACCACCATACCCGTAAGAGCTTGGCAGCTCGGAGGGATGGCTGCGTGCGAGATGCAGTTCTCAACCCTCTCCCTTTCCCTGTTGCTCTTCTAAACAACTCCATTAGGATTTATACTGTCGATGTGGGATTATTCCCTATACTTCTATTTCTTGTTCAAATGTATAGAAATTAATTTTCTGGTCATAATTTCAGTACCTCTGGGACATTAGCAGGCTGGAAGTAAAAATAGAACATCATTACAGTGTCAGGTAATGCGGATGAGTGTGACTAATAACCTGAGTGTCATTGATTTAATAATCTAATAACGTCTCTGCACACTCAGCGCTCAGACTCACCGATTGCAGATAAAGATTTAAACCCGGCTGCAGCCACAGATTAGAATCAGCACCTCGGCTTTAGGGATCAGAACCAATGATAAGCAACCCGTGGCTGGTATCCAAAAAATTAAAGCAGGGGAAGGAGCCGGCTGGTATCCGCAGCTCATGCTGCAAAGGAGGCAGGTTTTCCATTCCCTGGGGTGACAGCAGTGGGAGGTCACAGCTCCCCGTCGGAGACGTTTCTTAAGCTCAAAGAGAAACGCTCACCAGCTAGAAAACGTCTGGCAGCTTTCAAATAGCTGCTGGCCCACCAACAGCTCGGTCTATGGTGGTCTAAAATGCAAAGGAAAAGCGTATTAAGGTCAGCTACCACACCAACCTGGAAAGGTCCAAGCCACAGCCTTGAAATGAGAGGGAGAGTGGAGCGAGCGGACTTTGAATTGGGACACAAATCTTCTGACTTGGGATAATCTGGGTTATTCACTTGGAGAAAAGCTGCCACGACAGCCCCCGAGCTCCTTGCAGAAAGCCGCAGAAAAGACTCTTTCCCCTTAGAGCATCCCTTTAGCCGGGCCCATCCCTCACCCCCGCTTTCGGGAGCGCCGCCTCTGAGCAGCGACGCCAGGTCCAGCCTCCCCCCAGGCTGCCGTCAGATGGGTGGTAAAGGTGTTTTTTCCCCCCTGGCAGCTCCAGGACGAGCTGGGAGATGGATCTCACCCACACGGTATGAAACCACACAGAGATGCCTGCTAATGAGACATGACACCAGGTTTATTATAATTTGGTTGGAACGGGGACCATCATTCTTCTCAAACTGCCTGTGAAAATCCCATTCCCTGGCAAGGCACCTCCAGGCTTGGCTGGTTTGGGCTCCGTATGCTTTATTATTAATGCAGCAAAATCTGCCTCTACCTGGGACTGCGCCCGCACCACGGAGGGCAAATGCACTTTAGGCAAAATCTTTGACTGCAGGAGCTTCACGTCCCTTTGGGGTGGGTGTGTGAGGGGGTGTCCTGCAAAGAATTCAGCTTTTTTTCAGACCACGCTCTGAAGGCCACATCAGTCTTCTCCAACACCACTTCATCTCAAGCATATTTACTTGTTTCCAGTTAACTTCACCCAGATAACAGGAAAATTCCCTGGGGAGTTGCCATAGAAACACCCGATGGAGACAAGATGAGATTAGGGTAGCTGAGCCCAAAGATACCGTTAAGATTAAGAGAGATTTAGCTCCTGCTCTGTAAGTATTACTCCCCTGGAAAAGGAGCAAAAATAGGAGTTAAAATGGAAAATGTCCTGCGTGGTTAGTGATGGAGCGGCTGCTGATAGTTCCGCTTCCCTGGGGAGACTCGCTGCCACGATGCAGCAGAAAAGCTTTTCCAGAGGTCTTCTCCGAAGGTTTCCAACCTCAGCGATGCTCTGCTGAATCTCAATAGGACATGTGAGTCTCATCTGCAAAAAGATGTTTAAAATGTACCCGAATCTTTTCCAATGCCTGGCGACATTGATAACCCTTTAAGCAAAGCAGTGTCCTTCTGCATAATGGACTGAGAAGGATAGGATTAAATGCAAGAGAGAAATATAACAAGAAGTCAAGGAGCTACCTACCATTAGCAGCTATTTGAGTGCCAGGCAGTCTCGTTTCGGTCGATTACCAGCGCTTTTGTCCAAGCCGTTCATTCAACAAAACATGATTATGAAAATAGATGTCATTAGAAGCACTTTTTAATATATAAAATATTCTTTTTTTGCTATTCAACAGTGTGCTCAACTCCATTTTTCTATTAAATTCTACTACATTTCCTAGAGTTCAAACAGAAAG
The DNA here is from genome assembly GCF_929443795.1 of Astur gentilis. NCBI lineage: Eukaryota > Metazoa > Chordata > Aves > Accipitriformes > Accipitridae > Astur > Astur gentilis. Next base: position 15,784,684 of record NC_064903.1, read on the forward strand.
CCCCAGCAATAAGAAACTGGTGTCCTGGTCTTCTGCATAAGCCAAATTTTTGCAGCAGTTACTGTGCTTCCTCCTATTTGATGCTCACGCACACACATACTGAGGGTCATTAGAAATAAATTATCCCTAACTTTAAAATAGAAGGGGATTCATCAACTATATTGATTTTTCGTGTGTGCATAGCTCCTTTGGCAACCAGTTGTTGAATAAACCGCTGCTTCATTCCTGTGAACCAAATTTTAGTTGCAGAGTTTTTTTTATTCTAACAGCAAGCTTTCCTTTGCGCTATTTTTCCTCTTGCAGATTGTCAGCCTGGATTTGCAGGCATATTTCTCTTACAGCCAATGGGGTGGTTAATTAACACATACTCCATGAGCCAAAGGTGGAGCTGATGGGGGAAGCCTAAAGAAAACAGGATCTTCACCAGGAATGGAGGACAGACAGCCCCTAGCAGACAGCTAAAAACACATGCCAACTCAGAAAACTCCCAAGAAATAAAAACACAAATTGGTCCACACCAAAAACCTAAAAGAAATTTAGAAGGGGAAAAGAAAAAACCCAGTAATTTTAGAGAAAAGGCACATAGTATAGCCAGAACCCCACCTCTCTCTAATTGTAAGCTGGGAGGTTGGCAGGGCTGGGTGGAATCCTCTGGGAGTTTTGTGAGTACATTTATCTTAATTGCATTCATGCGGTTGTGGGGTTATTTGATTTGATCTTGAGATAACTGATGTCTGATTTTTATGTGCGTTTCTGACAGGTGTGAAGGACGCCCAGAGCAGGGAATGGATTGTACCTATACGCAAAGTTGTGGAAAATGTTCTTAATGCCAAAACAAAGTCAGATATTAAATCTCATAAAGAAACAGACAAATTCTGCATCTAACAACGTATCATGTAAACTTGTAGTCAGAGGAGATGATATCAATTTCTGTAGTTTATGAGCATCAGAAAGACACTTCATAAAAGGAAGAATAATATGATTAAAATTAATGTAAAATACCATAGGAAGCATAATTTTTAAGTCTCATTTTTCCAATACTGGGACTTCTGGAACTAGTTACAATAAAATTATCTCAGAGCATATTGCTTTCCACTGTAACTACACACACAGAAATTAATGCTCCTAGAAACCAGCATTTTCCTGAACAACAAAACCATAATTGATCACCAACCATCTTCATCATCCGAGCAAACACTCAGCCGAATCAGTCAGCTGCTCCAGGTTCATTACTTGGTGTGCTAATGCCTTACACAATAAACACAACAAATGAAATATGGAATTACTCTAACCACAAAATCATTACTAATTGGTAATCCTCAGCACAGCAAGATTCAGGGAAGAAATACCACTTTGAATAGCTTCTTGCAAAGTTCCCCCCGGGCAGTCTTTCAAGACTGAACCCTCCCTGCCACGGAGGAGCAGGAGCTCAGCGCTGCCTTGGCAAGTTGGCTTCCTCCAGGACGTAATCTGCTCAGTGAGGTCACTTGGACTGCTCTTCCCACTCATCGCATCTCATCTGTCCTAAGTTTTATCATTCCATGCTATATTCAGTCATTTTTTGTTTCATGAACTTATTTGCAAAATTTTATCTTGATTCTGTTTCCCCATAGATTATTTATCCTTAAATTCCATGCTGATCCTTAATAATTGTCTAAAACACGATGCAGCCGAACTCTTCATTTCTACATTGGCTGAACCACACAGACTATTATGGAAAACATAGCTTAAACAATGCTTGAGTTATTCTAATTAATCCATTTACAGGTTATCTTGTTCTTACCTTAGTTTTCTTATTACACGCAAAAAAGCCTGCCAATTTAAGAAGCTGTTTCCAGTTTCGTGTTGCAGTTCAGATTGCGCCACCTCTCCTACGCACAGTCCCTGTCATATATATCATTTAATCATTTTGACAGTGAGACGGTTGCATCAGCAACCCGCGAGGGCTTGTCGAGCAACACGTCACATTTGCAAACCCCTGTATCTTCTGTACAGCAGAGAGTCCCCAAACCTGCTCTTACACATTTTGAAACGGCACTTTGTGCCTCTCATCAGAGCTGTTATTTAATTTCCAACTGGATGTAAATTAACATATTTTATTAGTCAAACAGCATTTAAGTCTGAACAAGAAATCAGCCTCCTCTCAAAATTGTAGCATGGCCTGTATGAAACTCTTCTGGCTTTGCTCATGAATAGGAGCAGATCTTTTTATCATCTTAGACATGCTCTGAGGCTGATGAAGACAAAGCCCAAGAGAAGCTCATGCAAAAGGACAAAAATTTTCTTCCGCATATTAGCTGTAAAAATGCAGCTTGCATAGTGCCGTGTTCCAAACACCAATGAAGTCAAATTACCAGCAGAGTTAATCTTGGTGTAAAGTGTCTTAATGTTAACAATATAAAAAGACAAATTAGCCACACATGTGTGTTGGACAGGATATTGGAGTCTGGCTCAGTAGGGCAGCATATAATTCTCCTATTCTCACTGAAAGGTAAAAAGCCTCACATTAGAGCTCATTCAGAAATTGCTGACAAAACTTCATCTCTCCTTCCTGTTCCCCTTACTCCTCACATAGAAAAAAAACCAGAAGCAGTGGGCTGGGGGGAAGCAGTTTGAAGCGGAAACTTTTCACAGCGATGAATGAGACCTGGGTGACTGTTCCAGCACAACGGGCGCTGGTTCTGCAGAGCTCAGTCCTGCCAGCACAGCCTGGGGACGGCACATGGGACCTCAGGTCTGGCCTCTCTGGACCACCCAGGTAAACCCCTAACCACCAAGGTCCGTGGCTTTCTCCGTCTCTCCTTTTAAAAATATATTTCCTTATGATCGTTTGCGGTATTTTTGCTGTAACCCATTTGACTGTGTTCCTCACGTGAACACTGAATGTCATTCCCTCTAGTTTTTAGATTTAAAAGGCACAGAGAGGCTGCCGGCTCAGCACTGTTAATTCAATATAGCAACGTTTTCCTTAAGGAAACATCAACACACCAGGTAAGAAACGTTCCTTCGAAATGCATGGCCTTTGATTAAGCTTTTCCTTGACAGACCATAGGCAGGGCTCCTGCCAGCCCTGTAGCTGCATACCAGCATTCCCAGTCCAGGGCACGCACGTGGTCCAGTGTGTCTGGAGGACTCAGCGCAAGCCTCTTCCCCCCATCCCAAAGAAACTGATATCCCAAGAGCTGAGAAGTCCCGTGGGAACTGCTGTTACCTTTTAATTTACCAAAGCAGCTGGCGCTGGTCCTTCGCCATGTGATAACCAGCTTCCCCGAGGGTCTGCCAGACCTGGGGTCTCCAGCTGCAGCCTCGGCTCCCAGGAGCTGTCACGCTGGTTAATGAAGTTGTCCCCACTTAGTGAAGTGACAAGAATTGCATACATCTCTGTTGTCCCCTGCCCGGACTACCTATTGCTGGTTTTGGAAACACAAAGTGAAAATCTGTAGTTAATGCAGCTCCCAGGAGACTGGGGACTCCCCCACACCTTCTGAATTAGAATAATATCAAATCATAAAATGTTTGGGTTTTGCATGCACCTGGATTTAGGGATACCCATCAACCCTAAATACAGGCATGGGGCCTCGTGTTTGATTGATTTCTGCTCTGGTCTGATTAAGTGTTTAGGAGGGTCACCAGAATCCCAAGACCTTTATCTCATAAACCTTCTGGATTTAATAGTGGCAACTTCTACTGGGCAAATTAGGCAAGTGAAATTTATAGCAAAGGCAAGTCAAATATGCTATAATTAATTCAAATTAACACACCCACAAGCTCCTGAAGCCTATCATCAGCAAGGCATCGCTTCAAGGATGCCTGCAGAAACATCCAAATACAAGTCATTATTAAGAATCTTAAGACTAAACATTTCAGAGGAAACCAGAAATAACCTGTACAAAAGCAGGCTGGATTACAGAAACCCAGATGTTATCTTCCTGCAGAAATTTATTATTAACATGGTCAACAAAGCAAAACACTCTCCTGTAAATCTGATACTTTAACATTACATTTAACTGTTCAATATTAAGCCTCTACGGAGAATTACTGGAGTGTATCCCATGCTACATATGGTCTATGATAGGAAACGATACCTCTGAAATTCTGAATAGCACAATGCCATTCAGGAAATGAGAAAGGATTGTGGTTTGCAGTTACAACCTTCATGTGTCGCTTGCTGATTTTTTTTTTTTCCTTTAGGAAAGCACAGTGTCCAGCATGGATATTTAATGTGATCGGGCATTTGTGAAAGAAAATATCAAAGCAAGAGCTCTAAGGCCAAAAAAGCTTATCCTGAAACAACAGAATTATTATTTAGATGCAGAAAAAAATCAATTTTGATGTTAGAATGTGAATATGGTCCAATTGCTTCAGCTCTTTATTTCATGCTCTGGACAAGGCTGCTGGAAATGGAGGCCAGAGAGCGATTTCGGAGCATTAGGTTGTGGAACGGGCTCATAGACCATCGCTGGAGCACAATCAAGCTTTTCTGAGCTGTCAAATGTTAAATAGTTAATTGTACAGAGAGGGACAATAGCCAGAGAAATGTTGCTAGGTGCAGAGGGTGTTATTGCTGGTGTACTGACAGCCTAAATACTGTGCACACTACTCTGATGCAGTCTTGGACCGATGTGGGGTAGATCCTGTCTGCAGCACAGCATGGATGCTTGGCACCTACTTGCCGCTGCAAGAATATTGCTTTGGGTTTGATGTTCGTGAAAGAACTTTAGCTCTAATACAAGAAAAACGGCCACGCTTGCTGCTATCCAAAAAAAGATTTGGCTACGTTTGGTGATGAAGTCCTGCCAGAAGTCTGGAGTGGCAGTAAGACAGAAATGAAATTGGATGCTGAGTGTCCAGAGAACCCAGTAACTGGTGAGAAACAGGGAAACTCTGCCAGCACAAAAAGCGCAGCAGCCATTCACCGATGTTACCAGCCTTCATTCCACTGAAAGAAACAGGCTATTTGAGCAGAGATTCACATGACCAAAAATATGGTGGTGTGTTGAGGCTGGACACCCAGCTCTGCTCGGTGCCAGCCCTGCATCAGCCACCTTTTCTCTTCCCCATCCCCAGGGCAGAAACCAGCGGTTCAGCAAAAGCAGGAGGATGCTCCTGCTGCACTGTAAGCATCTCTGAGCTGACACTCCAGACAGCAGCGGAGGAGGCAGTTTTCCTCACGCTGGGTGAACCGAGGCTGCTCTGGAGATGCTTTGCATTAGATGAGGCTCTGCAAGCGCCGAAACGCCCACCAGCACGGCAGGACTGGGCAGGCAGACATGTGCGACAGAGGAGGGAGGCTGAGGAAAAAGGGGCACATTTTCTACAGGCTCTCTTCAGACGTAAATGGCACTTCTATAAGCGATGCTAAATGACACCACCCTCCTTCCACCCCTCGCTCCCAGTTGCCTACTTACATTAGCATTTGCCAGCTGTCAAGCACTTGCTCAGTTCCAGTGAAATCTCCTGGATTTTCTCTGCTTTCAGTGATTATGTTGAACTGCTGGGATCAGCTCCTGCTGACACTGGAATTGCCAAATCACCCTCTGCTTTTTTTCTATCTTTTTTTTTTTTTTTTTCCTCCAACTCCTAACTAACTTGAACCAATACAGACCTCAGCACAGACACGATGTTCTCCAGCAGGACACAGGAATGACTGCCAGCCTCCTCAGGACTGTCTCCTAATGGAGAGCTGAGGCTCTTTGTAACAGAAACAGCTCTCAGAGACACTGAGAACTCACATCACTTACCCAAGAGATCGTACAGACTTCACATCTTCAAGTGCTGTCTAAAACAGAGATGAAAACTAGTCATCTCCTTCTACTTTATGAGAACGGCCAGGCTGGCTCAAATGAGATGTCTCTCTAGCCCGGTACCTTGTATCTAACACCAAGTAGTTGCAGATGTTTACAGAAAAGATTAAGAACAGGACAAATGCACAATGATAATTGCCCAGGGTGCTTTGATGGTCCCCAGTGATCCAGGCTTAGAGACTTTCTGAGCCAGACGCGGTCTTCTGGTGTGTAATAGCCCTTGCCGCATCGCTCTGCCATGAACTCATCTAATTGGGTTTTTTGCACCATTTAAGCTTTTGGCCACCACAGCCTCCTGCGGCAATGAGTGCCACAGTTGAAAAACATGTTGGGAGAGGAAACAGCTCCCTCGTTTGTGCTGATGAGCTCTCAAGCTGCAGCTAAGTTCGCTCTCTTCTGCAAAAGCCCCGTGCATTCAGCCAAGGCACCACTTGCCTTGCTAGCATCCAAGCTCCAAAGAAATCCCAGCCTCGGGGTCTCACCCATATCTACCAGCCCCAGCGCCTCTTTCTAATGCGCAGATATAATCGTCAGAGGGCAGAATGAGACCTGGACCCCAGTGTGACTCAGTAAATACAAATGACTAAAAATTAGGCATAGTTGAAGTTTTACTTTCTCGCAGCTCAGCAGCTGCATTTGGGCAAGGCTTTAAACATCTGGCTTACCTGAACACCTTTGAGCCACTCTGGGCTTTAGATCAGAAAATTTTACCAAAAAAGCAGGCAAGTAGATGTCAGATATATGTAGGCATGTAGATATCCCTCCGTTCCACTCATGAGGTTTTTTAAAATCATTTTCTCCTAAAGCCCAATTTAGCAACCGCAGTAGAGACTCGGTGTTTTTATGCAAATTCTCAAATTTACAGAAGTGCTGAGCTGAACTGGGATTTGGAGTGAAGGCTTCCTTGCTATTCCTCCTGCCATTTAAACACCAAGCAGGGGTACACTGGTAGAGGAGGCCAGAAATAGATCTGAAAATTCAAAAGTGTCAAAATTGAATCCTGATGAACTGGGGATTGAGAGAGAGCCAGCCAGTGCAGCCTGGGTCTCGGAAGTCTCAGCACTCACGTGGGGCTTCAGAAAATAAGGTTTAGATAATAAAGCCATCACTGGTGAATGCCATACCCTTGTGCTTTGCTGGACCTAGTATTCTCTGCCAGAAGTTTTGGGCTGGATAAACTAATATGTTCTGATGAGAAATTGTTTTGCTGAAAGTTTCTGACTAGCTCTCTGTATCACATAACACCCAGATGTGGGATCACAGCCTTTGCCAGATAACACATTTCTGCACCGTGACACTCAGCCCAGGCCAGGCTGCAAAATTTAATTTACTGTAGGTTACTGATAGTGTCACTGATGGTTTATCATTCCCGGATTGGTATGTCTTTAGCCTGATTTAAACTAGTAACAGCTTGGATCGCATTTTTAATTGCAGTTTGAGTATAGCTGTCTGGTTATTTCTATAGGCAAAAATATTGGTGTGCCAATCAGATCATAAACCATCGTTCAGCCAGATCATATAGAGCAACAGCTAAAATGCCATGTATGTTACTGTCACAAGCATCACTCCTAATAATCATGTATTCCATGAAATATGATTTTTAGCAAGTTGTGTTGCAAAAACCAATTGCATTTCTGATATGCCCTGCCAACAAGGTATTTAACAGAGCTGTGCTGGCTCTAATGTCCCTCTTTTGCATCCTTGCAGGGACAAGAATAGATACATCACCATCATGACATTAGCAAACGTGGAGACTGCAGACACTTCATGAAATAAATTGGGAATGGCAGGCTAAGTACTTGAATTGACGATGCAGGAACCACTGGGCCTGTCACACTATTGCTGAGAGAATCGACAATGAACCTCACTGTCTTCAGCATTAATGATTGCAGCTTTGTCAGACATGTGAGCTGGGAGTACAGCTGCAACATCATCTCCACACAGCCCAGGTGAGGCAAAATTAAAAAGCTACAGCCATGCCTTGGTGGGTGATCTTACAGACCCACAGCTACTCAGCCTGCTCTGTACTTCACCTGCTACTTTAAATGTGGGGGGTTTTCTCCTTAAATGCCTCAAACATGCTGCAGCATCAACCTGTCAGTGCCTTCATGAACAGATTGACCTGCCAGCCAAAAAGCTGTTGACCTGATCTTGGACTTGATGAAAGAATGGTGGGGGAAACAAAAAGAAAAAGCTTACATTAAGGGCTAAAATTAAAATATATAAAAAGAATGATTTAATTTAAACAAGGAACTGAATAAATAGGCAATGCATTAATGTATTTCTAATCCAGGAGTCAGAAACAGATATTCTATGTAGACCATGAAACAGGGAGAACCAGAAGGAAGCACAACCTTGACATTCAGCGACACAGGCTGCAGATCCAGAGCAGTCTCCTCCATGAATGACCACCACCAGGTCTAACCCACCCACCAGCATGTTGTGCTGCTACCATACCCACCTTCGTTGCTGCTAGAGGTGCAGGCTCTGAAGTTCACCCAGAAGCACCAACTCTCCAAGTTTCCACGGAGGATGATGCCCGATGGCCGTGCAGGAGGCACCTTGGGAGGCACAGACCTGCCAGACAAACCATCGCCTGCAAAAAGACCGGGTCAAACAACTGAACACTACGTGTGTAGTCTGACAATAAGAAGGTGGGAAACGACCAACAGATTTCCCAAGCAAATCACGGCAAACCAATTTGTCAGGATAATTAGCATGGAGGCAAAGGGGAGTGGTAGATGTGATACATCTTGGCTCAGGAAGGCTCTTCACACCATCCCCTTTAACTTTCACATGAGCAAAATGAGGAAACGGAAGCTAAATGAAAATTTACCACAAATCTACACTCTCAAAGTGATTATCTGCAGCTCACCAACAAACACAGCCCTGTCCTGTAGCCAATCTTTCTGCTGGCAGGACAGCGAGTTCACCAACAAAACTGCAAATGCATGGCTGCACAGGGGAGATGTCACTCTGGGCAACAGGCTCATGGTTCAAGATGACCTCCCCAGATGGGAGAACTGGCCCGACATCACCGTGGTGAAGTTCAATAAAGCCATTTGTGGAATACCACAACCCAACAAGTAGGTTGAGACACCCTAAAGCCATCCCTTTTCCTCTTGGAGGAAGAGATTTTCCTTGTGAAACCTTCTGCTGACCCTGCCTTGAGGGCTCCTCCTTGCACTTAAAACTAAGAGAGCAATTCCAGCAACAACTGGGTTTCATCCGTGCCTCATTTCCAGATGGATAGCAGTGTGCCTCGCTCCTGCCCCTGTGCTGCTGCTTCCTGAGGGACCTCGGTGCTTATCTTGGTTCCCAAGCTTGGGCCACAAGTCTTTAAGTGACCTTTGCAAGAGAGACCAAGTCTAAAAAAAAAAATATCTAAGTTATTTTCCAAATTTTGAGCCTACCCCTAAGTTTTTCCATTTTTAGTGGGTGTATTTTTACCTTTTGGCATGATATTGTCTTTAAAACACCACAAACAACACTTCAATAGAGAAATAATTTAAAGAAAACAAAATAGATGCTTTATCAGAGTACCCAGCTGTTCAGCCATCCGGCAGGGCATGCTAGACTAGGGATAGTCAAGGGCTGCGCATAGACCTGATTGCCCATTAAAGAGGCACACATTTCACGATGCCGCAATCAAAGCTCTCTGGAGAATTAAGCATTGTGCCCACGTGTAATATGTCAGTTATTTGCCAGCAGGGGAAACACTGTAAGAAGTGAATGAGTTTTACTCTGTTCAGTGACATTACTAATGACTCATGCAGGATTATGGGTAACAAACCTTTGAAATGAGAGGTTGAGTTGTACACTACATTATACATCTGAATTTCATGGTATATTAGTGACAGTGATTGGTAATACAATATGATGGGAAATTGCTAACATCAGAGAGAAGTTAATACGATGCACTGCAATTTCTCAAAGAGTCCCATACTTTTCCTAGCGCCACCCATAATCTGCTCATTACGGTTTGGCAAAAAGCAATCCCTCTCGTGGAGTGAGGGGCACCAGCGCTCTGACAGCTGGTCATAAATTTGAATAGAAGATATGCAATCTGAAATGTTCATGTTTCCATGGATCGTTACCCAATTGTATCTCCTCTAAGAAGCAGGAGATTTTTTAACATCCTGCGACAGTTTGTTTCTGCCGATATTTTTTCTCTCCAGATAAATCTGATGCCAGCTCATGTCTTATAGCATTTCTTCCCCTTCTTGTTCTATTAAAATGGCTGATACAGTCTACATGCACGTTGACTAAACTCCAGTTAATGGAGCATAACTAAGAAGAATTCATATATTTACAAAACCCAATATTTCTAGGCCATTAAAATAAGTGTAAAATGTCTCACATAAGGCATTAAAATTACAAACGTGACAATGGATTTATGTTTACAGACTCTGGCAAAGCCCATGGCCACATGTGTCCCCTCAGTCACTCCTGTTCCAAGCAGCGTAAGAAAATGTTTAAACTTGTTACTTGATAGTAACCCAGAATATTCTGTGGCTGTTTTACAAGACCAGTAAATATCCATCTGATCGTCACCATTTCTAGAAGCTTTGGTGTTTCCTGGGAGAAGAGCCCATGAGTAGAGGAGTGTCCTGAAGACCAAACTCCACATATCCATATAGCAGATGCACCAAGAGCATAACCTTCACAAGGAACTTGAAATGGGGAGTCATTCCCAGGGCAAGGTGGGAACACCAGTCTCCATGCCTTGTCCATACTCACACCAAACCTACCGTTGCTGACATTCTTTTCTTCTCTTCTGTCTGCACTGCTAGAGGTGGCCATGTGCAAAGGTTTCCAGCTATTTTGAGGTTATTTCTAAGCCCAGCCACCACTGTGAGAAGACACTCCAGGTTTAACAGAAAGAACAGCTTGTTTTTGTGGTTCACTCATCACTGACACTCACCTGCTGACCAGTAGCAGAAATCTCTGCTCTTAGATGGCCCTGTAGAGCTTCACTACCGTAAAGCGCCTCAGATGCTTGTGTGCATCAGACCTGCCTAGGAGCATGGGGCTGATCAGGTAAGATACTGAGGTCAGAGTGTCTGAGGCTGAAGCAAAGTCCCCCTTGCACAGTCACCCGCTCCTCCGTGTTCTTCTCTCCTCTGCTCTTCTTCTACCACTGGTCTGTTCTGTGCATGCACACCTCAGCCGTCCAAACATCTCCCAGAGCTGTTCATGCAAAATCTCCAACACAAATGAGTCTCCATCTCTCCTAGAGGCCCCTGGTGATACCTTGAGATAGGTAGAAGACAGAAGAATTACACATCCTGCCACTGATACAGCTCAGCTCCCGTGCCAAAGCAATGGGTTTAAAGACTGCATTATTTGATTTAATCCCGCTTTTGCTGGAGAAGCTCTTGGAGTGATGCCCAAAACACTTTGTGTGGCAAGTCCTTTGAAAACCATAGCCGAGATCCCATCAGCGGGTAGGACAGGAACTGGATGGTAATTAAGATGAGTGAATGGAAGACAGAATCTCCCTCCAGCATTAAATTCAAGCCCTGACCTTTTCCAACATAATGACTAACTCAACCTTTACATAATAATGTGTGTGATATTTGGAGAGTATAACATATGTGTCATTTTAATTAATTGAACAGAAATAGATTCACAGAAGAAAAATGAATTAACCAATCAGCAATCACCTTTCTATCTATTTGATGTCAGAATAATTAGTTTATTCTCCTAATCTCTTGACCTCTCTAGAAATCATAACCTTGCTGACCTCCTTGAGAACAGGAGCTCATTTGAATAGCACCATAATTGTGCTCTGGGTGCATTATCATCTAGTTTCATTTTTATTAAGGTAATCTTATCCCTTCTTATTATGTCTCTCTCTGAAAGGCTGACCCAAACCCTGGGAAAGACTGCAGGACTTTGCTCAATAACATCAGTGTACTTTGGATCAAGACCATGGCCAGCAGAATCCTTCCTCCTAGAAGATGGGCTGGTTTTTTAGCTGGAGGATCAGCAATTATTTTACTGCTGTTCCGTCTGCGGACAGCAATATTCAGACATGTGTCCTGACATTGGCAGTTGCAGACTGTTACCAACTAGCAAATGCTTAAACAAGATCACAATTTGTTCCAGAATGATAAAATGACCCTACGAAGTGAATTACACTGTGAAAAATAAATGTAAAATACTGTGTAGATGCACAAATGATTATTTCATTATCTGGCCAATGTATGAACGACAGATACAAATTGTTCCAATCATAGAGTGATGAAAGAGTAATGAACAATGGGTTCTTGAATGAGCACAGGAAGAAAATAATGAATTGCAGTTTAAATGAAATCAGGAGTCAATGGACTGGATCACAGACTGTCCTTCAGACATAGGAATTCTGCATTAGTTAAACACTGTCATTTGGAGAAACGTCCTTTAAGAGGAAGGAATCTAAATGGGTCAGAGGAAGAGACAAATATGATGAGCCTGGCCACCGGCTTGCTTTTAGCAAGCTGGACTGGAGCATTCCCATTCCTGCTGCTTTGCTAATTCACAGGGTGATCTACTGCAAATTAGCAACTTGCACTCTGCGAAGTTGACAGACCATTTGTACGTTTGCCTCTTCCCTGTTTTAACCTTGCTCTTCCTCTACTACTCAGTTACTTTAAGGCAACATCTGACGACATCTCTTATGCCTAATTTGGGCACAGAATGAAGACCAAGACACCAAAAGCTTCTGGGAAAGAAAATGTCGGTTACATAGAAACTGCATGTGGCAAAAGCTCCCGTACTTTTTTGTTGGAACACTCTCTGCAATAGATGGATTTATATTCTTTTCTTTTGTTTCATACCAATAAACCAAGAATAAGCCAAGGATTTCTAACATTATTTTCAAAGAAACATGTCACATTTCGTGTATCATATCTATCCATCACATTGCACAGCATCTTGTTAGAACTGTACCGAAGCTACATTTCTCTCGCAAGTGCAGGACATCTGGCCATTTCAGCTTGCTGTACAGAATTTCTTTACACTCTATGAAGACATTTTAGAAACTAGCTGGTTTCACAGGCAGGGCTTAAAGAGTCTCATAAACCAGCTCACTCTTACTGCTGCTCTGCCCCTGCCGCAGCCAGAGCCCATGCTGTTCCCCAGCATCTGCCCTCCTGCCCCTCACACAATAGCAAGCACAAAAGTGAGAGACAGCCCTGCGAGCCTTACATGCCTCAGTAAAGGACATGGTGCTCTAGGCATCCCTGAGGGAAAGGTCATCTTTCATCCTCTGGTGCTCAATAGCCTCAAGACATTTGAAAATAAGAAAGTCCCAAATCCAGCAAGCGTGAGCACCATCAAAAGCCAGAGATAGATGGCAACAAAGTGAAAAGCAGGGGAAAACAGGTTTTGCTTGCCTTGTGAACAGAAATAAATATTTATTGGAGAAAAAAAAACTAAAGGAGAAAGGTTGCATATCTCTGTAAGTGACTGAAAGGCCACCTGCTTCTGCCTGATTCAATGACATCTTCTGCAAAGGGTCTCTCCCCGGCAAGGTCAGGGTAAACTTCATGTGCCTCCTACACACACGTGAGACAATGTCCATAAAACTTTATTCATCCCTATATGTAGGCAGCCTGTCCAGGCAGAATCAGACCACAAGCAGCCATACTACTTACAGCCCTTCACTCTTCCTCTAATCAGATTTATGTTTCAACAGATCCTGGTGCTGAGCACAGGAGCCCCTCAGCAAACTTCCCTGCAGCTCCATCAGGGTGCCCAGGGATGCTGAAACAGATGGAGACAGCCAGCCCACCACACCACAGGCAGCCTATGGAACTGTAGGGCCAGTTACCACTGGCTTGCTGTCAGACCTCTTAGCTGATTTGGGGTCTCAGATCATCTATAGCATAACGTGACGTGATCCTTCACAGTCTCCTCCAAACCAACCTGGTGTCAGTTGTTCATTCAACCAAGTTAAACAGCAGCTCAAACATCTGGCTCTGAAGAGCCACCCAGCCACCACCTTGGATTTGAAACCAAATGGAAAATACTTTGTAGTGCACACTGTGGAGAGCCCTGCTCCTGTCCAACAGTCAGATCACTGCCTGCAAAAATCCATGACACTCTATTTGGGTGATTGGAGAGGCCCAGGACAGACACTGACATGTGGAAGGATGGAAGGATGCTCCCCACTCCCCCCGCCCAGCCTCCAGTCCTTGCCATCCAGCTTGATAATAATCAACACAGCTTTGGTCTCAAAGAGGCTTGGGCTTCAAAGGCTTCAGTCAGTCTGGGTGCTGCTTCAGGATGAAAATAGTGAGCAATAGTGGCAGCACTGATTTTTAGATGGGACAACAAAATGCATTAGGTAATTTTGGATAGTCAGTCTCGAGATGTGATCTGGCAGGGGCTCTGAAGACAACCGGAATAGCCCGGACACATCGTGTTAATAGTTCGGAGCCCTGAGACGAGGCGAGACCCCAGCTCCCTCGCCCGCAGCGTGTCTGCTGCTGCTGTCAGCCGTCTGCAGGGAGCCCTGGCCCTGCAGTGCGGAGGAGGCAGATCTTGCCGGCATTCCCACACGGCAACGCTCTCATCCTGCAAAGCGCGACAGCCCCAAGGTGCTGCAGGGGCTCTCCAGAAACAAACCCAAGCGCAAATTACAGAAAAGATACACCCTGTGCTAAAAGGGGTGCGCTCCAGCCCAAGGTCCCGGCTCCGGCGGCTGAGTCCTGCTCCCCAGCAGAATAACTGTGTCACCAGAGGATGTCAGCACAGCCTAGTTAGCACCAGCGACAGCAGCAGCAAATGCTTAACGCGGGCTAGCAGCTAGCAGCCAGCTCAGTCCTGACTCGTATTAAGGCCCACGCTCTTTTGGCTTCACCGCTTTCCTTATCCCAGTACTTTGACGACTCCAGGGGAGGTACCGTCACCTGCGTAGCAGTGCTGTGAGCTGCACGCTCACCCTACAAGATGGAAACTGTCTGCCCAGCTGGGCTCTCGCACGAGCTGTACCCAGTGTGCCTCCCCGGTGCAGGGTTCGGGCAGCGCTGCACTTCCAGCAGGACAGTCACAGGTGGGACGGACAAACAGCCAAGACCTGGAGGTGAGCGGTGCCGTCCTGCTGCCGTGCTGGGCTCTGCTGGCTGCACAGAGTCGTCTGAGACAGCGGACTGGTCAGAGCATCCCTACCAGCATCCGTCGAGGCACTGCTGCTCACACCGTGCGTGTAGCAGCTGCCAGATGTTAAGCTGCAACATCTCTACCTGGCACCGAGCAGCATCGCTGCTGGGAAACCTGGGGAAGCTTTGAGTGATTCCCACACACCCCAGCCCAGAGCCCACCTCTTGTGTTGCTCAGACTTGGGAGTTGAAAGCAAACTGATAAAAATTGTGAGTCTCGCAGCCAGCTGCTCAACCTGTGCCACCAGCCCCCCTGGCTGGCCAAATTACCCTGTGTATGGTGCTCGGCAGCTTGAGAAACACCTCAACAGGCAGGACCTGCTTGCCAAAGGGTTGGTCATACCTCCTCGCTCCCCTCCACCATTACAGATTTCGGAAGTAACCACAAAAGCCTCCTTGCTTTGCTAACAGGGAGTGAGTGCTGTGACAGCGCGCTGCTGGGAGCAGCGGGGCGATGGTGTACGTTGCAAGACTGTGCAGGAGGGAGGGAGGGAGCAACAGGAGCCAGCCTCTCTGCTAAGAGTAATCCACAGGAGGAAAATGCCTGGAAAACAGTGCACTATACATCACCTGGGGGAAAAAAAGCCAGAAAAGCCAGTGCACATGGTGGAGAACACAGCATCACTTCTGCCAGGCGATACGGGGAGCGGTAGCTCTGGTGATGGGGGAGGTTTGCAGGCTGTGCCTTCCGAGTGTGCCTGGGTACTGCAGGGCTCCCTGTGAGTGTGTGCTTGTTGGGCTGGGTTTGCTCCGTCCTTGCCTCGGCGTGCGTAGCTGCACAAGTAATGAATGCGCCTATTAAAATCCAGCCAGAACATTTGTCTCTGTAGCTGGCAGAGCGGCTTCCACACCTCGGTGATAGGCTGCATTTCTTTTGTATTTGCTCTGAACGCTCCACGTGCTCGGTTCGGTGTTTTTATACTCTGAGGCAGATGCATTGGATTGATTTCTAATGTAACTCTCATAATTACCTATACTTCGTAATGGTCTCACTGCAAACATATGAAGCAGACTTGGAGGCACAGACTTTGCTGTGTTACACCATGGCTTCCATGTACTTTATGTGGTTCCAGGGCACAGTGCCTCATTCTGGGTTAATATTCCACAAACGGGAGCTTCAATTACCCAATTGTGCATCAAAGGACAAATGTACAGTCAGCAGTGGGCACAGCTTCACCGAAGTCATTACTGGTTACATCGCAATCACTTGGTTTTCAGTGTTACATTTGATTAACTATTTCATTCAAACTTGGCTGGTTAGGCAAAACTTGCGTGAGATTTCAAAGTCTCATTAGAGAAAACAATAATAATAAAGGTGCACTGCTCACAGTTCTCAATGAGGAGTCCAGCGTGGCCTTTATAACCTGAAGGGCTATTAATGCAGAAGTTAGAGATGTTCAGAGTGGGCTTTCAGCACTCAGCAGTTCCTGACTCCTACACCTTTGCTTTTCTTTTCTTATCGTTACATTAACACTTTTGTGTTATGGAATATTTATGATGCACACCACATGCTTAATGGATTTCCTTCTTTATTTGCAGCTAGCCTGCATTAACACAAGACTCACAGTATTCAATCTGAAATCCATCAAGGATTCCCAGGCTCAATATCACCACCACTTTTAATGAGAAAAGAAATCTGTAAATCAAACTTGAAAAAGCAAAAACAGAGGCTGTATGGGAGGAGCACAAGCAATTCGACAGCATCCTTCACACTAAAAGCATCCAGAAGTAAACTTCTGTTAATTGACCCAGTTCTAGAGCTGTGAATTACAAAGTAACTCTCTGCCCTAAATCATAGCCATAGTTCCCCAAAATAGATGCCGACACACCATCGTACATTCCTCTCCCTACTGCCTATCCTGCAGCGTGGGGATATGTGAGCAAGGCGAGAGGTCTGATGGATTAGAGCTGGCCTTGGGACTCCAGTGGTACCCAAACCACTCATATTTATATACTCTTGTGGGATTAAGAAGTCAGCTGAAGCCCAGGCATGCATTATGGTATATTTGCTTAGATCTCATTTGCTGGGCATGAGCTGCTTGGCCTTGTGCTGTCAGCACAATTAGATGCAGATGAATACTCACCATTCCTCAGCCCTGTCATGTCCTAGTGCACCAGTAAACGTCCGAGCACATGTACGTCGTAAGGGGTTGTGTTGCTGGGGCAACGTGGACCATTCTCAGCAAGGTAATGCTCTGCCCGGTGTGATTGATCAGCTATTGCCGCTGACTGACATGATCTCCCAGAGTTTCTCCGATATGTTTGTGTTTAGAGAAGTCATTCTTCCCTATCAACGTTTTCTCGTTATTATCTTACACACATGCACAAAAGTTAACCCTGAGCATTAACAGAAGCAACAAATCTTGCTCCTAATGAGACCACTGCAACCCCATATAAATCAATCCAATTGCATGAAGTAACAGCACAACATTTAGTGCCATTTAGCAGCAAGACGTGCACTGAAAATAAATATGAAGGTGCAAAGACAAGCTGATGTTTCGCAGGTTCAGAAAAAAGCCTGACATTAAACAGCAGGTGCTACTTTCATGAAAGACCCCTAGAAGCCTTCAAGGCCAGATCTTCTTGGATACACATCAGTGCAGACCCAGCAGGGTCAGCAGAACACCTCAGATTTTTCCAGCGGAGGATCTGACCCTGCATACTTTACTCTCTGTTAACGGCAAGTGTCCCTGAGCTGGCGTCTGGAAAGGAACCTCAGCACCAATCCCTGTGTGCACTCACTTCTCCAGCTGCTTAAAGCAAAGTCTTAGCACCGGTAATGGCAAATTTGAGCTCCTTGTATTTCTTCTGTTGTCAGGCTCTGTTTCAGCAAGGGACCTCGGGACATGCCAAACTTCCAGCTACAGCTCTCTCCCTTTGAAGATAAAGGGGTAATCACACATTTAAAGTTAAATGTCTCTCCCTCTATTGGTAAAAGGGATCCTTAATACCTCAGAGTTTTAAGGAATATCTTGCAATATTTCTATTCATCATCATGCAAAAGGCAGAAGTTGCAGATTTAAGAGTGGAAGGTAATTTCCCCTTCTGTGCTCAGCAACAAAGAATAGTGCCGTAGGCTTTCCAACAGCCAATCCATTTTGGTACTTCACTGACAAGGTTAAAACAGTCAGAAATATATTGTGCCATCCTTGGAACAGAGTTTTTTTGCTCATATGTATCTAATTTCTACTGAGATGTTGGTTAAGGAAAAAGCATTTGATAATCTGAGTTTGTAACCGGTGGCAGAGTCACCGGGTGGGAAGCAGAAGAAATTAAAACACAGGCTAATTTGCTATTTGCCGAGCATTTGATTTCTAATGAAACAAACACATCCAACAAATCAAAGGGAACCTGACGGTGCGGGAACAGAGCTGGGGGTCAGCACATCGCTCCCAGGGTGCTTTCAGGAAAGAAACGAGGACTAAGGGGATGTCACATGCTGGAGACAAATGACCCTGAGACAGCTCCACTCTCCTCTGTAAATCCTGGGTGCACAACAGGTCAGAAATGGGGTGCCGTCAACTCCAAAAGCACATCTCAGACAATTCTTGTTCTGCGCTTCCCTGGGTGCACAACAGGTCAGAAATGGGGTGCCGTCAACTCCAAAAGCACATCTCAGACAATTCTTGTTCTGCGCTTCCCTGGGTGCCTGCAGGTCCCCTCTGCAGAGCTAACACTGTCTGCAGCTCATGGCTCTTTCATGGTGTGACACTGATGGGGAACGGTACCCAGCATCTGAGTGAATCCAGATGGGAGGCTGAGATAAACTACAAAGGAAACCCGATGTCTAAATCAGCACATGAAAAGAAGCAAGCAAAAATCAACAGATTAATCTGTGCTACAGTGGTTTTGCTCAAAAATAGGAAAGGCTGCTGCAAACTTAGACCCACGGTAAGGGAAAAAGCCCTTAGGAAAGCAGAGGGGCTCAGGATCACCACCCAAAATGGGCCATGCCGCTCCATAAAGAAAACACACGCCAGGTTTTGACGAAAAGCAGCTCCAGCAGAAGGTATCTTGCCAGGACAGGCTCCCCAGCAGCACACTGCAAGGAGTGCCCTGCCAGCACCACGCGGCCCGCATCCAGCGCTTGGCTCCGGCCACGCTGCAGCATCCCATCTGCAAAGCGCAGATAATGCTCCCGTGGCCGCCCGCCCGCCCATCCAGCGCTTTGAACTCAGGGCTCGTGGTAGTGCAAACCGCCTCACGCACAGGGACCCTCCACTGAGCCACCCCCCAGCATCCCACCGTCATCACCCTGAGGAGCGGGTACCAACAACGACGCCTGGACGAGCCGGGCAACCTGTCCCAGTCCCCGGCTAAACCCGTGCCAAGGCTATCCCACAGGCACTGCCGCTGCACCCGGGCGGCCTGGAAGCGGCACAAGTTTGTGCTGGAAACATTCATCTTCTGGACAAAACAACACTCGAAATCTCACGGCTTTCTGACCCCCTCCGGGGGAGCTTGGCGCGTATGCCTGGGTACATCTTAGATGTTCAGCCAAGCTTTTGCATTGCATTATTTAGGCTTTCCAAAAATATAACTTTTTGAAGCAAGGTTAATTTTCCCCCCCCTGCCCCTCCGAAGATTAAATAATGGTGGCATTGGAAACAGATGGGCTCAAAGCTGAAAACATGGTCTCTTGGTGTGACCTTTTGAAAAAAATGGTAGGAAATAGCAGCCTGGGTAGAGTTTGAAATGCCCGGCCCCTTTTTGGCTGCTTGTAGTAATTAGCTCATACAGGGACAGTGCCCTTGCAGAGCCCTGGCCCCACGTGTAACCTACACCAGCGAAACAAGGGGCAGTGTCGAGAAGGGGAGGAAGGTGTGAGGGAGCCCGCTGAATGAATATCGATCCTGCAAAGAGTGTTTAAGCTCCACCAGCGAGCACAGAGCCGGGGGTTACCTCCTGCTGCAAATGTACTGTGTGTGTGTGCCAGCATCCGGAGGTGGTGAGACATCCAAGGGAGCGAGCTCAGCCCTGTGTGGGGAAAACACGAGGGAAAACAAGCCTCAGAAATGCCCTGGACCAGAACAGATCCCAGGGCAAAGCAGAGCATGGCTGGTGCTGCCACCTCCCCAGGGGACTTTCCACACAGGGATGCTCTGGGAAGGGCGGGAATCACAGCAGGTGGGGGGGATGCTTAGGACCACCCCAAGAAATCCTGCCCGAGGGAAGATCACAACCCACCCCACACCTATCTGACCTTGCTGCTCTGGCTCACCATAGGCCTAGCATGGGCAGCGCCGCTGTATCCCAAACATCTTCCATCCGCACTGCTGTCACCCCCACTGCAACGTCTCCTGGAAGTCTCCAGGACCCACGCACTGGGGACAACTGGGTGCTGCCTCCTTGGCTTCAAGACTGACATTGCACCTGTAAGCGCAATTTAAGTGTGGGTCAGAAAAACTATATGCAGAACCAGCAATTGCAACACTGAATTTGGGCTGGCCTTTGTCGAAATTCAGCAGGTCCACACCATCAGATTTTGCTGGTGGCTGAGACAGACCCTCCCCTGGCATTTTCAGATGACTTTGTAATGGTTATCTTCCCTTTCTACTATTTGCTTTACGCTTGAAAAATAAAGTTATCTCAGGAGTACTTTCAACATTAAAATTTATGCCATGCATGCTACTTTCTTCAAATATTTTAAAATATGCGAAACGTAAGGACCTTGGCACAGTGCCCAGGATCCTGTCTTTTCTGATAAAAGTTTCAGATAACTGACACTTCCAATTACCATTTCTCCCTGAAGAGGTCATCTCTGCTTTGGCTCCAGAGCAGAGCAGGGGAGGTACCGGAGGTCCCTAAATTTCACAAAAGGTTAAAAAATCTCCACGGTTGCTAATTAAAGCCAACGTACTCTGTGTCTGACCTAGTTCTGCCTTGCTTTCTGGAGGTTTTACCTGAATATCTTTCAAACCACTTAAAAATTAAAATGGTTAATAATGCATCAGAGCCAAACGTTACCCAGGGGCTCACTACGTGGGGAATCTTAGTTTTGCTTGCGGATTGCATCATTTGTAGTTACTGTGAGTAGGGAACACTGCCAGCCTGATTCGCTGCCTTTATTCCAGCCGTGCACACCTTTATGCCACTTATTGATGCCCCAAACCTATTTTGGCTGATTTTTTTAAATGTTGAATAGCACACTGGCCAAATCAGGAGGCAGAAGTTGGCTAAACTGTTCATCCGTCC
Organism: Astur gentilis; assembly: GCF_929443795.1. Classification (NCBI taxonomy): domain Eukaryota; kingdom Metazoa; phylum Chordata; class Aves; order Accipitriformes; family Accipitridae; genus Astur; species Astur gentilis. The sequence continues at coordinate 15,805,829 of NC_064903.1, forward strand.
CCAACGCATCCATCTGCACACTCAGCTTTTCCTAAGAAAAACTTTATGTATTCCTGCAATCTCTGCTACTGCTGTCTCCTCCTGAGGTTTAATTTCCCGGGGTAAAGAGCGGGGCATTGAAGAGCTCAGGAACAAGGGCTTAGAAATTTTCTTTTTGCTCCTGCGCCTTTCATTGACAGCAATTGAAATACTTATACAGGAAAGTTTCAGTTTACTATATTTTTTACTTGACTGCCACTTAGTGGCAATGTAAAGTAATAGCTCGGGGAGGTGTACCGGCAAACCCACAGCCCTGCAAACCCATCTGGTATTTCAGCGACTCTCCCCAGAGGTGTGGGGCAGGTTACTTGCTCAATAATCCAGTCTCCACTCAACGCATTTTCCACAGGTTATGAAGAAGGTTACAAAATCCCATCTCCTTTGGAAAAAGCATTAAAAATATCAAGGCTGTTATGAAGGCAACGTGCATCTCGCAGTGCTTTTTGTTCATAAGAAGGTTTGGTGGTGTCCACCAGCACACACCTAGAAGAGACTTTCACAGATCAGAGCTGGAAGTGCTATAATGTCCATCAGCCCCCCCAGTAAGGCAGATACGGCATTGCAGGTGGGTCTGCTGCTGTTGCACCCCATGAGAAGGGTCTGTCTTCTGCGGAGAAAAAATATGTACGTGTTTCTTGCTGAAAGCCCAAACTTCTGGAAAGTGAAGCGAGCCGTTTCTGACACCCCAGCACCATATCTCATGGGAATTCCCAGCGCAAGGGGAGGACATGTCCAAGCTCCTGCTTGCCTGCAGTGTTGCGACTGCTCTTCTGAAGCAAAAGAGTTGGATTCTCAAATTTCTGCTGAAATGTCAGCATTTTCTATGGAAATAGTGAAAATAAATCATGGCATTGTGATTTTACAGGGAGCAAAAACAGCAACACAGTAATTATCACACCAGGGCAGAATTTTAAACAGCCAAGTGAGATTTTCAAGAGAGGGAGCTTGCACACTTTCCGGGGAGGCTCCATGCTCAAAGTCTGGCATCCCTGAGGTGCAGCGACTTTCATTTCCATAAGTTTCATTTCTATCTCCATAATTGCACTGGAGATGTCAAAACCAACATTTCTTTTTTGGTATTCTCCATAGAGGTGGAAGAGAAGGGGCTGAAATTACTGGAGCCTTCACATTGCAAATGCTTTAAGTTTCTCTTTTTTCTTTTCTTTTATAACCCGCATTGATTAATGTCAAGACAAATTTCTTGGTGTGAAATAGAGGTAAGTCCTCGTAACCAGACCCTGAACTCAAAGTGGCAGTCACGTTATCTAATTTAAAAAAAAGAAAAAAAATAAGAAAAAAAATCAGCTAGGCTAAAAAAAATAGTGGTAATATTCAAACCTCACCCAAGCCCTCAATTTCACCTCTCAGTCTAATCACAGCTCCTGCAGAAGTACAGTCTTGCAAAGTCACCTGAAGGGCTCTCCTGCAACCGGTGAGCATCGCCGCTCGCCGACATCCCTTGTGCACTAACGCAGCACGCACTGGAGCATCAGCAGCGGCCCTTGCTGGAGGGGGTGGCACTATGTGTTGCCTTTTGCTCTCACATTGAGCAGATAAGGAACACCGTAACTCCATTTCCTCACTGTATCTGAACTCATTTGGAGATCTTGTCACACTGGGACCAGGTTGCAGGTCTGCTTTGCCCTGCATAGCTCAAAATGTCATCCCGGGGAGTGGCGGAGAAGCCCCCCCAGCCCAAGCGCAGAGGCACTCTGGCCCTCTAGGTCCTGCTCTCAGCATGTGGGGGGGGCCCTCAGCTTGCCCGTGGGGACCACAGCAGCACCCCGACACAGCAAGCTCAGAAATAGGTCGAAAGATGCCATTTTTTGCGCCATGGATTTCTTTGTTATGAATTTTAATGGTACTTCAGATTAGTTTGGCTGCTGAGAGCAGTTTGCATCCCATTTGAACAGCTCTACCTGTGCTGGCATTAAGATGAAATGTTTACTTTTCATACGTCTGCACTTTAAGCCGTGCTGCGGGAATCCAGCTTTTTAAAGCTTGAGCTTGCCTAGGAATTTAGATCCCTTTTCATCCGCTTTATCAATTGTCTCCTCAAGGAAACATTTTACCATCGCTGCGAATGATTAAAGGCTCAGGAGCACGTGCCAAGAGCCAGCCGGGAGCACTCTGCCACAGGAATGTCCCCCGGCAAACACAGCGGGACCCTAAGCGGGATGAATTTTTGCTGTTGCCATTTCTGTCTAACGGGAAACCACCGCAGGTGCAGGGAGATTCTGATGGGCAACCCGCAGCAGCAGGGGAGGCAAAGTCTGCTCTCCTGCTGCCAGCACGGTCAGCTCTCGATGTACCTCCCCAGGAGGCAATGTTTTGCGCAGTGCGCCTCAAAAAGCCCCGTTTCATCCGGCACTCGTCGGTGGTCAGCTCATAACCATCCCACCCCACGCAACCTGTTTGCAGCACGGGGAAGCTGGAGGAAGAGCTGGGCTCTGGTGGACGTTCCCTTCCTGACTGGTGATACAGCACGGAGTAACATCTAGCAGAGCAATCTGGTCTGCTGATAAAGGGTGCACCAAAAAAAGGCCTGCGCAGCTCCCACGACTCTGACTTCACTTGACTCATTTCCGACCTATTTTACTCCCTTTGAACCAAAAGACAGGCTCGGATGGGACGTCTGGGCTGGTGCAGATAGACATAGCTTCACAGCCAGCTATACCTAGGAGAAAGCAGGGTAACTAATGGTTTTGCCAACAATTACATGTAATTTATCAGGTCTAGGAAGAGCCATCTATTACAGGCAGCTGCAGGAGCAGGTAACATTTAGTTTGCTCCTTGACAAGAAAGAGATGATAGTAATAACATGGAAACAAGAAACATAAATGCACACAGTAAAAATAAATCACCCAAGTGGGATAAAACACAAGGAAATTGTCTGTGGTGGAGATTCAAACTCACAATATTTAAGGCACAACCAGTTATTGGGGGCTTTCTTGATCTAAAGATACTTTGCCTTCTTTGGCAAAGATACTTCAAAACCTCCACAGGCCCTGGTGGGTTTTGCTTGCCCGTACGCAGCGAGGGGCAGAGGCACTGGGACCCCCTGGGAATGCACTTGCAATGCCCGTTTCACGCTCCCAATGCAAAGTTCAAGGCACTTTGTAGGTGGGAGAGATTCCCCTTGCCAGCATCCCAGAGCGATGGGCTCGGCAGGACAGCACTTTTCCCTTTGAGATAATATTTAGGGGAAATAGGATAACTGCATTTTTTTAAAAAGGGCAGCGTTGAAATTCCACTGTGCTAGCCTTGCCTTGCCCAGGGCAAGTAATTTTTTTGACAGGTGAATAAAATATCATTAGTTTCTCCACTGTCATCAATCATCAAAGTGAAGGCTGGGCGAGTAACCTCTCCAGACAGTCCTGGGGACTGCATTAGCCCCTGGTTTCTAAAGAAGCAGAGAGGGGCCGAGCTGGGAGGCTCCCTTTATATCTAAATGCATGGGAGGCAGACAGCTAAAAACCTCTCCCCAACTTTGACTTTTTTCCCTAAGTGTTAGAAGCTGACAACAGCATAGAAATGGAGATTTCACGTTGTCACTCCAGCCTTGCCCAGCTATTTGTGGCCAGGTAGCCCAAGCTGGGCTATATATTGTATTGGGGCATTGCTGAGGGCAGAGGCATAAGTTAAGGAGAGAGAATGACAAATCTGAAGCTTTTGTCTAAAGGTCACACACTTGATGCTTCTTTCACATTTGTGTGAGTTAATTTACTTTAAAAAAAAAAAAAAAGAAAAAATCTTCACAACAAAGAAAAATGAACAGAAATCTGTCCCTCAGCCTGCCGTGGCCATGAACTTCCAAAGCTATTGTGATTTCAATAGAAGAATAGGAGACACTGCCATCGAAAATGCCATTGATATTGTAACAGATCATTGCCTAAATAGACCATAACAGCCCCCATTTCAATGGTTACTGAGAAACGCATTAACCCCTTCCCGTCTGAGCGCCTGCACAATCTCTGTGTGACACATCAAAGGAGACACACCAGATAGTAAGAATTTCACACCCTTTTTCTGCCTCTGTCAGCTCCTCTGAGCTTCCCCGTCCCTTTCCTTTTCCACACCGCATCAGAGCTAACCGCAAGGGCAAATCCTTTTAAGCGCAGGCAGAAAACCTGGGGTTAGCGCATTGTCTCACCCCCCCAGCCCCGCTCCCCAAACCACCCAGGAGAAGGCAGAGCCTTCCCCAAAGATCTTGGGCTCAGTGGCAGTTGAAGTGCCAACACTTTACAAAAAGGATATATATATTTTTATATGTTTTAATTCCCAGCAGACCAAGCCCCAAACCCTTCCAACACTGAAAGGTCTTTTGAGGAAAAATTAAAAAACAAAACAAAACAAAAACAGTAATACTTTTTTGAACTATGGCTCTTCTCTTCCAGACCCAGGGAGGCTATTGCAGTAGGCCCCCATTAAGCTCCTCTTTGAGGTTGCTCGTTTAGCTTGTTCTTAAACACTTTGCCATGTCCCACCACTGGGACCTCCTGAAATATTAAGCTAAACATCTTTCAAAATGCGTCATGCCTCACTGTCACCTTGATTTACAGATCCTGGGGAGGCAAAGAATGAAAGCAGGTTTCTTTGGAAAAAAGGATTATTTCCATAAAGCTCCACATTAATTGAATCTCAATCCTTTAATTCTTTACTAATTGAATCTGGGACCACGTTTGCCATTACTTAGCACAGGACAGATGCCAGGCTAACCGGTGCTGGCTACGCAGAGCATCCTCCTGCCTTTCCTGCGCCACGCTCTGGGCAAACACCGCTCTGGATTTGTGACATACTTTCAATTCTTTTCAGGCATGTACATATAGGTGTTACCTATATATGCGTACGACTATGAATAAAGCATGCAAACCCCCCTAATTTCCCCTCTTATTCAGTTGTTCATCTTGAGTTTCTCCAGGCTGATTTTTTCCTACTAAATGCTACCCTGTCATACTCCAGCTGTTTGCTGTTTCCTGAGTTTCAAAGCTCCTTGCCACAGTCCCGCAGACTCTTCACCAGAGGAATAAAAGTAAAAAACACACAAGAAGTGCCCCAGCTTTCCACGGGGCGAGGGCACCTGGCCCTGAGCCGGGACCCTTCTCCCTGCTGGAAGCCGATGGTCGTGGTCCCAAGTCCCTGCTCAGCCATTTGCCACCCAAAAAGCACCATGGGGCCACTGGCCACACAGGTACAGTGACCTTTCCTGGGGCTTCCAGCTGTTATCAGACAGCTTTGAATTAAGAGATAATTGCAAGAGGTAAATACATTTTTGGGTGAGTCCTGCAGGAATGGAGATCCTGGGGAGGACACCCCTTGGACCGAGGCTTCATTAATCCTAATGAAAAGACCAAGGGTTCATTAATCCTGCGGATTCCTCGGGGCCTCCTGGGAAGCTCCTCAGCTCCTTCTGACACCCCAGGGAGAAACCCACCCTGCGTGGAGCCTCCGGCAAGGCCCCAGGCACGTGCCCCACAGGGGCTGCTCTGGGCTGCTCTTTGCAGCCAGGCACAGCTGGACCAGTGGCTGCTTCGGGAGGTGCTGCGGGAGCGGCAAGGATGCTCTCGGTGCCTGGCATGGACAAATGCAGCACCGAGACAGGCAGGGATGCTCTCGGTGCCTGGCACTGGCAAACGCAGGGCAGCACCCCCACTTCAGCCCGCTTCGCTGCTAAGGTCTGAGCAAGGTTGAGAAGACACCAATTAGGACATTATTTGCTTCTCCCTTCTGGGGAGAAGGTGGCTGTATTTTCATTTCAATACCATTATGAGCCTTAATTACTTTTACTTTCCCAGAAAATTCAGAGGCAAATAGCCATAACAGCCTCCCCTCTCTGCAAACAAAAAGGCAACCGTTTCAGAGAGTTGCCACAAAATGACTCCTATAACCCCCTGTCCTGTTTCACAGAGGCCTTTGGGAGAGCCCAGCACAATGAGAAATAAAGCTACACTTTGCAGGGCTTCAGTGGCAATTTCCTCCCCATATGTTTCTCAAGACACTCTCTTAATTTAGTTTGCCTATAGTGAATTCTGTCATTATTCCAAACATCCATTCTCATGACCTAGTCTTACAGCATATCACCACCAAGTATCTTTTTTTGGCTATACAATCTCCCTGGGGAACTGAAAATTGTCTCCGTCTGCAGCACAACTATGCTGGGGAGCAGCCTGGAAAACAGATCCGAGATTATTCCTTTCTGTGTCAGTCATTTAAGCCTCTTTGTGTTAAAGTTGACATTTGTCTCGATGCTGTCTCAATAGGCCCCGCTGGCTGGGTTTCATTCAGCGCTTTGAGCCGGGGGGGAGAACTTGCCTCTTGTTTTACTTTCAGGCCATTATTGTGCCAAAGCGTGAAGGGAGGGAGCTGAATAACCACAAACAGGTGAGGCGGGGAGAGGCTTTCTGTCTCCGCTCTCAGCTTGCGAGAGCTGAGCTCTTTGGATGCCTTTCAAAGCCAGGAGAAGCCAAAAGCAATAATCCCCACCATGGGAGCCGGCAGGAAGGAAGGGTATCTGGTGTTGGCCAGAGATGTCCCAGCGCAGGGGAAGCGCATTCCCGCGCAGTGACATCGTGGTGAGCCAGGGCAGCCTCGGCGGGGCCAGAAACGCAAAATTTGAAAAACGTCCAAGCTCCACACCCACCTTGACTGGAGCTGCAGAGCAGCGGGGCGGCGAGGGAGGCTTTTTAAGTCTACACACGTGAAACGGCTGCGAAGAGTAAGGGGTCTTTTCATTAGCCACCGCTGCCTCTGCCTGCCCCAATTAACAATCTGTAGGTGTCAGATGTAGGCTTTTTGGCAAACCCCAACCATTTGTCTCTCCTTCTCCTCCCTACCCCTTGCTTTCATTTAATCAGCCTTGCAAAAAGAGCTATTATTTTCGCCTGACCTTCACACGACTGCAGGCGGGCTGGCAGTGGGGGGGTGCCAACGAGAAGTGCCGGGAGCATCCTTCATGTGGGGATCGGATGTGGAGCTCCTGCCACGTGCCTGCCGCTCGTGGCCTTGCCTTCATCATGCTGTGCTTTCATATGCCTGTCTTCAGCACCAAGCCAAGAAGGTGGCATTTTCCTGAGGCATCCCAAAAGTGTCCTCTCCAGACTGTAACCGGAGCCCCTCAGAGGTCCCTAGGAGCAGGAAAAGCACACGCATGCTCTTGAAGGCAGACAGGATCAACTGTTACTCTCCCCCCTATTCCATTTACCCTGGAATTTCAGCGACGGCTGCAGGAGGAAGGTTTGGCTCGTGCAGTCACCCTGTTCAGGAAGGTTCTCCAAGGCATAGCAAAGCATGCAGCAAAGCACCCCGCCTTCGGAGAAGCACAATTAGGCACCTGTAGTAACACTCCACCAATATCTGCATCCCTGCCCCGGATGGTGTCCTGGCTCCAGCCCAGCCCACACACTCAATTCAGGCTCCACGTCCTGGGGAAGTATAAGATGTTATGCCAGCATCGCTCTGTAAAGAGAGGGAACAAGAGCGCGTTGTTTAGTAGCATCAGGCTTTAGCCCCCGCAATTGTGTGAGCTAATCAGTGGTATTACATGCATGTCTCTCATGCAACTTCAGACATCTCACCCCAAAAGCTCCTGTAACAAGGGATTAGAGAAGAGGCTGGGGAAGTTAAAAACTCTCCACTGGAAACTTGTTTCAAGACGTTTACAGCCAGCTCCTGTTCATAAAAGGCGTTGCTTTGTCCGTGCTTTACCTCGCGAGCCCGAGGACCGGGCGTGCTCGGGGCGAGCTGCTGAACAGCAAACACCGCTGCCCCGCTTTCACCAAACAGCCCTGCAAAGATAAAAGCAGCCAGCAGGATCGTGGCAACCCAGGTTGAACCTGCGCCAGATCGAGGACAAAGCATCTGTACGCATCTTGTTCTCTCATGGTAGAAGTCCTGGTTTAATTCAGACAGTCGCACAGGCACGCAGGATCCCTCGGCGGCAGCAACACCTGCCCCCCAAAGCTTTGTGCAATGGAAACAAGCCCATTCCCTTTGAAATACCCAGGGGCCACAGTCACTGAGGAGGGGTATTGGAAGTGATATGCCTGACTAGGCTCAAAGGCATACACTCGCCCATCCCCAACCCAAAAATCTAAGTATTGTATGAAGCCGAAAGAATATCCAGGACTTCAATGAAAAGGTGAACAACATTTTCAAAAAGGGGAAGAAAATATCAGCAGAAGCCATTCGCATCATGGTGATACAACTTCCCTGTAGGAACCATATGGGCAAACACCTGAAGGTTTGGTCTGAGCAGATAACCCAAGCAGCCCAGTCCCTACGCTGGCCCATGCAGGTCTTTGGAGGAAACGCAGAGTCTTCACTCAGCATCACTTCTGGTTACACCACAGATCCCAAGCCCTTGGGGATCCTTCTTCATCTCTTTCTCAGCTCCTCTTGTCTTGTCTTTTAGAGTTTAACCTCTCTGGGACAGACCACCCATGGCACCCCAACCACCGGCACTCGCTGCATGGTTGCGCTGCTCATCCATCCCGTGAGCAGGCGCAAAAGGACACCAGCACTCCCGCCCAGGACCCCCGTGTCACAATCACAACAGGTTTGAAAATGTTTGTGGTAGAAATGGCGATTTCTATTCTCAGGGCTCACTTTGGACCGATACATGAAAGAAGACTTTTCCCAGCCAACATTAGCTGGCAGAGCTGGTTCATAATCAGCCAGGACAGATGGGAACACACAATGCCTTGAACCCAATCAAGAAAACATCCCAGGAATGCCTGTTAATGCGAACCTTTAGAGGGGTAAAACGGTCATTCAAATCAGAGCAAGATGATTGATTCCAACCTAAGAGAAAAGCACAAATCAAACTTATTCCTATCCGGGGGGAAAAAAAACAGTTTGATCTGAAGCAAGGCTTGACAGCAGATGAATTCAAATTTTTTCAGCTTCCAAGATAAACTAATACAATGGAAATCTGGATGCATAGGCACTGAGGAAAGCTGTATTAGTAAGTCCCGTTTGGATATTTTGCAAAACCAACCGAGGGGTTATACTCAAACTATCGTGGGCATCGCTTTCCTCCTAGGAAGCATCCTTTGCTTCCCTACTTTACCTGTAAACCACATTTACCCCCAGCTGTGTCACCGCGGTGGTAAATAAGAGCTGTCCCTTTGGAAGGGTTCATACAGCAGCACCAGTTTGTGTGAGAGGTTACCTCCTCTTCTTGAAATTTCCCTCCAATGCAGAATTATAATCTCATGTGTCAGTATGCATTTTGGTTTATAAAACAGGCATGCAACACATCCAGAAGAAAAATTGCACCTGTCAAATGCCCTACCCCATGAAATAAACCTGTGCAATTTCACTTTTCACCTAGTAAATACCCAAACGCTCTCCAGAGCGGCCCCTTCCAGTATTCAGATCTGTTTCCATTAATATTAGAAGTTAGGAGGGTTTGGGAGAAAAGGAAGGAATTGATTAAAAGCAGATGGTATTTATTATCTTGCTAATCACAATCCTGCAAGGGTTTTTACAAAGAAAAAAAGAGAAAGAAAAAGCAACATCAAGAAAAGGTCATGCTAGGACTTTTCAAATAAAACATTAGAAAAATAACACTTCCAAGGATTTACTCCCCTCTCATGAGAAAATCAGCTTGTTTCATATCACAGCTCAGCCACGCTGGGAAAATGTCTTTGTGATACAGACATCATTCTCACATTTTGTGCTGGGACTGCAAACCTTTGCTGAATGTCTGAGAAAAAACCTGTTGAAAGGGTCATTACCATGTGCACCGTCCCACAGCCTCCAGTGGCACTGCTGTACCTCCCAGCCTTTTTTTTTTTTTCCTAAGGGGAAGTCACAAATAAGCAAACAAAGCAAACAAAACCAAATAGAAATAAACAAATAAGCAGTTTATTGGCCAGAACCAGCATATTGGGAAAACCCAAGGATGGATTATGTTCAAGCTGACTGGCTGGACTTCATTCAGAACAATTTTCTTGGGAGGATTTTCGCTCTTGGTATCCAATCCTGCTCCCATTAAAATCAACGAAAATGTTGTTATTAACTGTCCATAGCACTGGGAAAGGGTGACATGCCTATAACAAAGGCCTTGGCACTTTTTCGTATTATAAAGTCTCCAGATTCAAAGGGGTCATATTCAGCTTTGCTTCAGGGCAGCAGAACAGGATGCCATTCACGAGGAGGCAGCTTGCGAAAGAAAATCCCAGTGGTATTTTTCAATTGCAGGAGCACAACCGTTTGCTTGTTCACCACCGCACTCTCCTCTGGCTTTTCAAAACCCACTAACCCTTCACAAAAACTACCTAGAAAATGTGTTAAACCAAATCTGTGGGTGCTCCTGCTCACCAGATGCCTCTGGGTAGCTGGGGCAGGGGGTACCGGTCCCCCCAAGGTAGCGGCATCTCAGGGTGGGTTCAGCAAAGGCAGGATGCAAAATTCAGTTGGGATATGCTCAGCCTCTTGGAATGAGAGGCACTAGGAAACCACCAGCAGTTGTCACTGACAATAGACTTTATTCTTTTCCTATGATATTTTTTTTAAAATAGGAAGCGGTTTTACGACATGCGGCCAAAATATTCCGCAAGTAGACATGGTGCTACATAAGCCAAAAAAGCTATGCACTGGTGAGATTTTGTGGTCTTCAGGCTGAGATTCCTAAGCAGCTATTTATATGATAATTTATTTTTTAAACCACAATGACTCAAGACTGCCCTGAATGGCAGCAGATTCATTGTTAACAGTCTTTCTGTGCCATCTCACAAGGTACTAAAGAGCTCAGAGATGACAGAGTCCCAAATATGCCTCAACACCACTCCTGCTCCCTGTCTGGGTATGTACAGCACATCTATGCTGATATTTAGACTTGACCTAAGGTTTTCTTTCAACTACCCCCAGCTTCTCTTGCTGTCATCTTCTTACCCTCAGGTCAGTCCTTTTGCAAGGTGAGGGTCTTGCCTGCAACACATTTCATTTTCAAGATGAGGTGAAAAAGTGTGAAAGGGAAAGAGAGAAAGATAGATGTAGGTTTTGTTTGCAAGCACATGTACAAGCAACACAAGCAGACCGGTGAACAGTTAAACTTACGAAACCTAGTTTTCTGCAGCTTTTGCCTGTGGGTTTTCTGAAGGCAACTAACTGAGGTTGAGACCCACGCTACGACCTTCTCCCCAAAGGGACCAACTTGAGTCGCTCTCTACCACTCTGCTACTTGTTTTTATGAAATTTAGAAAAGCTTTATCTCTCTGGGATATTGACCCATGTGTCAAACAGGGCTCGAATCAGGCAATTGTGTCAAAAGCTTTTCCTTTTTTGACCTAAGCACGATTTCTTATGAAAACAAATGAAAACCCCAAGGCCATTCCTTGGAGGAGGCAGCATGCTGTATCTTCACGGAGTTACAGCCGGTCTCTGCATCCCGCGTGCGTGCGGAGGTGCTGTACGTACGTTAGGAAAAGCGTGGCTGTGCGGAGCCCGCAATGCCCAGCAGCCGGGCTGCAGAAGTCAGTCCCCGCTGCAGTGAAGAGCACCAGCAGCTGAGCACCACATCGGGGCTTGGCTTTTATTGGGAAGTGGGTGGTCTGGGAGGCAGGAGATATCCACACAGCTCCGGACCGGTGAGTCACTGCTCACATGGAGTGCTGGTCCAGCACCGCATTTAACACTTGTCTTTTCAGGCCCAAGCTTTGAGCGCTCCCGCCACAGGATAGAAATAAAACCAGAGCAAAGCTGGGGTTGTATGAGAAACACCAAGGCGAAAATAAGGAACTATAGCATCTCCTCAAGGAGCTGTCATTTCCAGCATCCCCGTGCAAGAGTCTGCTCCCCAGCCCGGAGGGTTAAAGGCTGACCGTGCCCGCACCAGCGCATTGCAGGCAAGGGCTCATCATTCTCCTGAGCTTTTGTTTGCCCGTTATCTTGCCTGCAAGTCCAAGTCTCTGTGGTATTTGCAAGAGGAAAGCCAGAAAGCATGTATTTCTGGTTAACACTTATTAAATAAAAAGATCCCAGATAAAAGAAAGGAATACTGTACTAACGCTGACACTGCAGAAAGATAAACAGCAGCCTGGAGTCCTTCGGGGCTCTAAGTTATCTAGTTAAATAAAACGCCCCACCCCACATGCCGAGAACAAAGCGGGGTACGTGGTCATGGTGGGCTGCATGGTGACCGCCCGGCGGTGAGCTCAGCCCGACACCCGGCCAAGAGAGACCACCACACCCAAGAGAAGCAAAACCCTCCAGGAAACATGATTCTCCTTCACATCAGTTTTTGGCTTAATAATTTTGTTTTATTTCTATTTAACTTCCTTGACCTGCAAGGAATGCTGCTGGGTCAATCTTCTGTTTGCCCAAAGCCACCAGCCAAAAGCTACCCCTTCTCTCTCACTCTTTTCCCCTCCATATGTATAGATGTATTTAAAGAACAAAAAAAAAAATAACCCAACCCAAAATACCACAAGACATCTTTAATTTAAACTTCATTGTCAGCATCACGCACAGCTATTTTGGAAAAGCACGAGGAAATACCCTGCTCCTCATACCTTTGTCACTGGAGCCCATTTCCATCCCTCCCCAGCTGGACACCATGAGCTGCCAGAGTCACACAATGTGCCGTGATCCTTTGGTGGAGCCAAAAAATGAGTCACCTCAGTAGAGGTAGAGGAAAGGCAAAACATCCCGGTAACGGTCCCAATCCTGCTGGGCTTTCAGGCTGGGGACGGGTGCCCGAGCTCAGTGAGCTCCTTGATGGCCCCAACTCAAACCTTTCCGTGCATTAGTCTTTCTCCCTCACCCAAGTCACTTGGCTGGTTTTGGACTAGATCTTTAAATAACAATCTTTTGGGCCAGGACCAAATATGGCAAAATTTCAGCCAAAAAGGCCAGCTTCTCAAAGGAAAGCCTGCTTGCCAGGATAGGTCATTCAGGGAGGAGGGACATTTATTCATTGTCCACAGCAGGGCCATTGAAATTTAGCCAAAGGGGGCTTTCTTGGCTGGAAAGATACCACCAGCCAAAACAAATGCTGAACATATTCCTTGCAATATTTCTTAAATTTTTGGGTTTTTTTCTTTTTAAACACGTTGATTTTGGGGCATGGGGGAGGTTTGCTGGCTGACGTCCTTGGGGACTTTAGCCCTGGGAATCCACCCGCGTTACTCCTGCACACGTGGCACAACATAACTGCATTACCCACACCAGGGGGAGAGCATCCCCAAGCCCCCAGTGCACAGAGCAAAGAAGCAGCCATGGGAACTTCCAGCAGCTCCCTAGGCCTTGGGAGAATGGCTTTGCAGGAAAGGGCTCCAGCTGAGCACATGAGATTTTCCCCAAGACAAAATGCCTTTCTTCTTTTTTTTTTTTTTTTTTCCCCCTCCTCACTGAGTTGACGGGAAACTGTTTGCAAAACTAGAAATATCCCCTATGGAAAAGTCTGAAAGAATTCAAAAATAGTGAAACAGCTGCATTCTTTAAAAGTCACTGGAGTGGAATTTGATGGAAGGTAAGATCTTCTCCATAGTGTTTTCTAATGCCTTTAACAATTCAGTGGCAGAGATCTAATTTTCTGTTAAGTTCCAGAAGGAGGTTATGAACAAAATCCATCGAGATAAAACCCACTGTTCAGTACTGTATGCTTAAGGTTTTTTCTATCTTTCTTCCTAGATAATCAAACCTTCACCTAGATACTAAACTGCAGAGGTTTAGCCGTAATTTTAAGATAGAGCTCACATACTGAAAGACAGATCATGTCTTGAGCATATTCTGAAACATACTTTTAGGTATTAATTCTTTTATGAAAGCACTACCACCAGCCCCCAAGTTTAGACGGCGCTGAGTCTGCACTTACAACAGAGTTAATCACGCTGACACACGTGAAAACCACAGTGTACCTTCTCCCGGCATACAGCACCAGGAGCCTCTGACTACTAGTTTGCAAGCTGGACTTACAGGTTTGCTGGTCACTGGGGTAATTTAGGAGTTATCACCTCATTTTTGGAGATCGCATTTAGAAAAGGATTGTTCGTGATCAGGCTACTTTTTGCCCTGATTTATTTTAATGCCAGAAGAGCACAGACCTGCTCTAGCTTGTCAATTCAGAAACCCTGTGTATAAGGGTGGGAGGGAATGGGGGGGCATGTTGTTAGCAGCAAATGGACCCCTCCCTCAATACAAAATCATCTCCGTAACAAAGACAATGAAGCTTTTCTATAATCTGAGAGCAACATAGTTTAACACCCTTTCAGAATAGCAGAAATATAACACATCGCTAAAAAGCAGTATAAATAAGCCCGTGCTACTATTCCTGAACAGTGGTGCAAGGAGGCATAATTTGGGATTCTATAAGTTTCTAAGTCTCTATTTGAATTTCTTTTAACTTCTAATGACTGCCTGTGCCTGCAAACATACCCTACATTATTCATATGTGGACTGAGCACCAACCTAAGGTAGTTTATAACCAGGGGAAAAGGGCTCAGCTTGAGCAACTGGAGTCATCCTTGGTTTGTCATCACAGGGAGCGCAGCAATTACTTTAGATTTCACTAATGGCATGTCCCATGGAGCCAAAGGAATTGCTCCTAGGACTGGAAAAAAACCAAAACCCAAAAGCACGCAGCCCAGAAGTATCGTGTGCTGAATTGCTCGGAGACATGTCAAGATTGCAAACTGCTCAGCACAGCGGAAAACAGACACGCCACTGACACAGCGGTGCACAAGTTACCATCATGATGCACATTACCATTTTGGTAGTCGACCTCCCACAGACGTTTGAGTTGGAAAGGCCATGGTGAGGATCAGCAGTCTGTGGTTCAGTGAAGTCCTGCAGCACCAGGAGCTCCCACCGCGATGGGCTGCAAACGCCGCTCGGACCTCCCCGGGCTGCCACTGCGCGCTCTGAGCATGGGGATGCTGAGGTGGTGCGAGAGCCGCTGGCAGTAACACGGGTGGGAGGACGTATCACCGCACAGCACCCGGCCCTGGCTGGGAAAGACGTTACTGGGAATTGTCTGAGTTAAATGGGAACCTTTGGGTCAGACCTTTGGGGAGAGTTTCTAACCTGCTCTTCCAAGTAAAGTCACCACGAGGTCCTGCAGCTTCCGAGGCAAGTCTCGCTGACAGACTTTCTCAGGATGACGACTACCTTGAAGAGTAATGTGCGTCAAAAGTAGTCAAGCCTGGCAGAGCGAGGGCCAGCTGAATACTCACATAATTTAAATTGTAAATACAAGTATCTCACTGTTATTTACCTAGCAGATGAACACCACTCGGAGTGACTGGTGCAATCATAATATTTGGACACTGGCACTCCAAGTTCATGCATACGCATAACTGGCTCCTTTAATAAAGCTGAAGACTTTGACACAGTCTCTTACCCTCCTTCTACAATCACTTACGCTTACAGTAGTTTCTAGGATTATGCCCATACATATGCTTCCTAATTCATCCCATTAAGAAGGACATTACAGATGCCGCTGCTTTATTTTCATTGCCTTAAAGATACAGGCTGCACTGCTTGAGGCCTGTTTTTTGCACAGGGAATATGACTGGTTTGAGATCACGTGAATCTAATGAGATTTCTTTCCTGAGTGTGCAGTAAAAACGCAGGTTTCCTGCCCACCTCACAGTCCTTGGTACAGATGTTCTGGTTCCCTCACCATGTCACATCACCCAGGTCTGCAGGAGTACCAAGGAGTGAGGTTAGTCCAATGAGGCAGGGGCAGCAAATTTATATGTTTTGTGATGGCAGATTTTTTGGTTCTTAAGACAATCGGTATGTTCACATAAATTAAAGGAGGAAAAAAAAAATTACAAGGCAGCTCAGCATTAAAATATGAACCATCAAGTTTTTGGAGGTTTGCTCAGCAACCCGAGCATGAGACCTGGCACACACGGCTAGCCCACGCTAACGGGAGAATTGCCGTAATCCATCAGAACTGGCAGCATATCGCACTGGTGGGGCCATTGGTGCAGGGCAGTAAAGCAGGGGGTTAATGGGATCGGAGAGTCCTGCAGCAGCACTTTAAGCTCACAGCTATCTTAGCTCTTTGCTGCAGATAAGGTTTTATGTCTGTTCCTCCGAGAGGGTAACAGAGACGGAGAAGTGACTTGTCAAAGATCGTACAAAATATGTCTTGTACAGAACAAGGCATGAAACCAAGAATGGCTGATTGACAGTGCTGCAACGGCCCCAACAACACACTTGGGCCAAACTCTTCTTCCGGGAAGCTGAACCGAGCACAAACGCTTCATTTTCCAAGAGCAGCTCTGCTCCGAGCCTTGCATCTCCCAGGCAGGAAAGGCAGCCAGCTCCCTCTCCATGGAAACTTGAAAACCCAAAGCAGCGTGAGCAGCTCTCTCCACAACCAAACACTTACTTACATGCAGAAAAACATATTTTGCAAGTCTGCAGAGCAGTTTTGCATCATGAAGTCTCCCATAACACTAGGTTTTAGGGGGTTCCAGTAGGAGCACAGACCTCACTGTCCAGGTGAAGATATATCCTGAACATTTTTCATGACCATTTCTGCAACACCAACACTGATCACGTAGCTGAGCAGCTTGGAAAGTCACACGGATACTTTGAGATGCTAACACAACACAAATAATACTTTTGTTGATCATTAGATCTATTGGCAGTCACACACCAGTGCCCTGTACGGGCACCCCAAACAACAGAAGGGAACTCTAAATGAAAACCAAGCCGGGGTCAACCCGCCTGAGTGCCCTGGGAGGACACAAGCTGGAGGCCAGAGACATTTCTAGGGGAGCACATCCCTCACTGACTGCCATCTGGGAGAGCAGGAACTCTGTTTTACTTGACTGCTACTCAGGATTTTGTTTTCAAGAGAAACTGCAAGGCAGGATACAAACAATGACGCATTTGTTCCAGCCAAGCCTTGGGGCTGGCACTGGTAGGGCAGGAGGTGCTTGCAGCCTCAGAGCACAAACACCCAAGAGGGCACCAAGTAGCCCCGGCCGCTCATCCCCGCGTTGTTCAGCATCCCAGGGCTGTGTGGTGGGGCAGACACCCTGGAGAAACCCCCCTGGGATGGGTTTCATGCTTTCAGGGACACAGCTGTGCTGCAAATCGACCCCAGGCATCCCTCCTGGATTTTATTGACTTGGTTTCCTCTCTGCAAATGGATGTGGGGATAGAAAAGCACTCATACAGCAGCAAGGTACCTTTGGCCCTTAAAAAGCAGCTCAGAGCCCTAGGAGCAAGTGACAGTTCAGGAAGGCTCACAGGTTTACAATTCCTCTATTTTCGGCATGCTTTTCAGACGTTCAGTGCCCAAGGAACCAGGTAACAACCGCTCAGGCGTACCCTCTTCTCACAGCTTTCTGTTTGGCTTCCGTGGTACTGATCTCAGCCCAGCACACACAACAAGGTGAGAAACTGAGACAGAGAGGATGGCTACAAGGCTCTCGGCAGAGACGGTGAAAGGGAATAGCCTGAACGGGGAATCAAGAGGTGTTGTTGAACTCCTGATGTCTCTGGTATTCCTCCTCAAGATGCCAACAACCCAGCCTCTCTCGTATTTGTCCAAGTAACCTGGAGGGGTTTTTGGCAGCAGCAAAGACCATTTCTTGCCGTGTGCTCAGCCAGTGCCCAAAAGCGGGACCTCAGGCTGGACCACAGCTGCTAAGGATCAGCACAACCCATGCCCTTGTCACAGCGACTGTGCCAGCAGCTCTGACATGCCCAGGTACCAGCACCCCGGAGACGGCTCATGTCAGACAGTGCAGCTGTATAGCACTCTCCCCAATAAACAGAAGCTTAAAAATAAAATGTAAAAAAAATAAAAATACCCCCCCACACAATTTCTCATCAACAGCACTGCTGATGCGCAAAGTGCACAAGAGCTTGGATCCCTGCAAATTGTGCCTTTTTCTGGACGCTCACCAAGCACCACCCAAAAGGATGCGGTGTCCGGGTACCAGTGAGCACCGGGGGCTGCAGCCCCTTGCCCACGGCCCCGCCGAAGTCCACTCCCCATAGCTAAGTTGGCAATGCCATCTAGTGCATAGAGGCAGAAATAGCACAGTGTCCGCAGGCGTGCACGGCGCCAGATGTGCAGTCCAGATGTGCTCTCAGCCAGGGTGGTAGAGATGGCGATGGCATCGGGGTACCGGTGCCCCTGGACACGCTCTCAGCCCTTGTGCCACATACATCCCCTGCCCTGGATTTTTCCCACCCCAAAAGAGCCCGGCCTTATCCAGAAATCCCACTTGCCTTGAGAAGGGAGGGGAAATCCTCCCCTTTCCCCAAAGGGTTTCAATTGAATTGTTCCAGCTTCATCAGCCTGTGGTCTTTACGGCCAATATAGCTCAACATTTTGGCTCTCTGGCGTCACTCAAATGTAAAACATCTCCCACAGAAACATTTTTTTCATGCAAGGCAAACACTCTCTCAGTAACAAGAAACATTTTTCTTAGACATGAACAAAGGGTGAGGTTTCTTCAGACAAAGGAACCAAAGGTTTCCCTTTATTGAGAGCATTCTCTTGACGCAGACCGAAATCTTTTGCGTTTTGGGTTGGGGTTTTTTTTCTGAGCGCCTACTTTTTCCGAAAATATATCTAGGCTGATTATAATTTTCTTCTTGTGCAACTTCTCTGTAATTTCACCAGTGATTTGAAACAATTTTTTTGTTAAATGGAAATAATTTGGCTTTTAAAAATATTTTAACCAAAAAAAGATACATCTTTCACTAAGAATGTGTGACCTCTACAAGCAAAATATTTTCAACAGCTATTGAAAACAGATATTTTGTTAAGAAAATTATAAGCTATGAACTTTTTGTTTTGTTGAAAGACAGGTCCATTTCTAGATCTGTGAGATGCAGCTCTATCTCCAACTGTTTTCCTAAGTTTTTCTTCCCACTGATTTAGGCAACTTTTTTTTTAAAGCTTTCCATTTTTTCGATAACTTTAACAAAACATTCAAGAAGACTCTGTTCCTCATTACAAACTCTGCCCTACAAGCACTTTATACATTTAAATAGGCACAAAATGTCAGAGGAGGGGGGGGAAATTGGTCTACCTGGGCCTGATTTAGAAACCGAGTTTAATATATAGACCAATGTCCACCCTACTCGTCGCTGCTGAAGGTTACAGGTGTAAGAGCCAGGCTGGCTCCCCACTGTATACTGACTTAGCAGAATGATGTGGAGGTAGAGCAGAAGGGATCTTCCACGGTGGCTACTGGTGTGCTCCAAGGGTTAAATCCATCTTGGACGTACAAGGACCAGCAAAGCCTCTCTGTAGATGAAGCCGTCGGGGATGGATGAAGCAGACCCGGAGCAGGTTCAATCCGACTGCTGCTGGAGTCAGCGGGAGCCGCTCCACAGGCTTGGAGCTAAGTCAGGGCTTAAGTAGCAACTGGAAGGATAAAAGCTTGTGGGATCAGGCCTTAAACCAACAGCTCCCAACTCAGTACAGCCTTGGAGAATGTCTAAAATAACCAATATTGTTACAGGCCCGCATGTTAAAATAAATGAAAATCAATAATGTTAATAGACATTAATTCATGCTAATAGAATCACTGCTCCAAAAGTAGAGTTAATAAGCCCAGCTAGACCACTACCACCGTCTACATATTAAAAAGATCCAAAACATTTAAATATTGACCACATTCCTTTGAAATTAATAGTATTTCCTTTGGATTACGCATTGATCTCGGCTGAGCCATGCTTGACATCTGGAGCAGTTAAAATAGCAACCTGAACAGCCATAGTCTGCCACTAATTTTGAAAGGAGAAAACCAATTTTAACTTATGTGCTCTCATTAAAACCACTCTGCTGTCTCAGTGCCGCGCTCAGAAGAGGAGAGCCACGAATCCACCGCCCGCGGATTAGCTGAACCGCGGCTGCTGCTGGTGCTCGGAGGCGGCTGCACAAACCATGTGCCGGCATGCCCCAGGTTTATGGGGCTTAGCCCTGGGGCTGCTTACAGGGGTCCCCAAAATCCCTGTCTTCCGGAAGGAAAGGCACCTTGCACAGAGCCCCGATTCTCACTCCCACAGTGGAGACATCGTTTTATTGCTTACGTGCATATAAGGAGTTTGGGTTCATTACGGCCGGGACGGTTCCCATGCTCGGCTCTGTGCCGTGGTCCTGCCTGCCACCTGGGGACGTGCAGCCTCGGCACAGCCTTCATCACCGCAAACTGGCGCTGCCTCACCCAACCAGCATGCACGGGGCGGGGGGGCTGAAGGGGTTTTGGGTGTTGGTGGGTTTTTTCCCCCTCTTTTAATGCTTTTGAAAACCAAAGGATGGAATCCACTGCTTCCTCCACCCATTGAGACAGGACAAAAATAGAGGTTTGTTCATGGTTTTACTCAAGTTTTCCATGCACCTCACAATTGTACAGGTTTAGCAACTCCTCACAGCTGGGGTTCCTGCTTCTTTAATGCTCCGGCTGCGAGCAGCAAGGGCATGAAACCCAAGAAGGGAGCAAATCACCCTTGCAATGCAATAGGGACAAATCCTGCCAAAGGAGGTTTTCCCTTCCAGAAGCCTCAAATTCATTTCTGGTTCCTGCGATCACCTGGAGGGTGCAGCACAAAACCCAGGTACAAACCCGGCTCCTGCGCCCTGCTGCCAGCTGCATCTCCCTCCCATCCGAGCTGCAAATGAAATGCTCTCACCCTGCACTGGGCTCCAAACGCTGCCGTAAGAAGCATGCGCCAGGTGAGCACGGCTCTGTCGGGAGGGTGTTCAGCAAGAGCCTCTGCAATGTTTGTTGCAAAGGTGGCCAACAAGAGAGGGAACCCAGGAAACGCTGCAGCCCTGCTGCTTTTTGTCGGAGATTGCGCCACGTCGCAGAGAAAACCAGCACGGGAGCGTGGGCCAAAAGATGCTACCGCCAGCCCCTCTCAGGAAAGAAGCTGCTAATACAACACCGTGAGGCTGACCTCCATTTAATCTACTTTAAATAAGTGACATAAAGGACAGGAAGCAAGTAGGTGGCAGAGATGCAGCTCAAGCGCTGCCCAAGGCACTTACCTCCCCTGTCCCTCTCATCTCTAACCAGCGCCCGTCAGCCCCACAACGCTGGGAGCTCCTGGATGAGCCTCCCGCTCATCCCTGTGCCACGCCAGCAGCAACGTGATGGAGCACACCTTCAAGGAAAGGAATTTTTGCCCCTTTTCTAATCATCACTTTGCAATTAAAGGTGCCCTGCATGGCACAGGGGGCCGAAGGGCAGCTCTGCCCACCTACCATCCTGCCAGCGACGAGCTCCCCAGGGAGACCTCATCCCCGTCCCTCTGGTCAGCACGAGGCTCCCCAACACCTTCCCCTGCCCGTTATTACCTGTGCAAAGCACAGCTCTCCCCATTTTCTCTGCAGGTGCTCCCTCCAGGTGGGCGGCAGCGAGCAGGGGTGTCGTGGGGGTGGCTGAAAAAAGACCAGCTGAGCTATCTGCTCTATATACATTATCCCTTCTGCTAGGAAGCCAAATGTCAGAATTACTTAGCATGGAACACACAGGGAATAGAACACACCTAATTTATTTGGCTAATTATTTTCAGACAACTAGGCTCTGGAAGACCTCTATCAAAGACAACAGCTTCTTTGTAATACTGACTCTCCCGGCCCCTGGCTAGCTGAGAGCCCTTGCTCTCCCACGTAATCCCCAACTGTCCCCGCTCAAACCTGAAAATCCCACCACTATTTTGTAGCAACAAATTCTTATTCAATATTGAAGTGTTTTTGAATGCACAACCAACTGAAGAACTTAATAATGAATAAACAGTGATTACGTATTTTAAGTTTTTCCAACTTGGTTTGTTGTTTGGTTTTTTTTATATGGGAAAAGCAAAAGTAGCAAAGCCAGGACACACCAGCTGAAGTTCCCACTTGCCCCAAGACGCAAAGGCACTAGAGCCTCTCAGAAGTCAGCGCCTCGTCTCATTTCCCAAGACATTTTACCTGAAGCATCCTCAAGAAAGCAGCATGGCCTATGCTAGTGCATGGGAAATTCAGAGCAAACAACAAAGTCATTTAGGACTGTTTGAGTGAGAGCCACTTTCTCTTATGCCGCTACCTCATGCATGTATCAGGGTGCATCAAATACACTCCATTATGGGGATTCATAGGAAGGCAGCCATAAAAAAAAAAATAAAAAAAAAAAAAAAAAAAAAGAAGACAAAAAAAAGGCTCTTGGTTAAATCAGAATAGCTTTTCTACTGCAACAACCCAGATGATATGTATCTGCGACCTTGAGTCCATAAAAGAGTCCCTGGAAATGCAGATGCACCGCGTGTTAACGTCAGTGAAAAGCCTCCTGCAGACTTAACCGTCCTCAGATCTGCTTCTTGCACAAGACAGCAAGAGCGGTGTGTGGTACTAGCATGGGGGAAATGGCTGAACATGTACAACAATTAGCTTTAAATATAAGATTTCAGCTATTGTTTTAGTTGCCTGTCCCTGGGGATCCTCAGCATTACTGTATTATTGATGATGCTAAATGGGCTTTTCAACAAAGCTGGTCTGAAGTCTTGTGAATGCCAAAACAGCATTTCAACCCATTAAACTTCACAGACGAAACGATTTCTTCTAAAAATAATCATCAGTTCTTCCCACCAGAAAAAATAAAAGCCTGGCCAATTCCTAACGTGCCAAGTTTTCAGGCAGGCCTGATTTTTATGGCTGAGCTTATAAAGCTCTGAAGAAAAGCAGGTTTATAATGGAAACACCGACACAGCCGAATTATAGGTGAAGAGCAGCCACCCTACACAGTAGGGCTGCCAGCAACCACTGGCAAATGCATTCCACCTTGCTAATCCTGAATTTTCCCGTTCAGAGGAAAAGATGAGATGTCTTAACTCCTGCTAACATCCTCACCATTATGTTGATGCAAATACAGTCACGAGGCAATTACCAGCCCAGCCAAGGGCCAGCCATTGTGGGGCTGACAATAGCTTGTTGAGCCCTTCGGAGGAGAAACAAATACCTTCAACCTTCTCCAAGATTTTAAGTCTCATTAGTATAAATCAGTAACCCAATTAATGAGGGGTTTAGCATATTGATTTGCATCAGTTTACATGAATTAATGACACAAGTAGCGGGAGACAATGGGGCAGGACACGCTGGGAAGATGAACTGCTACGAAGGAGAACTGTGTTGCCGCAATGCATGAAAGAGGGGCACAGGCAGCCCAGAGAGCGCGATGGGATGAAGCTGCTCCTACTCAGCTCCTACGCGGCCACGGGGGAGATAGAGACATTACCTGGCTGTTGAAATGGCTAACAACCTGAGGCAGATTTGCTGATGTAAATTTTAAGTGCTGCTTTTTTAATGAAAACTCTTGTTTTAATGGTTGCAGCAATATCTGGTTGGGGGTTAAATGGAGATGGCTTCCAGGGGAGACCACCAAGGTCCATGGGTGAGATGCGTTCCTGCTCTGCTCCTGCTGGGACATGGGACACACACAAGAGGATACACCACAAAGAGCAAAGATTTGGGAAAAAGCAGCCAGGACAGCAAGGAAACAAGGGGCAAAGTCACAGTGAGTAGGCTGGAAGGAGCCCAAAAGGGCAAAGGCCAACAAGGCAGGGCAGGGAGAAAAAGCATCTCCACCAGCTACCCACCAGCACCCAGCCTACAGCGCACGGATAGTAAACAGAGGAAGGCAACACGTCAGGACATGCCATCAGCATCCTCCAAAACCTGCCAGGTTTAGCAAAAACGTCTTCCTCGTGGCCACCTGCCCCTTCCGCAGCTGGCAGGGTCCCCAGCTCTCGCCAGGCTGCCTAGCCCAAGGGACCACCGAAAAGGATGGTTCTCCCTTCCAGAGGAGAGTGACAAAGGGACGGGCCATGCCCAGGATGCCTTCCCCTCCTCCCAGGGCGGGCAGCCCCTCCTTGCTCCAGTAGTTATAAAAGGGCTCTCAATCCATGTAATCCATTAGATACAAATTACAGCAATTTAAGCACACTTGACCCAGAATTACAGCAAGCCCATAAAGAGCTGCGTCGTCCCAGGCAATTTACACTGTTACAAGCCCTCAAACAAACCACAGCAGAGGATTAAAAAACAACAATAAAAACAACAAAAAAAGCAAACCAAACCCAGAAAACATGATGCCTGAAATAGAATTATCAAGAAATGAAAACCATTACTAGGGTTCGTTCACATTCAGGTGGTCCTGAAAATGCCACTATTGCACAAGCTCTAACCAACGTGTGTTTTGCAGATGCCTTACACCATTAAGTCACAGCCGCTTGAAAGAAGATGTCATGAAGCACAGCACTACATAACCATTAGGGATGGGGACTGCAACCCCCAGTGCTGAGGACACAAGGCAGGAGGGACGGTGCTGAGCTGGTGGCTGCTTGCCCTCCCCGGGGTGGCCCCTGGCTGCGAGTCCCCTGCTGTAGCAGCTCAGGTCAACACCAATCCCACCAGCCAGGAGGGGTTTGCAATGTTCCTGCATCAATTTTCAGCCCTCTATGCATTTTTATTCATTTATTTTTAACTTACTACTAGTCCTAGATAGCATCCGAAGGAAGAGAAGCGGCAGAGGACAGGACACCCTCCCACCAGCCTTGCAGGCACTGCAGTGTCGGCTTATGGACCACTGCAGGCAGATGGCCACCGGCCATCACATCAGGCAGAGACTCGAGGCAACAACACTGCAGTTATCCTAGATACTCAGCCTAGCTTACACGGAAAGATAAAGCCACTGGCATTAAAAAAAAAAAAAAAAAAAAAAAGAAAAAGGTGCAAGTTATTTTCTTCCAACAGATTTATCGAGGCTCGGGTTTCCTGCAGCAGCCATGCCCACCAGCTTCTACACACATAGCCCTTGGTCCTTGGGGTCCCCAAGATGCTCCGGGACTGCCCACGCCGGCAGGACCTGGGCGTCTGCCGCTCCTGGTGGCGGAGGTGTGCCAGGGGCACGGGGCTTTCCCAGGGACGAGAAGAAACGCCACGGTTTTGTGCTGGCAAGCAAACGGTGAGAGCAGGGCAGCAGCTCCCAGCAGCAGCTGTCACTGGTCTGGTCGCTGCTTCCACCACGGGGGACGCTGCCACGTTCACACGGGGGCTGCACGAAGGTAGGAGGGAAGAGGGCAGCTTTGGGGGAGGGTGACAAACAGGGCCGGCAATTACTGTGGGACACACGATAATGAAAAGCATCCAAACAGACGGAAGGGATTTTTATGTGCCTCGCTCTGAAACGTCCAACGCCAGATGCTATCGCGAGAAAGGAGCCAGGACCACGCCAGAGGTCTCGCCTGGTCCAGCAAGTCCAGCTAAAGCGAGGAGAGGATGGCGATGGAAACTTCAGCACCATCAGGTCTAAGAAATGACCAACGTCCTGAGAGGTCGCACCCTCCAGAATGAATACACCGACTTGCCCGTGAGGACAGTAGCCAGGCCGCCTCAGGCAGAGGGGCAGGAGCAGGACCCTGCCCCGGCGGTCCTGGTCATTCCTCCCAACTTCAGGCCACACCAGCCACCAGAGCACAAAACGAGAGACTCTGATTACAAGAGTCCCGGTTTGTGCTCCCCTTTTCCCCCATCGTGGCTACCACAAGGGTAAATGCGGAGGCTGGTCGGCTGGAGGAACCCAGAGCAGCCTGTACGCGCGTGTCGCCTGCGAGGCTGTCGCAGCACGGAGCTGTACGTGTTTCAGGAGAAGCACAGAGCCGTTAAAGCAGGTCGTTTCAAGGGCTGTATTTTTTTATTCCAACTCTTTGGGAGACAGCACTTCACACGCTGCGAAGAACACCACCTTTCTGGTTCATTTTGCATTTGAAGCTCGTTACCATTTCCACTCATTTTAATTATTAATTCTATGTATGGAAATTTTTCTTTAAATCATGCTCGTAATGGCAATGGTTACGTGAAGAAAAAGAAATACTTGAAGGAAGGAAGCACATGCCTTCCTCGAAGTCAGCAGCATGCCTCGTCCCTACCCGTCTGGTTTAGTTTACAATCTCATGTCAGAGAGCCGACTTCACACACAAACACAAAATAAAAGCAGGAACACAACTTTTGATCATCCTACATTGATGTTTACTCTTGTTTCCTGTAGCCCCAGGTGACAAATCTGTCCTTTATATAGCGGAGGATTGTTGTGCTATTAACAAAGTCAACTGGACACGCTTAAAACTCACAGCAGGTCTTTGCATTGGTGGCTTGTACCAAACTAAGGAATAATAATTAGTAAGCAGTTAGTTGTAAAACGATAAATACAAATTCAGAAACGTTTCTTCTGAGCAGAAATGCTCGAAAGTAGGAGAATTTACAAGCAACTTTCTTACATATGAACACTTACGCCAAGAAGGGAGATGTTGGAGAAGTCAGCCCCTCTGAACACAAGGGCTTTTGTTCCACCATTCTCTGAGCTCTGAAGAAGTTTAATTTTTTTTTTTTTTTCTTCATTTAACTTTGCCGGCCTGCCAGCTGGGTATAAGCCAGAAGGGTTATCCAGTCAGAACTTACTGTGATATATTTACAATGGTAGTGCATCTAAGGTTTGTTTATTTCGGGATTAAAATTCAAATGGCTAGAACCATTTAAATAATTAAAGGGCAATCAGAAAATGCCATGAAACCAAACAAATCAGGAAAAGTCATGGAAGCCATCAGCAATATTTAATTCAGAAATTCTCTTTGTTAGGGAACTTAGCTGAAAGAAAACAGCTGGATGTAGTTCAACCCTCTAAATTAAAAACAATCTAACAAGGTCTATAGGGATAACTCTTTCAGCTACATATTGGAGACCAGATTCACTTCTACCAAGTAAATGTAATAGCACTCAAAGCTAGAAAGGAAATTCCTCAGAACTGAGGTAGTTTCTAAGTATCAGCACATTTTCCAATTCCTCGCAAGGCAACTTAGCTATTTACAATCCATTTTTTCCCACACATAAATTTATAACTTTTTCAATTTTATGGTTCCATGATTTATTTTCTAAAGAAAAATAATCTAGCCAGAGTATCCGTAACTCTACTAACATCATGTTTTAATAAATAACTGGCTACTTCTAGTAAAATTAAGCCTCCAGATTGTTTATACCAGCCAAGAATACTCCATCTTTATAGCTTTGCAGAAATTTGGTGTGAAAATAAAGTTGAATATAACGCTGACCCTGAGCTAACAAGTAATTAATGCTTCAATATAAAAATAGAAAATTATCCTTGCAACACAAGGGTGGAATAGAGCAAACCCTCTCTCTGGATTGCTCTCCTGGCAGGATCCTGGTGTCCAGCCAGACCTAAAGGCTACCTAAAGCAAGAGGAGACATGCAGAATAATTTTGAGTCTTTCCAAAGACTTTGTTTTCCCTAAACTCTTTTAAAAATTATTTCATCTCTTTTCTTAAAAATATACATTTCTTTTATTAAAGAGTTGCCGTTCACCACAACACTGTTCCAACTGCAAAAGCACAGGTAGAGAGAGACGAGGGTGTCTCGGGTAATGCCGAAAAGCTACAGTCGCTGGGCATCGGCTCCCTGGAGATCAAATACACCGAAAAGGAGGCGGCTTCAGCCCTGCCAGCTCCTGCCTGCTCCTACTCCGATCTGCCTGCAACAGTGCTGCGGGGTGCTGCCCGCCCGCTCCTTCCCTTTTGCTGCCCACCGGAGAGGAAACAAAACTCTTGCAAAAACAAACCTGACACCCCCCTGCCTCCCCTCCCACAAAGTATTCCTTAAAAACAAAAACAATTTAAAAATTAATCCAGCGTTCGTCTAACAAATTTGCAGACAAGACACGCGTTGGCATTTGGATCTGCGAGACGACAAGTTGCTTCCAACCGAACAAGTTTAATGCCTTATTCCCACGGGGGATGCATGTCGGGAACTGACCTACAGGAGTTACAGCTAATTGCAAGGATCCTGGGGAACAAACGACAACTCTTCTTAGCGTCTGCAGAACTGGAATTCTCTGTAGTCTCTTCCAATTTAACCAAACCTCCCGTAAAGAAAGTACAACCTGCTCCTGGCATTAACACCCTATGCAAACGGGGCACTTGGCACGCTGACCAGCTCTGCCTTCACCTTCTGTTTTACCACATAATAAAGACAAATTACTTCCACTTCTTTCCAGATAAGGCAACTAACATAATGTGGATAAATGGGAAGTTAACTACATGAAACATGTTTTCTCCTTGTTGGGCAATTATTTTTTTCCCCATAAGATAACATGATAAATAAAACCTGCTTCTGTACAGATATTTCTCATTTCAGAAACACATACTTGTTACAGGCCAAGAGAATACTCTAGGGTTTTTTTGTTTTCGTAAGAAATATGGTAAAATAAAATAAAAAAAAAAAAAAGAAAAAAAAAGTGATAAAGACACAAATGCAGAGCTAACTACAGGCTTGTATATACATTTTTGTTATCCACCTCTAACATGGACTCTTGGTGAACGGGACAGACTGGTAGTCCCCGTTCCTGTTATTCCCAGAATAGCAAGGGAAGAAAAAATAATCAGTATCTTAAAACCAGTGGCAACATAGTAAAAACTGTACACTGTTGTCCATTAACTTAAAAAGCAAAGTCCCTAGATGGTATAAAAGTGAAAGCAGGTGCCTTCTAACTTTTATTATCAAAGTCTTTTCCCCCCCCCACCCTACGCTGCACAATTATCTCCATTGTCTTTGCATGGCCAAGAACAAAATGCTAAGGAGCAAGGCTGCTTGCGATAAACCGCTCCTGGTAGCAGCAGAAGTGTTCGCGTTCTTATCGCTCTTGTTGGAGTTCCCGGTGACTTCGGTGGCATTGAACTCGAACTCCGGGGAGCACTGCTGGAGCTCGCAGCCGCTGCCGCTCTCCTCCCCGCTGCTCTCCTCACCTGCGGGAGACAAACGCACGTGCTGTCCTCCTCCGCCGTCTGCAGCGCCAGGCTTCGCTTGCAGAAGGCAGCGGGGGGCGGAGGGAAAAAGCAAAAGCGCGTGGAGGTTTTGACATTTATGAGATGTAAGCGTTGGTCCTCTGGTTAACGCGACTTCTGCGTGCCGTTCGTCACACCCATCTGTGCTGGGGGATGAAAGCTGGACGTGAGCCGGCAACGTGCGCTTGCAGCCCAGAAAGCCAACTGGATCCCGGGCTGCCTAAAAAGAAGCGTGGCCAGCAGGTCGAGGGAGGCGATTCCACCCCTCTACTCTGCTCTCAGGAGATCCCGCCTGGAGTACTGCCTTCAGCTCTGGAGGAGTCCTCGGCACGGGAGACCTGGACCTGTTAAGAGCAGGTCCAGAGGAGGGCCACAAAAATGACCGGAGGGATGGAAGCCCTCTCCTATGAGGACAGGCTGAGAGAGTTGGGGTTGTTCAGTCTGGAGAAGAGAAGGCTCCGGGGAGACCTTATTGCAGCCTTTCAGTACTTAAAGGGGGCTTTTATAAAAAAGATGGGGATGGACACTTTTGTACGGCTAGTAGCTATAGGACAAGGGGTAATGGTTTTAAACTAAAAGAGGGTAGATTCAGACTAGATATAAAGAAGAAATTTTTTTACGATGAGGGTGGAGAAACACTGGAACAGGCTGCCTAGGGAGGCTGTAGATGCCCCATCCCTGGAAACATTCAGCGCCAGGTTGGACAGGGCTCTGAGCAACCTGATCTAGCTGAAGATGTCCCTGCTCATTGCAGGGAGGTTGGACTAGATGACCCATAAAGGTCCCTTCCAACCCAAACCGTTCCATGGGAACAACCCTCCTCACACAGCCTGTCAGAGATCCGGTTCCCACCCACTTCACTAACACGCTTACCCACAGCTGAAGCTTAACCAGCTACCTCTGCGTTAGCATGAAATCCAATTAAAAAGGGAAAAAGAAAGAGCAAAAGGCAAATAGCAGCAAACATACTTATATCAATGAAGTCGACATCATTCCCACTGTAGGCATTCTTCAGCTTGTTGGTCATCACCCGCAGAGCCATGATTTGCCGGCGGATCACCATGTCTGGCTTGGTAATATCAACTTCTACCTCCGGGTTATTCACTTGACTTGCTAAGCCGTTTCCAGTCACCGCAAAGTCATACCTGAAAAGAAACCGTTCCTGCTGGTACCAGAGCTGCAGCTCGGCAGGGTCCCACACCAAAGGGTGACAGCTTGGGAACTCGGCGATGCCACCCATTTCCAGCCTGGGTGATATTCTGAGCCCAACGCGATCTTCCTACATGCTAACCCCCATGGAGCCCTTCTCTGGCTTCTTACCCCATCTCCCCTCCCTGCAACCTGAGCAGCGTGTAGAATTAAACACTGTTTTCATATACCTTGTGCCACAAAGGCAGGGGAAAGACAATTTTCTCCCCAACTTGAAAAGAGAGGGAAGATCTGGGGTTTGTAGTAATAATGGCTTACAACAGCATAAATCAGCTCGCTGCAGGCAACAGAGCAAAACAAGCTGCTGAGGTGCCTTGATGCCCAGTTAGATGACACTTTTGGGAAAACAACCTTTGGGGCCATAGTTATCCCACAGAAACCTATAGTAACTGTTGGAGGCAAGAGTGTCATTCTGGCTTTGCATAATGCACCTTAACCATCAAGCTGGGGTATTAAATGTGTACTTCTCACCACGCAGACATGAGATGCAATTTCCCTAATAACCCCAGCAGGAGAAACATCTGTGACGTTGAGGATGAGATAACGTAACCCCATGCATTGAAGCAGAGAAGAGCCGAGCTGCTCAGCCTGAGGTGGTGTGTGCGCTCAGGTCTGAACACACGTATGGCCTCTTGGTTTAAAAGAGAGACTGAGCAATAAAACCCACAAGAATACGTCTCCTGAAACAGGTATTTGGAGTATCATCTTACAGAGCAGGGATATGATACTTTTTCCCCTCCTCCAGTTATCTGACTTGCAAGAAAAATCGCTGTTTAACAGAAGAAAACATTACTTTTCTTAGCTATGATATCAACATCAGTATCACGAGAGAGAAAAAAGCCTTTAGCACAATCTACTGATCCTGGAGCCCAGGCAGTGAGATATAAGCATACATCTGAGGGGCATGCTCAAACCCTGTCCTGTATGTGGGAGGGTTTATCATTATTATTGTTGTTGGTTTTGTCATTATTTGTGATCGATATCATATGTTTCAAAGAAGTCAGAGAGAGACCGAAGTGTAGAAGACTACTGAACCTTTAGCTTATTGGAGCCACAGAGAAAAGAGTAACAGCAAAGCAAAATATCTTGCGCAACCCACACAGGGTGTCCAGCCTCCCCTCTGCCTCCTTGCCCAGGGCTGCCAAGTCTCCATCTCCCCTCCTTACCGGTGCCGGCCCTTGTGTGCACTGGGGAAATCTGCTGTGAGAAGTCCTGTACAAGCTGCTGATAAACAAGACCTCAGGAAGGTAGAGCCATTTCTTGTCGCAGAGCCCCAAACCATTGCCCTGGCCAAGCAAGGCAGAGTTTCAGGCACACACAAAACAGTGCAAAATTTGTGTGACGTGGCTCAGTCCTGTGCCCCAAAAATATCAAGGGCAAAAACTGCTATTACTTAGAAAAACTGCTGGACAACCCTGGACAACTATTTTTTTTTTTTTAATGGAACATCTTGGATTTTGCTTATTTCCTCAGTAAGCAAACAGAAAAAAAGGAAACTTCTATTTCCAGAGTAAAAGCTAAACAGTTACAGAAACCATATGACAGAAAACCTTTGGCTTATTCATGTGTTGGTAATTTCTTCCTTACAAGAAAAAAAAAAAAAAGTTTTGAAACTATTTTCCCATAAAAAGCGTGCATGAAAACCACCGGTCCCCTCATGCCACTGACCTCAGCAGCAGAGAAGAGGACCTTTCACCAACCTCCGTTCCCCCTGCCCTTGGTCAACAAGGAACGCAGCAATAGCTCCTGGTAGAAACACCAACTGGGGGCACTGGGGCAACAGTGCTGTCAGACAACATAAGCATCCCTGCTCTGTGGCCGTGATACAGGATTTTGTACAAATCAGCTCCCCGAACCCATGAGCAACCAGTAAGAGGTTTAAGTCCAAGGAGAGACGCCGTATCTGGGTATCTAGGCTCGGTTCCCTCCTTTAAAACAAACCACCATGTAGAGCTTGGACAACCCTTTAGCTTTGCATTCAAGCTCTCCCATCTACAAAAAAACAGGGGTAACGGCAGCAGCCTGGCTCGGGGGAGCTGGGGTCACTCCTGTAGGAGAAGAGGGCTGGCATGCCGGGAAAAGCTGGGGCAAGAGGGAGAGAGTTAACAGAGGGCGGCAGCATCGCCAAACCTGCTCTTGGCGCTCCCGTTCCAGCACTCATTCTCGTTGACAGTGCCTACAGACATCTTTTCATCGTTGCAAATGTTGCCAGGGAGAGATGACCAAAATTTTTTGGCTTGCTTCAGCTTTTCTTTCACATCAGTAACCTATTAAATAAAAGAAAAAAAGAAACACAGGACATAATCCAGAATACCAAACGCTCATTAAAAGTGAAGCTGGAAAGGTATTTTTTATCACAACAGACGTGTATAGACCAGATCTTCAGGCTGAGTGTTTTGATGGTTGATTTACTTTTTTAATACAAAATTAAACACCGCTCCTCAAACACATATTACTCATAAGCCAAGCCTTTAAAACAGGCACTTTTCTGACATAGAAGCATTGAGGTAATTCACGTCTAGAGCCATAGGCAGATTACACCCCTCAGAGAGTTTAAGACAGCCAAGGAATATTAAGAAACCCTATAAATTACAAATGGAAAATTATACTCTGTGGTACACGGGTGCGAAGCGCCTGCGCGGCACCGGCAGGACCAGGCACTCACCAGTCGGTCCAAGCTCGTGCCGGCAGCTGTAGTCGGCCGCTCCTCTGGGTTGTAGGGTCTGAAACGAGTGCTGAAACCGCTTTCGGAGACGGAGCGAGCGGTCCGGCCCTGGGCAAGTGTTTTTGGCTGGCCGCATCCCTGGAAAACCTACGCAAGAGAAGGAAAGGGTTTTATGACATGGGAGATCACAAGAGCCTCCCTTCTCCAGGCTCCAACCCAGCCCTTGCCCACAGTAATACATCAGCTTTATATACACTTGAAAGGGCATCAAAGGAAAAACATACTGATGAGAACAGGGAAATAAAAACACATTAGATAAATAAAGCCCAAGAGTCCTCCTGGCCCACTGACCTTCTGAGACACCTGCATGCTGTTCTCCTGCATGTTCATGATCGCATCTGAAATTTTCACATCAATGGGGTCCATGACTGACTCGATGTTGAAGGGACCCTCCAGCCTCTCTGCTACCAGCAGCATTGAATCTAACGCAAAGAGAGAGACAAAGGCTTTTAATGGAGGAGCTTCAAGAATAACAGATAACAAGGGTAACAGATTGAGCATGCAGACATTAACCACTGCAACGTCGCATCTGCCCAGCACAGATCTCCAGGAAACATTTTGCTCCATTCCCAGAGCCTACAACTTCACCAGGCACTTATAGGCTGCCAGCACCAAACCACAGGCTCATATACATCAAAAGCCACATTAAACGAGGGAGAGCCATCACAGCCTGCCAACCAGCAGCCTGTAATCACCTCCTCCCATTAGAACAAGCATTACTAACACCCTCCTCTCCATGCTCATTTATTAAAGGCTGCCTTGTGTCATTTGTTTTTCAAGACTGCTTTCAAAGCCGCTGGCTTCCTCGTGCTGGTCCTGAATGTAAGACATCACTGCAAGAGGGCCCAAAATGATCATCGCTACCATCTCTCCCTTACGGAAAGCTACGGGCTTTGCTGTGCCTGGAGAAGCCAAGGGACTGCACCTTCTGGCATTACATGGATAATTTGGACGAGGGAGACTGCATGAGACCAGAGTAAACGCTGTGCACTAATGATATCTTTGGCACATCTCTACACAAGGGGAGATAGAAAAGTCCCTCAGCCAACACCGGGTCATTCCTCCTGTGCCAACATGCAAGTCCTCATCAACTACATCATTAAACATAGCAGCTACTGAACATCCACTACTTCCTCTGAGAAATTATTATTGGTATTAAGGCTTTCACCCTGCATCGCATTTAAGCCCTCTCTCTGGTTCTCCCCTAGAAGGTGCCTCCAGGTACACGCCTGGTGCTAAGCTCTCGTCTCTTCTCGCCCATCGCAACCTTTATTTAATGTTAAGTTTTCACTGCAGTGCCTCAATCCCAAAGCACCCCAGTTGCTGGTCTCCCCTCCTGCGTCACTTCATGATGCTCTGCCACAAACTCATCATTTTCCAGTTGCATTTAATGCTTCAGTTTTTCCTAGCCTCATGACATGGGAGGCCAGGGCACAGCGGTCCCTCAAGCCCCAAGGAAACCCTCTCCCCAGGAGCTCCTCCCCCGCTCCCAAGGATACGCCTGTTCCTTTCCATTAAGGAGAAATGGACGTTTCACAGTCAGTCTATTAACTTCTCTTGAAAAGTGTTTCTCCTGACATTCATCCTCCTTTCCTAAGCACAGAAGGTACCTTCAACAAGCAGAAAAATTCTGTGGGCTCTGGCTACCTGTTAAAGCCCTATAAAGATATTCCACATACTGAACAGTTTAGTTATAGCTCTGCCTTAGCACCCAAGTCATGTTAAACTACACTAACCCCCCCCCCCCAAACTGATGACAAATATACAATTAAGCTACTTGTGTATTTAAATTAATAATAATAAATCCAACAGCAAACCCCCTCCATGAACTGCAGATGCCTTCCTAGCCTGCAAATCCACTTTTTAAAGACAACTCAATATTCCTAAGATTTGCTGGGTGTTAGTTAAAGTTCTATCAGTTGATTGACCCATCCCAAAAACCACATCAGCCAGGACTGATGTAGCTCCGCCAAGGTGCCGGTGTTTAAGGAGTGAACCCCGGGAGGAGCTGGAGCCCCCAGGAAATCCCCTCGCCCCGCAGGCACACACCACCAGCACCAACAACAGAGCTGTTGCAGGGCATGGCTGGAATTTAGCCGTCAGGGACTACAAACAGGTCTGAACTAAATACATTTGGGGAGAAAAAAAAAAAAAAAAGGTAATAACAAATGAAACAAAGAGTCTTAGACTGTATTGTGGTGGGCTCCAATAAAGTGATGCTTCAAATCTCTGAGTAATGACTGTTAGCATGAATATACCATTGTGCCAGAGGGGAGAAAAATGCTTTTGATGTGCTACCAAATGGAGACTTTTGTAAACAAGTGGAGCACAACTTAAATGTGTTCATCATTGTCAAAGCTTTTGGGGTTTTTCACGCGCATAAAGAACATCCTGGCGCAGTTTGCAGGAAGCCGCTTATTTCAAATAAAAATATTATGAATAGACAGATAATAAAACACACAAAATGCATAGGGTTTTTTTTTTTAAAAGAAAAAGAAAAATCATTCCATTTTGTAACTACTTAATTCTCTGAGTGGCCAGGAAAGGCCGCAGATCAATAAAGTGTTTGTGAAAGACTGAAAGGAAACATAAACCCCAATTCTTCTGGCTGTTTGGCGTCTTTGTAAACTTTGAGCCGGGCAGGCCATCCACAAGACCATGGGAATGTAGAGCGAATTGGGTCCTTTGTTAGCGGGGGTGCCATGGCGTTACATGTATCACAGCCCAGGAATGCAGCCTCCGCTT
Source organism: Astur gentilis (assembly GCF_929443795.1). Lineage (NCBI taxonomy): Eukaryota > Metazoa > Chordata > Aves > Accipitriformes > Accipitridae > Astur > Astur gentilis. The sequence continues at coordinate 15,841,365 of NC_064903.1, forward strand.
TGACTGCCGATAGAGAAAATGCATTCGGCCTCCAGCAGAGCTGCCAAAGCTGGCGAGAAAAGATAAGGAAAGTAATAATTGCCCTTGGAGAATATATTCAACTGGAGCTCTTCAGGAGCTGGGATTGATACTAGCAAGGAGCACCAAATGAAATAAACTTTCATTGAAAAGGGGGGGGGAGGGGGAGAGCCCCCACCTCATCCACAGTTTTGATTTTGAGGGCATCCTGCAAACCTTCACCTCCCACCAGGAGCTGGCTGGTGTCCCCACCAGCAGTCGTGGCGAGGAGCGATTCCCTCCGGCAGCCACGTCTGACATTAATAAAGTTGGCTGGGGTTCAAGATAACGCTAGCACCACTGCACATTGAGGGGGGAGGCACGCCGCATTAACGCCAGAAATGAAGCTTTGGTGCAACTCATCTCCCAAAAAGATTTTCCATTACTGGGAGAGAGGAGTTGATTATAAATATCAATTCTTTCGCCCCAGCTGTGGGGCACAATAATTGGTATTTATAAGCTACGGTGAGGTGGCTTGGATCTGCTTCACAAAAAAAAGTCTGGCAGAGTGAAAAATGTACCCTGGACATTTATTACAAACACACAGCATGACAAAGACTGTCTCTCCTCCCTGTGATGTGGAGATAGAAGTGGATTTGGGGAGGGGGGGTGGGGGGGGGAACCAACCAACCCACACCATATAGCACCATCCCTTAAAGACCCTTTTCCTCCTGCATACATTTGTCCTTGCTACTGGCATTGAGACAATCCTTGGCAACAAAGCACCTCGCTCTCATGAAGGAAAGCAATTCTTTCGCATTGTGCCACCAATAATCAGAAACCCACATCTTCAGCCTCACTGTCTGACTTGAAGAACAAAAGGCAGTTTTCAGTCTTAACCCCAAGATCTGATTTAAAAGGGGAGGGAAGGAGGGGGAAGACCTTGACCATTCATTAACAACCTTTTTTTTTTTTTTTTTTAAGGGGAAAAAAAATTCTTTGCACACAAAGTAGTCCTCCAGATATGTGTATGGAGCCTGAATTTGACATCTTTGAGCGGAGTAAACCTTTGGCGGGGGGGCGGGGGGGGGGGGGTGAAGATCATGAAAAGGCACTGGAGATTAACACTGTTCATTCAGGAAAGCTCCAGCTCCCCCAATAGCTTGTTTGAAACAAAGTATACCCCTGTCTAATTAGTGTACAATTGCATCAGGAATAGAGGGCGAAATAATTTAAAGATAGTTAAGTGGGAGAAAAGAGTACAATTTGGTTATTATTTCATATGCTGCAACTTTAAATGGTCCTTCGCAGAAGTCTAAAGTCTTCTCAAAAAACCCTACAAACTTTACCTCCCAGTTTGGAAAAGCTTTAAATAAGTGACTTTCATATAGACCCACTAACACATGCGCATGCATATTTTATACGCATGTGGACCCAAATTCATATATACTTGCAACATTTGTTGGAAGTTCTCCCATTTAACTATCTTTAAATTATTTTGCTAGGTTCAAAATCTGTTTCTGACAAGTAATAAATCGCTGCCATAACCAAGTACTTAAATGCGCGATGCAAAATAGCATCGAGCCCATGCAGGTGGGTTGGGTTTTTTTGTCGTGGGGTGGTTTGCGGGGGGGATTGGGGCTTTTTTTGCTTATTTATTTATTTAGACCTTCAAACACACAGGACATTTGTGACATATGCCCTGCCCCAAATATCAGATCTATTTCATTTAATTTGCCTCAAGTGGCAAATTGAGATACAAACCAAAATCTGGAACATAACCAGCACCTGTTCAGTTATTAAACTGTCTAAAGAAAGCAGAGCTTAACTTTTCAGTATCCGTACTCCACTGCAACAATCAACCCAGAGTGCAAGAACCAAGCAAATACTGCCAATAAATGTAATGAAGCTTAATACCATACTTAAGTAATGAGTGGGCAAGAAGCCCCTTGGGGATGAAGCACTGCAAGAAGAAAGCTTTGCTTCCAACCTGGAATCGCATTTATTTATTTTGTCTTGTTTAATAATCTTAATTATTGTATGCAGTCCCTGATCAGTCTCGTGTGACGGGGCTCGCTGGCTTCCCCCGAGGTTCGTCTTTAGCTGCATACCACCTACAGCAATTAGCTGCTTGTGCTTTTGTCTGTTTTCTGGCATTATGCCCTTCCCTTTCATGGGATTCCTCTTTTCTACTTGGACTAGATGTTTGCAAGTCTCCTGGCTTTGAGCTATTTCAGCAACAATTGTAGCTGAAATACTTAATATTCTCATGAGAAAGACGGCTGGGAGGAATGGGGGGTGGGGGGCTGGTGTCAGCCTCCCAGAGAATGACTTGGAAACCCAATTTAGTATCACATTTAACTCCCTATATGGAATACACAGGCAAAAAAACGCCTTCTGAAAATAATACGCTGCACACATCCAGTTGGCACGGGCAGCAAAGTGAAAAGCCAGTGCACAAAACACAGGAAAACAAGTTCTAAGATTTAAATCTAGCCTGAAATGCCAATTATCAGCAATTTCCCCTTTTTTCTCTCGCACCTTAATGAAAGTGAAATCTTTTCTATCTAACAGTCTTTTTTTTCCACGACTGGGATGGGAAGAGTACCGCAGCCTTGTCAGTAGCAGCAGATACTTTACATGTGCACTTCATCACACATTAACTGGAGTGAAGCGACTGCTCCCAAAGGATGCTCGTTCACAGATAAATCAAGCCTCCTGGAAAAGGAGCACAAATGAAAACGTTTAACATTATCTATTGCCTGTGCCCCCAAAATGTGATGAATCGCCAATTCTGCTGAGCCTTAACCCAAGGTAGAATTTAACATTTCAGTCTAAGTTTCACGTATGGAATAATACTGTTTTATAAGCATGGAAGAGAAATAATAAACAGGAGGAAGAGGATGGCAAAGACACTCCCACAGTGTCATGTAAGGCCTATCAACATTTCAAAAGGATGGCGGCCAAGCGCCAAATGAGCTCTTTAAAAACAGATTCAGACACATGTCCCATTCAATTTTTTAATGTAAAGCTTACAGCTTTTCCCAAAGCTCACTACGGCTGGCAGGGAGACTCCCAGGCTGCTGAGCAGGAGAACTAGCTTCAGGAAGGACAGCTGTATGATGACAACAAACTATAAGGAGTAGTATGGAAAAAACAGCTTGCACACGTGCTTGGTCCAGCAAGAAGAGACACTACAAGCCTACAAGCACATGGCAGCTCCATCCTCCTAAAGCTTGCTGCAACAGAGGTCACTGGCACAACAGAAGTCTCATTTATTTAGAAATTAATGTGAACAGCAAAAAGTGTGCTGTATACAGAGGTATGGAAGGAAAAGATACCGACACAGACACCTAAAAAACCTGCTATAGCTCAGCATAGCTGCTCACAAAAGCCATTCAGGTGAGGGACACACAGCATCGGTATATACTCACATGCTGTTTTAACCCATATTGCCTTACCCATAAAGATATTCCACTCAGCGTCCAAGTCCCCTTGGTTGGCCAAGCAGCCTCTCATGACGTTAAAGCAGTAGTTGTAACAGGGCTTCACTGATACCAGACCTCGGCAGTATGGGCAGTACATCATTTTCAGCAGCGCTCGCGTACCCTGAGGCGTGGGGTTCACCTTTAAAAGAGAGAAAGGGGAAAAGAGAATAAAATTAGCCCTCGGTCACTAAAAGAACCCCACACGTTTCCCCCAGGGTGGGTGGGAACAGAGCTGCGCAGAGGAGATGCGGTGGGGTCAGCCACCGTCGTCCGGTCAGAGCTCCCCGCTTACGTGGTCCAGGGATCTAGGGAGCAGACGAAGGGGTCTGGCTCGCCTCCTTGGGTGGACCTGCCACTCCAGGGGGCACGGACGGTCCCCTTCTCCGCGAAACATTAGCTGCGCTGCCATACACCTTGTGGAACCCCTCGCCGGGCTGCGAGGATAGGCAACCCCAAGGGGACACGCAGCACTCGAACTCAGGGAAGGCAACCAAGCCAAAAGGCTTAACGCAAGGTTGCGCTACCCAAGCCCTGCTGCAAACACACAGCGAAGAAGCGTGCCAGGATTTCTCAGGGAAAAAGCGGCTGAGACGGGATGCCTGCTGCTACCACACCAAATCTGCCAGGAGCGTGCCCTCCTCCTCCACAGCACGGCTCTTCCCAGACAATCGCCCAGCAGGGCTCTCGGGCAGAGAGACCGGCTCCTTTATCTTACATTCAACTCCTGCAACACAGCATTTACATGACAGATACCGGGCTTCATTTATACTCAGTGTTCATCACGCTAAATAACGCCGTTCCCCCCACCCGAAGGAGGTGGCGGCTACAGCCTCGCAGCCGAGGACAAGCCGCGAGGACCCTCGAACCCGACGTGCAACCGCTGGGCGTGCAAGCGGAGCTATCTACAGCAGGCACGTCACCCCCTGAGCCCTCAACAGGCCTGTTTTCCAAAGTGACTCATGGTCATTCATGTTTGATTCACTCTCTGGCCCAGCTTCAAAACATTCATTGAAACCATTTCCACCCAGCCGGTCTGGGGAGCGTGAGCTCCAGCACTGTGTACTAGTGCCGACCACGCAGTGGGTCCGTCTAAAGCACTGAACAGAGAAGCTCCCTCAAGAGCAAGTTTAAGTGTTAATTAGCCACACATGAAAATGGAAAATTTAAGATGCGATCAGAGATACACTGACAAAATAGAAGCGGTCTCTGGTGTTTTAAGCAATACGCTTGAGACTTCTTGTAAGGCGTTTATGGAGAGCGCTCTAAATAAGTTATGATCCAAGACCGTGCTGAAGGAGGAGACACACGCACAGCCCCGAGGAGGAGAGAAGTCATTCAGTACAAAGGACTGGAGCTGTGGATGGCCCCCACGTCTCATCTGCAGGAGGTCTGGAAACCGACTTCATGGCAGAGAAGATGACAGGACTGAATGGAGATGAACCTACACAAGGAAGACCCGGTACCACACGTACGCTGAGGACCTCACTGTTGCGAAGCCCATCTCAGCGCGAGGGCTGTGGAGAAACTGAACATCACCTTCTGGTGCAAAAACTAGTTGGCAGCACATGAAACGAGGAGGCAACAGATTTCATTAAAAACACACCAGAAATAAAAAATCCCACTACATAATGAGGTTGGCTTTGCTAATAACATCAGCAGATTTTTACACCCTCTTTTCTTACAAAAAGATATGACAGATAAAATCCGTTGTGTTTCTACAACTCCAGAAAGACCACGATTTCCGTTCAGTAGGCAAGGAAACCTGTTAGAAAGACAGGACAATTTTCTACAGTTGATGGAGCTCAGTGCTGGATTTTGGCTGGCCAGCAGTGTTCATTCAGACATCACTTCAGCCCTCTTTTGTCGTCTTTGCCCCTCTTTTGTCCGTGAAGAGCCTGTTTGGCTGAGCAAAAGGAGACTCAATGTAGACAGCTGTTTGCGGTGGTGAGGGAATCTGATTCAGACGCTTCAGAGCATATATACATATATATATATATATATATATATATTTGGAAGGCACAGCAGGAGCAGCACCCCAGCAGAAAGCTCCCTATTGGGGCAGCATGGCTTTAAAGCAGAGCTAGTTCAAACACTGGGAAGAGCTCAAGCAACAGAAACCAGCTAAATCAGATGATTTATAGTTGGAAAACGGAAAACAGACAAATGTAAAGGTATCATCTGCCATCCAGATGGTGTAGTCCTTGTGTAACAAAAAAGTTGCGGGGCGGGAAGAAGGAACTAAATAACATCTCGCACCCAGAGACGGAGCTCCGAAGGACGCCCCTGTTTAGTAGTTTAGTTGTTTCTCTGATAAAAATCCCTTCCTTTGCCACTTGGTGGTAGGTGCCAGGAACTCCACGCCTAGTCCTGAGGCTTATCAGCAGATCCTGGCTGTCCTAGCACTGCTGGCCCTCAATGAAGTGCTCTGCACCCTCCTTGGGAAGAAAACTAGGAAAACGTTGATAGCACCAGCCAGGTGCTAGAGCTGAAGCGGGATGAGGAGGAGGAGACTTCCCCAGCCCTATCATGGAAAACTGCAGGTTTATGAAAGGGTTTCCATGACTGTGTTGCAAAAAAAATCACCCGCACAGCAGTGACCCACGAGGCACCTTCCCATCTTAGGTTCCCGGCTCGCCCCAGGAGCACCGAGCGGCTGCAATCCCGCAGCATCCCCCCGCTTTGATATTTCATAGGGGTTGATCTTTATGAATCCCAGCAGATGCAGGGGAAACTGAAGCCGCTTTCCCGCGTTCCACAGCAGACGACATGGGATGGTCACTTAGATTAGGTCCTTTGAACAAAGACGCAGGATGATTTTAAAAAGCAAACAGCGTTTTGCTTCCTTCTCCACATAGGTTTGCAGCTTTCTGAGCCCTACACAGAGCTGAGCAGAGGGTGATGGCAAAAGGGGCGATGAAAAGACAAACCCTAAGCCCTAACTACTGATGGACGTAACCCACAGGGAAGCTGTTAGCTTGCAATACAGTTGCAGGTGAAGAGGAAGACAAAGGGGAAATTCATCCGTCCCAATCTGCCATTTTACGGTGTCAGAAAGCAACAGGAAGGCACAAGCAGAGATCGCCTCTAAGGGAGTTTCATGGGAGATTATAAGCAATTACACCTCGTTACAACAGTGATAAATGCTTAACTGCTGCGTATCGCTGCAACGAGAGCCTTAACCCCTGGCAAGGGGCCCGTACCCAGTCCGGACCAGCTCTGGATCTGTCAGTGGGATGTGCCATATGTTGCACTGGCAATTCTTCACAAGCTTTTAATGTTCGCTCTGCCATGCCAGGTGCAAGCTCTTAAAACACCATTGTATGTAACAGTAAACCCAGATATGCTTTGTTCTGGGATTGTGTTTATCTTGGAAAGCAACTCAAGTTCATTCAAACTCTACTCTAGAATGACCCTCAAAACCAAATAATCTCCTTTCTAATAAAGCATAGTCCCAAAGAAAGCTTTATTTGCTGAAGAGGATTTACTCTGGTAGATGTGAGCCCAGGTAGTAGTAAGCTGTAGCGCACATATGCTGTAAAAGCTTCTAATAGGAGTAAATGCACTCCAACCCCTCCCTTTTATCTTGTGAAATTTATTTCCTTTCTGTGGCATTCCATGCCACTGCAGCAATCCATCACCCTGTGGTTTCATCATGTAAATTACAATTTGTCCATATCTATACGCTTTGTCAAACGTGAAGATTAAACGCTGCTAACAGATGTGTTTTGGCACCAAACTTCACATTCGTATCGAACTTGCTCCTTAAAAATACAGATTTGCACACAAGCCACAAAAATTAAGTGAAAAACAAACAATTCCGGGCTTAATTCAAACGTTTCGTATCATATTTGCGATACCCCCCCAACTTACATTGACCAGTGAAGGTACAATCATGTTCTTGTAAAATTACATGCTCTTAGTGTAATAAAATCTGGGGTTTGTTGGTACCTTGTCACATGCATCCCATTTCAGAGTCTCACATAAGGGAAACGGTCTGCCTTATGTCCTTAGCCTTTTCCAACTCCTTGGCAATTGCATCTGGATGCATGCGTCTAGTAGGAACTTCACCATTAAAGTCTACACCTATCAAGTGAAATGCCTTGTTAACAGCCTACCACAAAGCCACTAAAACTCAGGATAAACCAATCTGTGCAAGCAGATAAAGTTCAGAGAAGCAACTGGTTTCTTTTCCACCTTCCCTTCCAAGGCAAGGAATAGCTGAGGAAGGACGACAGAGCTCCAACCATGGATGGTCCTGCGGGGAGCTCCCACCAGCTGCCAGACAGTCAGAGCCACATTTTATTCCCTCACTCTACCCTTAAGTTAACATTAAGAATGTTAATAATAACACTTAAAACCCTGTCAGCTTTAATAACTATTTATAATAACACTGATAACTCAGGGTTTCTTATTTTCCAAGCTTGCACAAAACAGCGTTGCCATGCCAGCAGCACAGCCAAGAGAAAACATAAAAATCCAACAATCTGAAAATAAATGCAGTGAAATTACTTTTGATTTATACTGTGTTTTCTTTGCGGGGGGGAAGAAAAAACCCAACCAAAAAACCAAACCTGAATCAGGGCAGTACTGGATAAGGAGGACTGAAGGAGTAATTTCCCAGTGACATGGAAAGATGATTTCATGACTTCAAAAACTAACTCCAAAGCTGACTGAAGGACTGTGGGATGCTCCAGGTGAGCAGCCAATTTAGACAACTGTCATACATTTTTGGGACCAACACAACCTTACTTGCATCATTTTTTCCTTCCCTCAGTGTTGTGCAAGACCATCATCCTGGCACATGCCAGTCCAGACATTCAGCTCACCGTGAAGCAGAAGATCACTTGGGTGGCTCTTGGTTTGCTTCCCCACCCCAAATATTCCGAAGAAACTGTTTTGGAATTAACTACGCATTTAGCCAATTTTGCTGGCCTGGTGTTAGCACATGAATAATTTAGAAAGTATTTGGTTCAACCACAGATATGGGCCTCTGAGGTCTTGCACAAGGGAGCACATTTAGGAGCGATATTTAGGAACGGCACGGCTTTGTGCCTCGCCAGTATTCGCTGCCCCTGGTGACGTCTGCTGCAGCTTTACCTCGTGCTTTATCGTGTGCTTGTCTTCCCCACCGGCACCCCCAGCCCACACGGGGCAGACGGGACCTCAGGCTGCCAAGCGGACACCTCTTCCACCAAATGCTTCCAGAGCAACGCCAGGGTCAGCATCTCCTGCCCTCGTGTCCTCAGGACCAGTGCACCTTTCAAACAAAGCTTGCTCTCCAAAGCACCTGCCTCTCCCTGACCCAGAGACACAGCAGATAATTAGGAACGTTCTGTTTGCTTTAACGAGCAAAACAGTGAGAACATTTATCTTGGCAGCTACACCCAAAAACTTCCTTTAGTTACCCCTCACATTGTTTTCAAAATTAGCAGCAGAACCACAGCGTAGGAGGAGGCAAAGAAAGAAAGAAAAAAAAAAACACCCAGTGGACTGAAACGCTCCTGCACGGTGCCATCGGCTCCAAACCCACAGCCACATCCACGCGCGCTCTCAGCCCGTTAAATCCGCGACGATTGCTGCTCGAGCATGCTTTGAAGGCTATGCCTAGTGCAGACCCTCAGATGGCTGGAGCTGAGGCAGATGCAGCCACATTCTTGGCAGGTCTTCTCAGGGTCATCTTTGATGTGGAGAAGTGCTTGGTATTGTTTTCTGCATTGATGTTTGCCCTTGGCGCGTGGAGGGCAACGTCCTCGTGCACGGCGGCCCCTCGGTCTAGCCCCAAGGCTTGCAACTTGCTGTCCGGACAGCACCGCTTCTTGAGAGGTCCCTCTGCAACACTAAAAGGGCTCCTTGGCTCTTCTGGCTGGTTGTGGGTTGCCCTTGAAGCAGCAGCACCTGCCCCCCATCTCCTCTCAATGCGTGCAAGGGACACATTTCATTTCTGCCACTTCCCTGGGAGGGTTTGCTCTTGCCCGAAGGCTGCACAGCTTCGCTGGATATAGGAACATGAACTTCTTTCTGAAGAAGGATTCAGGTCCCCTTCCCCTTAAGTCAAACCAAGGGCAAAGACCGCACAAAGGGAGATTGGACCTTTGTTCTCTGACTAAACTTTTAGATCCTCAAATGGTAATTACGAGGGACACAACATTTACTGAAATAGGAGCTCGATGCCCTAGTATTTTTGATGATACAGGCCTTAATTCTTATTCATTCAGTGTTTTATTATTTTAATCACCAATTCTCCTAAGCTAACGTCTGGTCCACATTCAGCATCCATGCTGGAAATGGCAGGAGCCACGGTTCAAGAGATGCAGGTGGAGGTACGGGAGCTCACCCAGGACAGCAGTAGGTTGGTTTATGCAGGTTCAGCACATCACCTTGTGCTCAAAGGATGCCTCATTAGAGATAAAGCACCTCAGAGCAAAGGGGCTTAAAAAGCCACCAGGTTCTTGCTCCAGCTTTGGAGCAGCTGTGGGAAAGCAATCACCTGCCTCCTCCGCAATTCTCTTCCATAAAGAGTTTGAAGAAAATTCCCTCCTTGGCTGCTATCATCACACTTCATTAGGGAAGAAATGCTGATACCAAGGAAGCTAAGCCTCCTCTACCCACCGCAAACATGTCCAGCAGATTTCACTCAGCTTTTCATGTCTCTTGAGGATGGCAGGTGATGAGGTAGGTGTATTAGGAACACACACAAAGCTGTGCATTGTTTCATACAGCTCGTATCTGTGCTTCCAACTTAAACACCATTTCTTGCATACAACTGAAGCTGCTGCCTGTGCTGGACAAAAAGCAGGCAGGGTTCCCACGGACAGGCTGGAAGCCCCTTTCCAGCAGCCCAGCTGCTTTGGTGGCAACCGCACCTCATGTGGCTTTCAGCACGCAAATGCTCGTTGGGAAGGTGACCTGGGAGCCTCCAGAGCTCTCGGCAGTTCCTCAAACAATCGAACACAAGGGCAAGAGGAAGAAGTGGTAAAAGAACCCCAGAACAACAGTTCATCAGCATAAATCTCCTTGGGGCCTGCAGAAAACTCTCACCACCACTGCAGCTGCAGGAGGTCCCATCCGCACGTCCCCATCTGCAGCTCTGTGGAGAGACAGTGACACCAACGCAGGGACTCGATGTCGCACGGCTGCATGCTTTGTCCTTCACGCCGCTCCAGCGCTGACCTCCAGCCAGACCTCCCCTCCCAGCCCCTGGGTCAAGCAGGCTCCTCCCGACCCTACAAAATGCCATCGGGGGGCTCAGTCCTTGACCTCACCTTCTCCCCCCATAACGGGGACCTCCACCCCATACCTGTCGCTGACCTGCACTCAACAAGCCCCATAGCACTTGGCCCTCAAAGGTGTCGTGACCCTCAAACCAGGCTGCAGGTTTAATTGCATGTAACTAATTAAAGGAACTTCTCTGCGGCTTGAGAACTGCCCAGTTGTAGGTTCTTGCTCGTTTTGGTCACTCTGGGCTCTGGCTTGTATTTGCTCCGTTTTTTCCACCCCGGCTGGGGCAGGAAATGTCACTGCTGGCAGCAATTTAACCCGGCTCATTTTAGCGCTTGTCAAGGGCTAAGTGGCAAGCAAGCGATTAGGGGATGGGCAGATTTCCGTCTCCCGAAGGCGAGGGCAGGAAGGTCAGAGAGAAAGCACCAGGCGTCAGCAGATGACAGAGGGAAGCGCTGGAGGCCCCCAGCCCCGCGCAGCCCACCTCAGACGCAGGATACATCTCTAGCAGGCAAAAACCAGCATCCCGGGTTTTCTTCTCAGATCTGCTGTTCCGGACGGATCTGGAGAATTTTGTACTTTTGGGGTCCGAAGGAGGGAATTAGAGGGGTGAAGACTTGAGCATCAAAATTGTGGGTTTTAGACACAGTTTGAAAAAAGTCTGTGCTGTCTCTCAAAACCATACAGCTTTCTCTCTGTTGTGTGTTTGGGCAGCAGCACGTGGCTTCTGATCCACCCAATGCCAAATTAAAAGTTATTTTCTAGCATTCTGGCTCAGAAAACAAGCATACTTGCACTTTTTCAATATTCTCTCTTCTTTTCCCCCTTTACTCCCAAACTCATGCAAGAACAATACTTTTCTAAATGCATCTCCCTAGTGAAGATGTAAAAACATATAGGATCATTAAAATGCCATCAAGGCCATTCTACTGTAAGGAGCTCTTTGCTCTCCTGATAGCACCCCGGGAAAGTAAAAAACAGCTGGGTCTTGCAGTAGTTTGTATTTCTCCTCCTGAGGATTTTCAATTAAGCATATTTTAACTTGCTTGTTAAAAAAAAACATTAACAGTAAAACTAATTTGCATTACTTTGGACATTTTTTCATAAGAAGAATAGAAGATTTATCCCTCAAGTTAATCCCTGATATAAGCAGTCATCCCACTACAACTCCCAAGTAAAAATAATATGGAAGCAAAGTCAATAGAGTCATTACATAGAGCTCAGCAAAGCCGGACTAATCTATATGTAATGTGGGAAGCCCCAAAACACAACCGCAAAGCAGCAGGCATAAAAACATTAGCTTTTAAACTCACGTATAGAATTTCCCATTGTGTCTTGCAGAAATGTGATGTTATATTTCCACTGAATGAGATTAAAACACTATAGAAAAGATTATTATTCCTTCTACCACTGCAATAAAGCTTAGGCATTCAGCAGCAGGGACTTTTGCTACTGCTTGGAAAAGTCAATCTGTTGCAGGATTTCCAGTGCAACTTGTGAAAGCGAAGTGGAAAGTGCAGTTACTGTGATTGTACAAGGCGCGTGAGCTATTTTTGCAGCTGAGCTGGTCTCTGGGTAACCTTCCATAATCGAGCAATTCATTCTAGGGTTGAAGGCAACTCTACACTCAAGGATCTTCAAAAGGGAAAGAGAAATCACAACGCCACCTCGGGTTCACGACTCTGATTCGTAACAGATGCGGGGACCGTAGCCCTCGTGGTCCCGTGTCAAGTCTGGAGACGTTTTGATGAATTCTGAGCAGATGGAGCATAAACACGATCCCTCACCCATGCACGTTTACTGCCTATCAAGTGATTGCACATTCCCGAAAACCGTACTGGGGCTTAACAGACGGACCTCCCACCTGAATACTTCATCCGCACTCTCTAGCAGTGAAAACCCCATCCCCTGACCACAGTATCTGCCACACAGCCAGAAACAAGAGCCACCAAATCTGAAACTCCAACCAAGAGGTCAGCAGGCTTGGCCAGTGACCTGGCACGGAGACATGACGCTTGGCGTCATCCAGCACCGACCCTCCCTCCCACATCTCCTTCCCACCACCAGACAGCGTCCCTGAGGCTGAAGGATTTTGCGGTCTCCTAAGAGGGACCCCACACATCACCCACAGAGCTCCATGACACCCATCCTCAACCAGCGGCACAGAGACACGTCTAATGTGAGAGTCATCACTATTAAATGAGGAGTCAAGGTGTCCAAGGACCTAAACCTGCCACCGCTAACTTACAACTTGCTCCTGGAGCCTGGATATATTAGTGTGGCAACTCTTCCTTTGCTAATGTTCTCTGCCCTATCGCACACATGCAGGCTTATCACAGGCTGTTTTTCTCATTTCTCTTCAAGAAAAATTAATGTGGAAGCAGAATTTTTTTTTTTCTTTCCAGAGAGACAGTATTTTAATATTATCCCTGTAAGTCAAAGCAATTTGAATGATTATCTCACTTAACGATGCTGCCTGTGCTGCCTCCAAAATTGCATTCTGCTTCTAAGACTACCTGAACAGCTATTCTTTTCTGTTTTACTGTTGGGGGTTTTGGGGGTCTTTTTGTTTTTTCTTTCCTAACACTTAGGGTGAATCAAACTACTGCCTGCCCTTTCAGCCTGGCATTTTATTACTCTGTAACCAGGCAGAGAGAAAGTAAACCTCTCTCTACCTGATTAAATGATTATACTAAATCTTCTATAGCCCACGGGAAATGAGTTGAGTTTGTTAAAAGGAAATCACTAATATTTGTTATCTTACACAATCACTTTACAGGGATTATTGACTATACCTGTTCCCTCTACCATAAAACTCAGACTAAAATGAAAGACAAATCTCATGTCAAAAAAAAAAAGTCACCCCACTTAAAACTCTCCAAAGTGGTTTATAAGAAGAGGAAGGTAAACGTCTAAGTGACCAACACATCATATCTGTGTGATGCGCAAAAAAAAGTGACTTTACCATGAAAGTCTGAGGTCTAACTCATGCTGCGTGTTTGGCACCAAGTACAACTGCCTCCTGCCCCGTGCATATGGCTCCGGCTTACTGTTATCATAAAAGTACTGTTTGCTCATGCTAACAGCCTTTCCCCACACCTGGCAGCAAGAAGCAAATCATCAGCTGCTCCATAATAGATGGCCACAGCATCCATGACTTGCTGTAATTTGAAGGCAATATTAAGAAGAAGATATGGCCATTACACAAGCAAACATGGTTATTTCCACTGCAGAAGGTATTTAATTTCCTGCTCATTGCTGTTGCCTAGACAGGAGGACAGCATCAACCTGGGGAACATCCCTGCTTCTAGGCTGCAGCACCGGATAGTGGTGTCACCAGAACGTGACTCTACCACGCAACGGCACAGCCTACATAGATGGAGTTTGGTCCCACCTGCACTCAACTACCACCAACGCCTTCAGGTACCGAGTCAGGACAACAGGGAAAGACGCTACCCATCACGAGTCCATGGGACATGGGAATAATCACGAGACGGAGCTCACCGCGGACACTTTGCTCACGACGTCCCTTGCGATGGCGAGGCCCTGAGCGAAGGTGCGGGCGGCCACGAACGCCCGCGTCACTTGTAGCTTGAGCTTCCGTGGCACATCCCCAAAGGGTTTTAGCTGCTCAGTGTACTTGCTGACGCACTCGAGGTATTCGTCCGTGAAGTGGTACTGGGGGTTGACCAGCCGGAACATGCGCTCCAGCAAGCGCGCCCAGAACTCATTGAGCATCTCCTCCAGGTTGACGTTGCCGCCCACATAGTACCGCTTCAGCTCCACAAAGAGGTCCTTGAACAGCTCCGAGTTCTGCATGTACAAACGGCCATATGTCCGCACGAACATGTCGTTCAGTGACTTCTCAGCATTTTCGAGAAGTTCTTTGAAGAACTCTAGAAAAGAGGAAGAGAAGATATGATAAACATGGGCAGTGGGTTGTGTGTTTGCACACTTCTACAACCAATGCCATTGTTTAACTGGAAAATTCAACACAATGAAACCATCACTCAAAGGAAACGGAAGGTTGAAAGACCCCCTGAAAATTTTCAAACAATTTCTGTATCTCAAAATTTTTGATTAGTCTTCATAAGCCAACCCTCCCAATCTCTCTCTAGATTGTAAGACTTGCATGAGGGAACTGTCTTTTGATGCAAGTCTGAATACCATGACAAAACTCAGCAAAATGGGAAAGAAAAAAAAACCAAACCAAACCAACAAGCCAGTTTCTTATATTACCATTCAGCTATCTTAAAAGAAGTCATTTCAAAGCACAAGACTATTGGAAAGCAAAAAGAAAAAAGGGTGGGTTTTTTGTTAAACAGACATTTTGCACAAATGGGTCTTCCTTCTCGGTTCTTGTCAATTCATTTTCTGAAATGATCATAAACCAGCCTCAAAAATGAACAAATTTTAATACATTTTAAAAACAAACCCCAAAATCTACCCGCGAGTTCCTTCTCCTGTCTTGCAAGTTTGTCAGCTCTCAGGGCAAGGCCTGTCTCTAATTACCTAATTGGTCCTGATTGCAGACAGGGCTTCAGATGTTTGTGGCAGTACAAAAAAAGAAAACACAACTAAGCCAGAATTTGCTCAAAATCCAAGGGTAAACACTTGGCACAAGAATGACAAGAGATTTTTCAGACGACAAGGGATGGATGGGGGACCTTGGGTTTCATCACTTTCTAAAAGCAAACCCCCACTTCGGTTCACCCTCCGAGAGCACCAGACAGCCTGGTGCCAGAGAGCAGCCGCTGCCGAAGCGCCGTCGCTGCGCCTTGGCGGTGCCAACATACATCTCCAAAGCCTGTAACGAGCTGACCTGATGATGGCTGGCACGTCAGATGCATCCGCCAAGTCAGTTTAAAGAACATCCCCTACCAAGACGGTGCCACCAAAGCCTTGGCACGTGGGTCTAAGCAAAGACTACCCTATCACGAAGCCTCTGCCTTGGAGATTTGGTGTAGGCGAGTTAAAATCAATAAATAGGGGAGGGGTCCATTAAGCCAAAGGCATTTGGGCCACTGTGGAACCAAGTTCTACGCTACGTGGCCTTGGGAAGGAGCTGAGGAGAGCAAGGGTAGGCGCCGCCAGGACAAACCATCACGTGCCGGCAGTGCTCAGGCTGGGCTGCCGCCCGTTCGCTCCGACGCCGCAGGGGACGCCGGCACCCCAGGGCATGGGCGCAGCCTCTCCACCGCCACGCACGGCCCAGGCAAGGAAGCGTATTATTTTATGCATGCCACCAGCGATTGAGGATTCTGACCTCTGCTTTTCTGTGACTCATATTCAATAAATATTTTTTAATAAAACATGCCTCTGTGGTTTTTTTAATCCTCAAAGGAGTAATGTTTAGAGCCAGAAGTTGTTAGAAGGAGGCGGGGGGGGGGGGGGGCGATATTTTGGCCCAGTGTGAATTTAAACCTTGTTAAAGCATATTAAAAGTATGCTGAAGTTCAGATTTTCGTCTTCAAAGTGCTCCAGTACAAACAAAGCCTAACACAGAAAACATTTTCTGGAAAAACTGAAACATTCTTTGCGTTCCTGATGAACAAAGTCATGGGGCTCAGTGCCTGACATGGCTGTATATAATGCAGCCTCTTAGGAGCACAAGAGAAATGATCCAAGGAAGAAAAGATTGATTTCAAACACCCAACACGTCCTCTGTCCAGTATCAGCAGGAACCTCCACTTTCGTTCCCATGACTGGCATTTCCTCTCCAGGAAGATTTTTTGCTGTTGAGTTTATACTATAGAGATTAGCTTGGTGTATATTAATTTCTAATTCACTTAATCATTTTGAAGGCTCACTTCCTTCCTTTGCTCAGACCTTTTAGTATCACCAAATAAGTTGTTTATTTAAATACTTTTGTGCCAGGCACAAGAGCTGACAGATGCACCAGCAAACTCTTCAAAAAGAATTAGATTTTGAAATGATATTGATGGGAGATCTACTGAATAGTCCCAATCACCAGCCTAAAGGAACCCAAAGCAATGTTTTAAGCCAAGAAAGTTATCTCAAGTAATACATCCATATTACCATAACCAATTTATTCTCCTGCCCAAACTCATTTTATTGGTTATACTCCAAAGTGGAAGTTGTTGAGTAAACTGTATCCAGGCTTCAGAGCACTTCATCTCTTAGCAATTTTTCATGTGGGCTAGGACCAGGTATGTTCATTAATTATCCTGAAAAAAACCCAAACCTGCAAACCTAATTAGTAGCAAATACCTGTGCACCTGCAGTCTTCCAGCCAGCAGCTTTTCCTTGCCCAAAAGGAAGGTAAATAAAGGAAATGAAAACTTCCCACCGAAACCAGCCACTTCTGAAACCACAACGCAACGCCGCTGAAGGAAGCCCCACGCACATGCAAAGCCATCGTCTCTGGCTCGAGCACCAGCCAGCATCTTCACAGGCAGAAAACATCCGACCTCAAGCGCCACTTTTCCAAATAAGAAGGGGAGGAGGACAGAGTAGGCTGCGCGACTGCAGCACAGGGTCAGCGCCCACCCTCCCGCCCTGCGAAACTTCCCCGCCACCGCGCGCCTGCATCCCCGAACCGCAGCGGATGGGGATGCCCTGCTGACCGGCGTCACGGCTTGGCCCGTGAGTGGGTTTCGCCGGCACCTCGAGGGTCCTGGGGTGGGGAGTGAGGTTGGGAAGGTGGGGAGGAGGGATGCCAAGCGCGGCAGCGGGGGCAAAGGACCATCCCACGGCAGCAAGCAGGGATGGATCCAGCAGCGGGACGTGCACCGCAACGTCTTCCTCCATGCAATGCGCAGCACTCAACGGGGTCAGCAGCAGGGATTAAGTGATACGTATAGGTATGTTTTACTGTAGCTGTTGGCATACTATTAAGCCTGCACGCCCAGTTTCCACCTCCCCGTCAAGAAATCAGCTTGGGCACATGAAAGAACATTAAGCTTTTCTCTGTGCAAAGCATGGGCATAGACGTCTACAACAAAGAGAAGAAAGTCAAAAGTCCTTTTTATGAATTAAATGCTAATCTGACTAGTAACTCCCTACATCTAATTAGATATTAATTCTCCCCTTCACAGAAACAAGCTGATTAGCAAACACCAATGTAACCCAGCATTAACCTTGCCACCACAAGAAGAAAAATGGCAGGTTCCTCTCTTACGTCTTGACTGTTTGCTGGGTAAAATAAATGACCACCTTTCATTTGTATTAGAAGTTGACTTGTTCTCAAACAAAGCAAACACACAAAGGCCTCAGTTGCTTATTTTACAGCACTGTAAAAGCACGTTTTACAGCTGTGTTGCAAGCAATCTGTACTCATTAAATTATCACTCTGACAGGCTTCCTGTGAAAAGCTGTCAAACGCAAACATTTTTCACAGACGACAAATCATACTTTGCCGGTGCTCTCCGAGACGCTGCTATCTGGAGGGATGGCAGGCTCTCTTTTTCCCTCCAGTTATCTTGTTTAAACTCCCAGAACACGGGCTGGCCCCTCTGTCGACAAACAGGCACAAGCACACACACCAAGGGCTTCACAAACTGACCTGCAGGAGCAGCACGTGGCTTGAAGGTCTCCCCGGTTCTCCCGGCTAAGAGCAGAACACAGAGAGATGTCTGGGCTACGCGGAGAGGATGGACCACAGACAAGGCGCTGGGCTAACGTGGCTCAGCCGGGTCTGGTCCAACCTGAATCGGGAGCAAGTCCACGTTTTACTGCTTCAACCCATCTCAGCCAAGCCCTGCTGATGCAAAGTCACCTTGTCACCCGGGGTGATGCTCGGGAGGACGAGCGCAGGGGCGAGGGTACGGGCACTGCCATCCGCAGAGCGCAGCCCACCTGCCCGGTGGAACCAGAGCCACAAAACCTTTCCTAACACCAAGGAGAAAGTTTAAAATTTGTCTGTATTGCAAAATAAATCCTGTGGAAGCTACGGACTTTGATGCTCCAAGGAAGATGGCATTTCCAACGCAATTAACTTTTAGAGATAGAAAAGGCAGTAATCTGCAGTCAGGCAATCTACCACTCTGGGCTCTGTTTATTCTTTTAACACGTTTGAATTTCAGGGTAGAATTTCAATGCCCAACACTTGGGGAAAGCCTAGAGATGTCATGAAACGGTAAAAAAGAGTGGATGTGACATATCTGGTATTTCTGCAATAAGAGTCCTGGAAAGGGGGGGGTGGGGGGTGGGTGGGGGGGGGTGGGGTGGAAGGAGAAAAAAAAATAATAAAAAAAAATCTTTGCTTTTCAACAAACCCTTCCATAAAAGAGCACAGTGGGAAACATAACCATAGTTACTTGGCAATTTCCTTTTTTCAGGTAATAAGATGTATAACCTGTTTGCAGCTTGAGGGCAAAGCAGCCCTGCCAGTAACCCAGCGCAGCAGAGCACTGCACCTCCCCAAGGTACTTCCACATGACATCAGTTTGCACTGCCAGAATAATTCGAAACAATCTTTCTTCCAAATTGTGGGATACATGAGCTACTTGAAGAAACACAATCACTCCACCCACTGCGAGGCACAGGGCAAATCCCACCTCCAGACAACACACCCACTTCCTTGGATTTTTGTACCAAATATTGGTTTTGATCTTAGATTCATAGGTCTCATCTGAAAATACCCTCTTTTTTTTTTTTTAGGTAAGAAGAGATGCAACATTTTCCTATTCCTCATGCTAACATTTTCAGATATATTAAGAATAGGGTTTTCATACAAGAGGGCTTTTAGATGAGGAGAGCCCGCTGCTGTAGGGCACAGTCCTACCTAAATCAAAGGCAGCTCCTGGAAATTAGGCGAACACATCAAAGGGGCACGTTCCCCTCCACCCACAGGCAGGTTTGGCATTTCCCTACGGACGCTGGTGACAAAGGAAGAAGCAGCAAAACTGCCTGGCCCGAGCTGCCTCCTGCCACCACCGGCACCGGCTGCCCCTTGGCAGGACCGACGCACCGGTGGTCCTCTGCCCCTCCAGCCATGCCCCAGGCAGGGAGTCCTCGGAGCCAAACCCACAACCCACTACCGTAGGAGTGCAAAGTTTTGCCTCAGATTTCCTGATCCTCAGGCACGAAACACATTTATTTCAGAGAAGAATTTCACACAGAGAAGCACAGCGCTCCACGACACCCCACTTGCTCCTCTTCCAGCAACCACTGAGTCAAACCATAAGCGACCCAGGGCTCAACACCAAAAAACCCACACGTTTTATAGAGCAGAGGAAACCTTAACTGCGGTACAAAAGACGCTGAGAGTCTTACCCAAGACCTCAGCAAGGCTGTTGAGCCAACGTGCTCACTACAGATGCCCATCTGTTGGCCGTGTTTGGGTGTGCTGGCATCCCTCCCAAAAGGAGACCAGGCGACCACCTTTCTGTTCCCAAGTGCTGCCGGACATGCCACATTTCCCATGCACTAGGTTTGCTTAGTTTAGAGCTGTGTTTTCAACTGGCCTTACTCTGTTAGAGGTTTCCAAATTAACCATGCAAATAGATACCAGGTAGACATGCAATTACTCAACACACCTTAAAAAACAAATAAAACCAGGCTTAAGCACACAGAAGAACATGCTGAAATTTTATGGGCACAATTAATTAGTTTCAGATAATTTGCCACCCAGCTTTTCGGGTATACTCTTAATATGTTGTCCAGATTATGATTAATTAAGGTCCGTCTGTCTTACCAAAACCTTTAATTTGCTTGTCTGTATAGACAATTACGCTTTCTAGTGTGTACAGGAGAACGCTGCCACAAAGAGATTGATTATATCTTCTCATAAAATGGTTTACTCATAAAATGTCCACAACAGCAAGATGGATTCCCAGACGAACACTCTTGCCCGAGCCGTGGCCCCGAAGGCTGTGCCGCAGAGGGGCCGGCGCCGGCACCGTCCCAGCGCCTTCGCAGAGGTGCATCTGTGGATGCAAACTCCACCCTGCAGCTGCTCCCACCACGTGAAGCGAAATTCAATCCAGACAGATAAAAGCAGTTTGGAGGAAAAGAGACAAATGTTTCACAGCTCTTTTCACCTCGAAGGTGAAGCCATCCGTAGCCGTGCCACCTACTCCAAAGGAAAAAGATATTTTATTTTTTTTTTTCTAAATGTGCCTCATTATTTTTAATATGCCTTCACTTCCTTTATTGCATATACCACATTTGTAATTTCCACCAGGGAAAAACAAACCATAGCTTAACAACCTTTTTCCAGAAGTGTTGAGAAACCGATGAATACATAGTGTTAACACATTTATTGAATATGAACTCAGGAAGGGCAGGGCAAATCCACAAGCTGTTTCTCTGTCCTGTTTTCAAACATGTGTTAGCACTTACTGACATGGGAAGAACTCTTCCGTGGAGTTTGAAGAAGTACAGGCTTAAATCATGCCAGTGTCACAGCAACAGCCCCGACATGTGAACCTTGGAGAGCTGGGAGGGACAACATCTCCCCAACCTTTGCTTGATCGGTCAAAGGTTTCAAGACAATACCAACAACTGGGCTGCAGCCTCATAGGGGAAAAAACCAAACCAAACCAACCAACCAACCACCAAAAACCAGGATTTCTAGAACTTCTTGTTTCTGGAGGACCCAAAAGCATACTCTTCATCTGCACCCTGAGGCTGGCAGAAGCCCAGAAGGGCAGGGCAGAAGATAATACACAGCGCGAGATCGCCACCATCACACTGAGACCGAGCTCATTAAAAGAGTAAGGAGCAACAAAGGAGGAGGAAAAAACCAGCATGGAGGTTGCTGTCTGTGTTCAAGAAGCAGACAGCAGCGCATAGCATCCTGCTGCATGTAGCAGTTGTCCCGTGAACGAGGAAAGCAGCGACAGCGGAAATGCCCTCGGTCCCCTCTTGGTCCGTCCTGCTCTGCCGGACCCCACGTCGCAGGACAAGCCCAGACTTCGCGGCCTCCTTGTCCCTACTTCCAGGGACCACCACGGCTCATGCCAGACTTTCTGGGTCGGCTAGAGCAGGTTTCTCCCGCTGCTCCCACACTGCCTCTTCCCCAAGCAGGAGGTTCTTCACTTCCAGCTCTTCCACCCTCCTCCTCGTGACCACAACTCAACGGCAGTCTTCCCCAACACAGCTCCCTTCCTGCTGCTTCTTCTCCCTCCATCTGCTTGCTCTTCCCTCAACTCCCCCTCCATGTCTACTTTTCACTGCACCCATTCCTCTGAATTTCAACTGACTTTTCAAACACATCTGCTATTTCTCAGCTGCTTTAGCCTGCTGACCCACATCCATTCGGTACCAACGCACCAAATTCCCACCCCAAACAGCAAACATCACCTGCAAGATCTGAAAGGGAGTTCCTTCAGCTTGCCTCCCGCATACCCCCAATTCAGAGGAGCTTTCTGGGACATTCGCTAAGGTATTTCACACATACGTATTTCTCCAAGTCTCCCTTCCTACTGCTGTTGAAGAGCTTGAGGAGGACCCATGCTGCTGAACAGTAGGGATGGCTTTCTCGTTCCCGTTACCTCAGTTCCCCTCATCTCATTATATTTGCAAGGAGAGCTCTTCCAGCTAGAGCCACCTCTCATACTTGTTCATCCAGCATGCAAAGGGCTGGACGCTACGACATGACGGTACATTTGACACTCATGAAACAGCTCCAGCTCCGCACCAGTGGAATATCACACCCCCAAGCCCACCACAGACCCCAAAACACCACCAACTCAACGGGCATCCAGGGGAGCAGCTCCCAGGACTACGCGAGCAATCCGAGCCCGCGCAGAGGCAAGGTGGCTCCTTTGTGCAGGAAGGAGGAAGAGAGAGTTAATTTTAAACAGACAAACAATAGCTCATTGACTGGTTGACAGCAATTAGTAACCAGAGAGCACCAGGCACGTTTCCTGTAGCCAAGTATAACGCGTGCTGCCCGAGTCTTTGCTTTTGGGAAAAAAAAAGCAAAGGGGTAAGAGCAGTCTAACTGTGATCTTAACAGCAGAACTGCTTGGACCCGAGATGCCAGAAGACTGTTTGATCCCTCTGAGCCTATACGCCAAGTGGTTTGCCCATTGCTAAAGTCTTCGCTCAGTTACAAAATCCAGTCCCTCTTTTTTCTTTTTTTTTCTTCCCCTGCCCCAACTTACAGGGCAGCAGCCTCTCCCGCTTTGAGATCCCCCTCTGAGATAACTTGACCTCAGGATCTTTCTGAGCCTCCCAAAACAGAGGTCTGGCCCCCGCCACTGTCAGACAAGCATCACCCTTCTCAACGAACAAGACTAAAAATCCTTAAAAGCCTCCAGATGGAGAGGAGCCAGTTAAATGAAAACAATGAATAAACAAATTTCCACAGCACAGAGAGCAGACAATTTGTTTCATT
Source organism: Astur gentilis (assembly GCF_929443795.1). NCBI lineage: Eukaryota > Metazoa > Chordata > Aves > Accipitriformes > Accipitridae > Astur > Astur gentilis. Next base: position 15,864,375 of record NC_064903.1, read on the forward strand.
ATTGTTGCAGTGAGTGGGAAAGCACAAACAAGAGCCCACAAGTGGGATTTTCTAAAGGAAGTGTGTTGGTGGTTGCTCCCTCCTGCTTCTCCTAAATCACTCCATCCCTACACTGGCTATGCACAGGTCCGAAACCAAGTCTGGAGGACTGGCTCCCAGCAACTGCTTCTTCCGCAAAATTTGAGAGATCTTCCCACCGTTTTCTCCCGTGGTTGGTATGAGGTTTGGTGACATCCCTTTCTGGAGAGGGAGGAACGAGGCTGTGCTTTCATCTCGACATGAGTAGCAGCAGATAGACAAAATCGCTCTATTATTTGTATGTTAACGATGCAGTCATCATCGGCGCACTTGCCAGAGGATGGGTTGTAATGGCAGAGCTCTCTCCGCCACGCAGATTTGTTCAGAAGCACAAACACCACGCAGCTGTGGCACAGAAAGCATCAAAGGTCCACCAGGTCTCTGCTCTCAGCACTCCTGCTGTGCCCCAACACCCACAGCTGCCTGCTGCAGGGACAAATGTGCCGGCAGCCAGGACGAACCCCAGAGTCCTGGGTGCCGAGGACACGGAGGGGGGCTGGCACGCGAGCAGGATGAGGCCCTGGGTCTCTGCTCTTGCAGGCAGTTTCCAATAAAAGAGTTAATGCGAGATGAAGGTCCCCAAAGGGCAGTTATTTCGGTAAGGCGGAGCGCCCCGATGGTCTGCCAAATTCTAACTATAGGAGCGGTAGGCTGGGCACCTGCAGGGCTCGTCTTTCACCGTTTGCCTCCGCACTGCCTGGAGCGGCAGAGACCACCGCAAGATTTCCCTCGTCCCTTCTGTCTCATTCCCGGTTATTAATACTTGCCAGCCATGCGTCTCACTGTCCCAGCACACCTCCCTGCTAAATCCTACCTGGAGACAGAGGCTGGAAGCCAAGGGTTATCTGAACAAAAACTAAATTCAGAAATGAGATTCCAGGGGTTCCCCCCCCCCAGTTTCATCAGAAATGAGATTCCAGGTTGTCCCCCCCCCCAATTTCATCAGAGTTTGGAAGGTATTTGGCCAATGCCCCCACCCCGCCCCATCAGTCACCTGGACGCAGCCACAAGCCAGTTGTTGTAATTCATTCACGCACCCAGGAGGAACACAGGGCTCACACTGGAAGATCAAGGGCACCCTGAGATGCTTCAAAGATGTACGGCACGACTGCGTTTTATACCTGTGGCTACTCCGCCCAACATAAACACAGAGCCCAGGACCAGGGGCCCCTCTCCAGCCCCTCTGCCCGGCACCCCGCACAGCAGAGGGGTGGGTGCACCACAGTCTCGGGGACCCCTGAACAGCTCCCGCTGCTTGCATTTGGTTTCTTTCCACTCAGTTGTCCCCAAGGGGTTTTGTTTTACATTTCTGTATTTGTTTTATCTTAAATGTTAATGGAAAAGTCAGGGGGAGCAGATCAGACATGGGACTCTCAGCATTTAACAGCTTCCCAGATGCTGGCTTGGGCTGTACGGTTTAGTACAAATCCTTCTGTCACTTGGGCATTCATTGGGAAGGCTAAACCTACAGCCAGCCCAGCCTGGGGACAGACCATCTCACATTCATCTTCTGTACACATTCCCGTACAACAAGGGCCGCAGAAGCTTTCTTGCTTTCCCTAAATCCAGAGCTCACAGAAGAAAGGGACAAGACTTGGTTTAAGCAGAACAGCAAAAGCGCTTGTGAAATGCAGGGGCAGGAGAACAAGCAGCCACTCGCCGGACTCAGCCCCACAGGGCAGAGGCTCAGCAGCCCCTCCACTCACAGGGGCTTGGGGCTCTGCCCTCCCCAATCACTCTGCAACCAGCCTACCAAAAAAAAAAAAAAAAAAAAAAAAAAAAAAAAAAAAAACAAAAAAAAAAAACCAAACAAAATCACTTCTCCCCCCAGAAAAGGCCTGGCACAAGTTACATCTTCCGAGAGATTCAGGAGGTGTCTTTAATAAGAAAAAACTAAGGACATCTTATCTAGGAAGCAACAGAACAGCGGAAGCACTGAAGAAGAGTTATGGGCTATGTCCTGTCCCTGCTCCAATTCCTCAAAACAGCTGAGCAATTTCCCCAAAGCAATGCTTGGCTAGCACAGACCCTGGCGTGGAAAACTTCAGCCTGAAAGGGCAAAAGAGGTGAAAGTTCGAGTTTAATAAATGGGACCGAGCATTTATGCAGTCTTAATGTTACCATTAATCATATTAACGTTATTAATCCCTGGGAGAGGGAAGGGGAGGGCACTGACCGGTGAAGAAGAGACAAGGCAAAGGAGATTTATTAAAAAAAAAAAAAAAAAAAAAAAGGGGTGGGGTGGGTGTTTAAAGCCCTGCTATAGCTGCTTCTGTGTTATGAGATGTCATCACAGTCACACAGCTTTGTGGCTTTCCAATGGCTGTCATTGTCACAGAGGGAGATGCTTACATGACCAGAGAATCTCACCCGCGATATTCTAATTTCTCAATGAAGCCCATAAACTTATCTGAGATCACATGTGCCAGAAAAACCAGCAAATCTTCACCTCTAAAAACATCTAGCAACAGGGAATCCAGCAACTCTCAAAGTATTTTTTGTTTTATCAAAAAAGCATTTCCCTTACTGCTGAAAATATATACCTTACTGCTACACTGGGATCAGGCTCGTGGTTTAAATTACAACAGGAGAGACCCCCAGGAGCATACATAGCTGTACTGTAAGCAAATATTTAGACAGGATATATAAGATATGGGACTCCAAAGCTCCAGTCTTCTCCCAGTGTCTGCAAACCAAACACACGCAGGAGGATCTGACGCTGCCACATTACGCATTAGGAGCCGAAATGATTTCTGGTCAGCCCTTTGGGGACGGATAATCAGCAGCTTGTTCCATGCTCCCGATTAAGAGGAGATAATCCATTTCTGTATGGCTTTGGTGTCAGATCAGAGCAATTCTGGCAACGGTTCCAACGGCACACAGTGCTCCGGCAACAGCTGATGCAAACGCTCCAAAAGCCACAGGGCATCACAGCCTCCATCCAAAGGACGTGCCGCCGCTTCAACTGTCCTTTTGCAGCGGCAACTGCTGCAAAGGTCAAGCACATAACGGAGGCAGCACGGGTTTGCCTCTCCTCTCGGACCTGAATGTCAAGGCTGAGAGATTAGCAGCCAGAGAACCCGCAACGAAGATTTCCAAAGAGCTGGAGAACACGGTTTGCTGCTTGTGCTGCATCCTGGAGTGGCCTTTCGCAGCACAGGGATGTGTCCCCCTGCAAGAGCAGCGTTCGTCCCACTTGCTGGGAGACCAGTTAAGTGAAGTGAATTCAGTCTCTGCAATAACTCGTCTCGCCGGCTCGGTCCCTCTACGCAGCTGTAGCGCAGAGGATTTCTTGTTAAACAGAGGAAGGTGCACAGCTCTTTCGTGTCAGCTTTATTTCCACTTGAATTCATTTAGCTGCTAGTAAGGAGGCAGCCCTAAAGAGCTGCGAATACTCAAATCAGAGCACAGGCCCGTGCAAGCAAAGGAAGAGCTCTGGAAAGGATCACGTACTTTTCCAATCTCATCCCTAGAGGTCAGGCCAAATATATGGGCCTTGACTGTCTGTCCTTCCTGTAGTTTGAGCACATTACATCAAGAAGTGTGGGAAGAATTGGACAAGGACAACTCAAACGTGCAAGGCAGAACTGAGCACAATTGACCTGATGACCAAGCACCAGGACCGAAGGAAGGAAACACCACACCACAAGCAGCCGATCGCTCAGCAGCAGGCTCTTAAACAAACACAACTACCACAGCAGTCTAGGGCATGGCACTCCAAAATTTTTGCAGAAGAGGCTAAGGACTTCAGAGGGGAGACTCCTCAACCTGCCCCAGCCACCAGCAAGAGTGCTTTCAGCCTCCAGGTGACTGGGCTGGAGGGAGAGCGGCAGTCATGATTAAAAGTTTTCCAAGAGGCAAATGATGGAGGATGGTAATCAGTTAATCTCTGCTTCCACCCCAGGTAAGATTAAAAAAATTCCTAAATCAGCTTTGACTGCAGCAAATAAAGATCTAGATCTGGGATTAGCAAGCACTCAAAGATGGGGCCATTAGGCTTTGGGACAGGCTGAGAGGGTTGCTAATTCTCCTTCATTAGTTTCGTACAGGGCAGAGAAACACCCTTCAGGGACAGGCTGGGCACAGTAAATCCAGCTTCCAGGAACAGAATCACACCATCCCCTTCCAGATTTGCCTGTCAAGGACTCCCAGGACTAAGATCAGGGCGAGACTGGCACAGGGCAAGCTGCGAGGGGCTGACAGAGGAACCACACAGCACAAACAAAACAGCTCGTACAGGGCTCCCTGTCAACGCTTACCCGTTTTGAAGCTTTGTGCTTTGACAGGTATCCAGCTCAGCTTAGCTTAATATCCCCCTGCCGTCATGCAGCCCTGCAGCCATCTCACCCTACAAACGGGCAGACACACCTAGCGATACGTCTGCACCACGTCAGGGATGCTAATACAGTGAACCGTGCATGCTCTTTGTTTTCAATGCAGCATTTCAAAAAGCCTCGTCGTTCATTTAAGGTGAAGCAGATGCTGTTCCTCTGGTCTCTTTGAAAGGGCTTATCTACGGGCTGGATTTCATTAAGTGTCTTGTTCTGCATTTAATAAGCTTGCAAGTCTAGACACTTTGGTTCTCTCTCTATCACCCCTTTGGTGTACCAGCAGGTAGAGACAACAGAGGTTAAGAGTGAAATATTTAGCTAGCATATTTAGATGCTATCAAGATGATTGCGTAATTCCACTTTGACTCACTGCAATTTCATACCCAGGGACTTTCTCTCTCACCCGAGTGCCAATCCCTTTTGAAATAAAATGGCTGCTACCTGCTGCAGTAGTGGAGAGGAGGTCCCTGGGACGTTCAAGGCACACATTTGGGATATTAGTAGAAAATCCACGTTGAACCTATAACTGAATGAGAGAGAAAAACGTCCCGAGGAGCTGTGCGGTGGAATCGCCCTCTATCACCAGAGAGCGGTGACGATGTGTGAGCAGAACAAGTCTTACCAACGCAGCCCACCTGACTCTTCAGACATTTCCACGTGCAACTGGGTGTCACCTCCTTCCCCCAGGCAACAAGGACGACCCAGGCAGAAGCCTGATGCTCCACTCCTCCCTCCTGGGGATGCCCCAGCGGAGGGGCCGCAGTGACCGGGAGCACCGAGGAGCCTGCAGAGCCCATGGGAACTGCCACAACCAAGAGCTCGGCAGCAAAACCGAGAGATGCTGCTCGGACCTCAGATGGGTGCTGTGCCCGATGTGTGGGCACCGACTTCAGGTGTTTGCAAGAGGCATTCTTGAAAGGAAGGCACCTGGCTGCAAGGCGGGCGACGCTGGGAGGGTGTGTGCCAGCTACCTCCAAAGAGAGTTTCTTCCTGCAGCTCCCACGAGGCAGGCATGCCCTACGGAGACCCAGCCTGACGGGACAGCGCTGCAGATCCGAGGGCAATGCCGAAACCAGCAATTTGCTTATCAGCCAGCAGTTAGCGTCACTCGAGCGATGGGAACTCAGCCGAGACTTTGTTCGTTTTGCTTCTGACCCTGCATCACACTCGAACCCTCAGCCTCCGCACAAAACCAGCTCTGTTTATCTGCTGCTCTGCTTAGCCCCAAAGGCTAAGTGAGATGGATACAAATCCTGTTGGGTCACAACACGCTGGGAAAGATCAGCATTTTTGTGGATCAGGGCTGCAAAACGTGCACGTTACAATTACATGTGCTGCGGGGATGTACCAACAAAACTAACTGCAATCTTACATTAAGAGCAAAATGGTTTTTCAAAAGATTAATCGGAAAGAAAGATCTCTCTCTTTGGGAAACAAGCAGCCATAACCAGCAAATATTTCTCTCTCACAGGATTGCAAAATAAGGCATGCTCTGCCCTCTGAGCCGTGACTCATGAACTTCCCCAGCAGAGAGGGAGGCAGAACAGAACAACTGCACAGAGGACAACAGGATGGGGATTTTTTACATTTTATCCCAAGGAAAGCAAGTTCAAGGTCTCTGCACTTACCATCAAACTTCTTGTATCGGGAACTAAACATGGTTTGTAGGTGATTGCTAAGCTCTACAACAGCGTTCCTGAAGTCGTGTTTACTCTGCTGACTGTACTTCTCCTCCATTTCGTGAGAGCAGCATGTGTAGCCTTGCGAGCAGACTTTCAAGTGGTCACCTGAAAAGCAGAGAAGAAAAGATCCGGAGTTAAAAGGATTCTCTATGCAAGGGCAAAGAGGTCAGCTTGCAAGGCAGAGCTGCAAGGACCCGCAGTACCATCTCCTCTCAAGAAGAGCCCCCCTCACTGCGAGCACTGGACCAGGCATATCAAAACCTGATTCTGTAGAGGAACTTCATAGCAACACATGTAAACACTATGCCTTATATCTTTCTGCAAGAACATTAAAAAGCATCCTCTTATTTATTCAGTTAATAAACGGAATGAACAGATACTCATCTTGCATGGTATAATTTGAAGAACCAGCAAATTGACCTGTTTACACTATGATATCTTCCATGAAGTTTTCGTTGAGTATTTTAATTACTTCCAACTCATTCAGTTAAGACACAGCACAATATCAATGGCAATGGTCCTTTTTGTACAGATAAATCCTTTTTTCTTTACCCCTCCAATCATGACAGAAGTAATCTCTCTCAGAAGCACAGTTATCACTGATATTAAAATCTACTTGTTCTATGCAACAGTCCTGAAAAAAGCTTTGTATTTCCCAGCTCCTAATTTTACAGTTTCCTGTCATCATCCTGGGTGAAATTGGGGGTTTGTTTTTGGAGAATTCAAACGGATTTTTCTTCCTTCACCCTGAAAGATAATTCCCTCCTAAGAGTTATCTGGCTCAAGCTGGCTTGGTCAGAGGAATCAAAGTCCTTCAGTATCTACTATAGCTCCATTTCGAAATTTCACAGACAATCTGGGCACAGGATCTGGCCCCATCTAATTTGCTTTTAGAGCGTCTCACTGCAGTGCAGGATGAAGCTGTCCTCTTCCAGCACCACCAAGAAAATGCTGCTGTCAAGTTTTGTGGGCCAAGATAAATAAACTCTCGGCGTAGCAATCCCCGGCTCCAGCTTCTCTGACAGGTCCCACAACGCAGCACTGTCACAGGCAGGTGGGCTGATGCTAAAGCGGTTCAAACTTGGGCAAATTGTGCAAATCTTTGTCAACACTGAAGATAAGATCAAAACAAGCAGTTAGGATGAGAAACTCATCCTTCCAAGTCAGATGGTATTTTAAAAGACACAGCCTACATGTAAGCTGCTGCCTTCTCTCCCGTTTCACACCCCGCTGCCAAACCTTATCCTTCATCCTGAGGAAGCAGATGGAGAAGCGAAGGCTCTTCCCTACCTGCTCACACCCTGGAAGCCACCAACAACCTCCATCCACCACTGAGGTTCAGAGACTCACTTGCCAGGGCTGCAAAGGACTCGTCAGCCCCCTGCGCAGAAAACAACCCGTTCACTTCACAACCGGCTGTGAACCGTGCGCTTACTGAAGAGCCATCCTACCCGCTAGAGCATCAGAAGTGGGTTTAGAGAAAGAAAAGCAGGTTTTGCACGGTGCAAAACAAAAAGCCTGCCCGTGACTAACACAAGCAGTTGCTTCTCTGCCTGCCTTGTGCAAGACCTCATAACGACGTCGTTTGCCCAGCTATTGAACCTTTGCATCACTTCGTGTGACTTTCTAGCCCAGAAATGTTAGTATCTCTCAGACACTTAAGGACCATGTTAAAATAAGAATAAGATAGAAATATTTTTGTATCTGTCTTTCTATATCTGTATATATATATATATAAAATTCCTAAGAACCTCTCCTCCTAAATCTATTTTCCTTTGCACTACAGGGTTTGTTTGCTTTCCCTGGCATTACAGAGGGACCTTGACCGACAGATAATTCTGACATAGCTAACTTATTGCACAAGACTGTCCACTGCTCTTGAATTACGGAAAGCTCAAAGTCTGTTACAGGAAGCAACACTGCTTAGGCACAGCCTTCAGAAAACACAGAAAAATCTCACTATCTCCTTACAGATATATTTTTCTTTCATGGACTCTATTTCTTTCCACCTTAGAGGAGCACCTCCAGCGGCAAATACACAGCATTAAGGGGCGCAACACCGAGGGATGCAGCTCCATTTAGCTTGATAAGCGATTCAAAAGAGAGGAAGAGGCGCACCCAGGATTGGCAGATCTGGCCCACCAAATGCATCCCAGAGCACGCCTGGGCACTCCTCTGTGAGCGTGCCTTACTAGCAAGTATTAAAAAAAGAAAGTGCCCAAGCACCACCACTTTATTTCACTTTGAATCTCATTGCTCCAGTTCCAGTACAGGACTAAGGCTCTTTAACACAATGGGAAACATAAATAGCAGCAAAGCAATAATTACAGCTAGAGCAATGGCTAGGTGTCAAAATAATTTAATTTCAAAACTCTTGTAACACTTTTTTTTGAGGTTTTTTTCCTGAATTTCTTATGGGGGGGAGTATGTTGGAAACATTTTACCTGAAATGCACTTCATGATTTTAGTACCATTTCCATGATGCCTGCCTGCCTTTGGTAGTTACAACTTACATTCTACCCATTCTTTTGTGTTGGAAGGGTAAGCCTCTACTCTACTTGGCAAATTCAAACCTACTGATACAGTGGGATTTCTTTTCCTAGTTACACTTTGCAGACACCTCTGAAGTTGTCCACAGATGCCCTGGGATCCCTAAAACAGTGGGTTTAACAACTGTTCAGATTTATTTATGAAAAAGTCCAATGTATTTCACAAATACAAGTCACAGTTTTATATCTATTTATACTCTTAAACTAAAGTTACCATCCCACCTAACGTTACAACGCAAAATCATTTTTCTTTGATCCCCCTTGTCCCAGATCTGCACAGTGCCTCCCCAGGACACAAATGCAAAGCCAAGCAAGGAGAACACTACTGATAGTAAATCAAGCTTGCACAGATCCCATCTGGTTGATCATTAAGAAATTATGCTCCAAAATGCAACTCAGACATTCAAAAATGAATGACCAAGCAATCTAATTATGGAAGATATTTCTCAGTCATGTCAGCACTATGTGGTCTTGGCTCGTGATCAAGAATTAGCTCTGTCTAGAGCTGAGGAGCTCCAGCTACTCTGCTAATCGGAGGAGGATGCACTGCGTTACCCAGCGTTAAAAACCAGAAAGTTTAGGGCTGTAGGCTGCTTTTCTTGAAGTTTTCTTATGCCACAGTGGAAAGTCACCAGAAGACACTGAGCCCCCCCCATTTTCCCATGAGGAGAGCTGTCCTTAGCACGTCCGCATCCCTGAAAATATACCCTCACTTGAGCAAAGCGACAGGCACCGACACGGTTTGTGAGAAATCTCACGTCAAGCCTTTGTTTTCAATCAGCTAGCAGAGCTGATCCGTTCCGTATCCATCCACGGGACTCATTCCACGCCCGAGTTTGCAGGGAGAGCAACACAACGTCCCGGCATCCCATCGCCTGTCCGGGTGATGGATCCAACACGTGCCCCTTTGGTGAAAGGCTGCGGTGTTGGGAACTGCTTATGCCTCCACAGACAGACTCAGAAGCATGGCACCATCAGAGAACAGCTTCAAAACACAACGGCGCTACAACCAGGGCACACGGGGGAATGAAAACGATAAAGCCTGGAAAGCGGCCGCTGCCAGCGGTTCACGTGAGCATGGACCAGTTACGCACGCAGAAAACCCTGACCTAGAGCCAGAGTTCGTTTCTCCAACTGGCAGTGAACCCCTCTAAAGAAAAGGAGTGAAAAATATGAGTATTTAGGCCCACTTAAACAGAGATCTAATGTTTATGTGTGTTATGTGAAGAACTCTCATGGTGTGCGCTCACTGTCAAGGACACATTCGGCAATAATTATTTCCCAAGTTAAAACTCATCAAACAATGCCCATACAAGGCAACTCTTCATCTACTGTTGAGTGTTAAAGACTCGGCAGCTTCTGTAATTTATCACCATGTGAGCACAGCAAAAATATAACTGCCACAGCTTCCTTTCAAGTTAGGCTTTTTATTGAATTGTTTGGCAGGGTGTGCAATCATCACGTCAGGGGCTGCATGGCAAAAAGAGCTTAAGTAGCAGAGAACGACTCCAAATATCTACCGCATATGCACACCACTGCTGCAGCTTGTCATGGATTTGCAGCAGATCTTTCCCATGGCCTGTCACAGCAAGACTTTTTCTCTATTTTATATTACATATGAATACAGAGAGAGAAATGAGGTACCGAAATTACGAAAGAAGCTTGCTCCTTGGCTAGCTAACAGCACACCTCTGGGGAACGGAGGTGGTGGTTTAAAGATAGAAATGCAATGGTACACGATGTTACCATCTGTACATCCAAGGAAATGTGCTCAGAAAGGTAATCTTGCAAACTTATGATTTAAGCCATTACAGAAACACCACATTTAGCAGACTCCAGGCACACAGAGTTTCTTCCAAATCAAGTAACTATTTTGCAATGTGTCGGAAAACAAGTTTTCATCGAATGAGTAAGTGTGCAGCGCAAACTCGGGGGCTCCATGATCTTGAAAAGCAGTTCCCTTCACCAAACAATTCACCAAGACCCTTTCAAGACGTTGCTTCTGCATGTCTAACATGCCTTCTCAGCCTGCTTCTCCTTGCCTTCACTAAGTTCATACTTTAAGTACACCTAGCTGCAAAACTAGCTAAACTTTCAGGAGCGGTTTGCTGGGAGGCAGGGGGGGTTAATTCTTTAAAACACTCCCATACACAGTCTAGCCCTTCATCGCAGCTCAGTAAACAAGCCAAAAGCAGTTTATGGTCCGAGATGTTACTGTTGGACTTTGCTTCCATGTGAGAAAATGGACTGGGATAAGGTGGGCTGGTGGAGGAGTGGGAGGCAAACACTGCTGGGGGACGGGTGAGCGGGGACACCGTTTCAGCCTCGTGCTCTGCCTCTTCCCCCTAGCACACATCGGCTTGGGTCATCTTTAAAAGTGTTTTATGACTTCCTCTGAAGCAACTACCAAAGGAATCCTGGACTGTAATGCCAGGCTCTAATCCGATTTCACACTAGACTTGCCTACTAATTATCACAGAATATTAGGCTTCCACCCATCATATATAATTGACATGCTACCAAGGCTTTACAAAACCCCCAACAAAGATGACAAGAAACACTAGCATCACCCCTGAGCACAGCTCCACTGCTCCGGCCCCACGTTAACAAGGGACGAGACGAAGAAGAAAGAAAAGTACGAGCTTGCAATCGACTCCGGCAGAGTCATTGAGACAGACGAGGCTACCGAACCACCCAACCAACCCAATCACCTTCAATTGTACCCAAAATACCAAAACCTGCCCAGTTTTCCTGGCTACAAAATCAGCCAGGGATGCTCAGCACCCCCAGGAATGGACGGTGAGCTCTTGCCCGTCTGCCACGGTGCTGCCGTAATTAATCCCTCCGGGCTGTCCGTCGGCACAACCGCACATCCCACCACCGCAACAGCCCCTGCCCCCCCAAGGCAAGGCTGGGTCACCCTTATCACTGCTTATGCTGCTTTTAGATATCTGCTAATGAAAAGCACTACAAAAATGCAGATAGTGTCTTGGCATATAAATATTTCCAGGTGAAATGACTGCTGCAAACACCAAAGGCAGAAAAAAGCGACCCTGCTGCCTCCTCCCCGGCTGTCACAGGCGCACGCTGCTTGAAGGAGTGCTTTTTGCCTGGTGTAAGCAGCAAACTTGAATTGTTAGTTGATGGCTCTTATCGGAGTACTCCTTTTTCACCAGGTGGTCAGCCTCCTGCGCTTGCTTTGAAGCGGTGCTGCTGTGGGACTTGTGTTTATTTTACTGGGGAGAATACTCCTGCGGAGACGGTCGCGTGCCAGGAAGGAAGAGACGTAAAACAGCATCGAGGTCCTGCTAACAGAAGCAACGCATCCACGAAAGGCAGCAGAATTCAGAATTACAGAAGTTTTTAAGCTCACATCCTGCAAACAGTACAGCACTACTGGGACCCTCTGGTCGGAGCGGGTCAGACCGGGTTGGGACATTCGGAGCTGTACCTCCTGTGATGTTCCTGAGCACACGGTGCTATTTTCAGCCCGAACCCCTATTTCAACTGCACGCTTCCAGCAGTGCTTTGTGCAGCATCCTCCCTACATCTATCACCATCAGACACAAAATATCATACCCCATTTCCAACGCAAATCACTCCCCATCCTAAAGGCCACCACCACACAACCAAAGTCAGCTCTCCTTTCTTCCCTCCTCAAAACATTTGCAATTCCCATTGGGATCTCAAACCCAGAAAGCACCAAAAGAGAGAGAGCACCCCACATACCCAAACCTAGGTCCTCGCCGTGGAGGTCAGCAGCCAGCATCACCCTCCAGCTGGGCACAGGACCTCCAGCCCTTCCACAGCCACAGAAGCCCTGGTCCTGGATTTGACCATCATGGATGCTCGTCCCCCCTTGCAGCCCTTTTTTATCAACCACCCAGGATTTTTTAAACCAGCAGACATCTTCACCCGCAGTCAGCTCCCAAAGCTGACTGGTAGGGTTATGGAAGTACCGCAATTTAGCAGCACGTGCCAGCGCGCAGCATATTTAACATCCCACTCAATTAGCAACCGTTTTATATAAATGGTTTATTTGCCTTATTAATGTTAAAGCCACTTGTTTCCCCTGTGCTTCCACTTAGGTTATTAATCAATGTGTGTTTCAGTTTTTTGCTGATTACTCTAATGGCACAGAAAAATTCCCCAGGCTCACAGAGAAAGCTTATAATATTGAAATAATTTTTTTTTTTTTTCAAACTTGTCAAGCAGTCAAAATACACTCTTTGATACCCAAACCAAAGCCCTTTCACCTACGCTTAACAACAGTGAACTATTTTCAGTCGAGCTTTACTGCATCTGTTAACTCAGCTGCTAATCCATCTTGCAGGCGTGGGGAACGCCAGCGCACACAATACCTCAGTGACATACCTCCCTTCAACACAACAAATAATCCTAATTATTTCCATAGCGCGTACCTACAGTTACTTAAAATATCATACACAACCGAGGTCTGTCTGGCTTCTATTTTTCCATTTTGCTTTGTTGACAGCTTCGGGTTCCCAAATTTACTGCCAAGAGGGTCAGGGACTGAAGAGAACAAGCGAGATTTATATCCATGTGTGTACATTAAGCCAAACGCACATTAGGAACCTTAATTTTCTACTGGAAAGAGCAACTTAGGACACAAAAAGGGCTCTTTCCTCCCACCCATCCAAGTCCCAATTACCGCAAAACTCATCTTCGAGCTGATGACAGAGCCAGGTCCCTGAAGGACCGAGTCCAGGCAAACGCTGCCCGTTGAGGCCAACCGGAGCAATTTTGGGACATCCCTCCGGGGCGGAGGCAGCCCAGGAGAGCCCTTCCCACGCTCCTAACACAGCTCTTCAGCCCCGGAGACAAAGACCTGTCTCTGCTCTCCCCGGCACCCCAGAGAAGCATCACCAGCCAACGGGGGTCCCCTCCTGCCCGGCTCTCCCGTTGGGATCGGGGCAATGGAGGGGTTCAGGTGATGTCCCCAAGGCCCAAACCCCAAAACTCCCTACAGCACGTCTGAGCCCAGGACTGCGCCCTTTGCAGGTGATGTCCAAGCGAGGAGGATGCAGGATCTCACCTTCGGCGGGGTTTTAAGAGTTCATTTAAAGTTAAACCCTGCTCACCTGAGGAAAAGTACCACCGCCACTCATTTCCACAGCACAACCAACAATTTCCTTCTCAACAGGTGGCCCAAATACTGTGAGGTTTTACACCCTGGAAGAATATGCCTTGATAGAGCACGCTTTCAGTCCAACAAACAGGATATTGAGTCAATTAGTGGCACACCAAACACAAACCAGACAGATGAAGATAACGCATTTCTGCAAACATCAAAAGAGAGAGAAACCACACAAAGACCTGAATATACAAGGGGAAAAAAAATACTACATAATTAAACTTATTATTTAAGCAAACCTGGAGAGCAAAATAGCTCTGGTTAACTAGAGGATTCCCCCTGGCTCTAGCTAAGACAGAAACCTTCAATGAAAACCAAGAGTTGTTTCTTAATTAAAAAACAAAACCAAAAAACCCCACTTGACATGGCTGAGTGAGAACTTAGGAAATGCAAATTCTCTTTATTATCACCGAATTCTTTAGGCATGAAATAGTTTTCACAACATGTCTCTGCCTACGTGCCCTAAGTGAGAGGTGTTACACAACAGACAAGTTACGCTGAAAATTATCTTTGGTTTTTTCACTTCTCCGTGAGGAGGACAGATATACAAGGTGCACAAGAGACCCATCTCTGGGATGGCTGAGACAGGTAGTGCCCCTGTCCCTCCATCAGCCACCAAGGAACAGCTAGAAAGCCCAACACTTGCAGTCAGTAATTCTGGGTATACGTAAAGGTAAAAGTCATAATAAAAAAAACCAACCCTGCATACAGCCAGTGATCAAACGTCAGAATTCAACAAAAATTGTCCAGCAGATTTTACAGGGAACAGCAAATACACAGAATTAATGAAGCCTCAGGCACAAGGAACAGTAAATAGAAGAGATCTGGCTGGGAGACAGTTACTTTCTTTGTAAAAGACTTGTCATTTTTTCCTCAAATTCCCCCTTAAGAAGGCAAAACAAAGCCAAAAAAACTCCGTTTGTTTTTTTCCCATAAAGCTTTGGGCTATTTGCCAAAAAAGCAACTTTTAACCAAAACAGATTCTGCCACAAACACTGTCATTCGAACAGGAATATTTTTTCCCTCTTAACAACATTTTCTCCCTCCACTTTTGGCCCCTCTCCCTCTGGAGGGACCCAGACCCTCCACCGGGCACCTCCCGGGATGCTCACCGGTGCAGGAAGGCACCACACACGGGCAGGCAGGAGAAGCAGGAGTACGCTGCTGGCAACCACTTTTCCAGTAATTTTTTTTTTCCTATTCCTTTTCAAACATAGACGATTCCAGTGTCAATGCACAAAAACATGTTTCAGAGCTGCACAGTAGTTTCTTGTGAGATGCACCCAGACTCACCTATCTGTGCCAGCAGACCGGTCATCTGCTGGCGAGTCCCAGATTTGGCAGTAGACGACCCTTGAAAGCTTCAGCAACGTTTTGAGGTCATACAGCCCTAGTGATTCTGGGGATCATGCTTCATTTGGAAAAAACCCAAACAAATGACCAAAAAAACCTCAAAAGAAGGTGTTCACGGTTTTGTGGAGGCACCCTGTCTGACAGAGATCCCCCCAGTTGAGAGCTGAACAACCAGAGCAAGCCACAGCTCTCCCAAATGGTGGCACCGGCACATTTCAAGGCAAGGACCACCGTCCCAAGGCACTGGTGCCGTGGCTGTGCAGTCAGCCCCTCCGAACATCCCACCCTCCCGACGTCGCCAACTACGCAGGGGCTCGACAGAAGTGAAGTTTTCCTGCTTGCAAAAGCAAAAACAAGCATGCACCATCGCACAAAGTGGAGCTACCATTTCCATGTGCTAAAAGCACACCAGCAGGAATAAGAAGTACTAAAGGGCATGTGAACTGGCAACTATGACCCAAGCAAAAATTTAAAAAAGCCCCCAAACCTAAAGATGTTTTTAATTCCTTAAATAAGAAGCAAAGCTCATGAAATTCAGCCACAATTTCCTGTTTTCAACTTAAAATAAAATTAAAAAAATATCCCGGGCTTTATACAAACAATAATCTAATCTATAAATTGGAACGCAAGAGTGATGTTAATTAACTTCCAGAGAGATTCTCTATTATGGGATCCAAAATAGGCACTGCAGAACCTGCTGCAATTCTGAGACCAACTTTACACAGAAGGGAAGGAAAGCTGGGGGGGGGGGGGGGGGAACAAAACACAACACAAAAACCCAAAACACAACACCAAGCTGCAAACAACTATATTGAGGGGCAGTGTACAAATAAACACACAGATATCTGGAAAGTAGCAGAGTGATGTTTTTCATCCCTATGGACACACTTCTTCACCCTGCCTTGGGTGGTTTTGGGCAGGGAAGACAGAGAGCAGCATGCAGGGACTCAGCAGAGAGCCAGGACCAGCCAGGGCCACCCAAAGTCCTAGTTGACACGGACAGGAGGTCTACTCTTGCTTTTGACAGCAAAACCCACGCAAGTCCCTTGCTCCACGCAGCTGCCGACACCACGGCTCACTTCCCACCCCGCAAAGGCAGCCTGGACTTCGGACCAGAGCACGAACTCCTCATCTTCCTCCTGCCGCCGTGAGTGCCACCAGCCACCCAGTGCCACCGATCCCCAGGAATCCCGCTCCGTGGGGCGAGCAAAAGCGAGCCAAAGCTCTGCACCGAAGAGAAACACTCCGTCTTCTCAATTTGCAAGAGTAGCGCTTGCTCGGAGGTTTTTTTGGGGCAGGAG
Source organism: Astur gentilis (assembly GCF_929443795.1). Classification (NCBI taxonomy): domain Eukaryota; kingdom Metazoa; phylum Chordata; class Aves; order Accipitriformes; family Accipitridae; genus Astur; species Astur gentilis. Next base: position 15,880,824 of record NC_064903.1, read on the forward strand.
GTATGACTTCCAGTAACTGAAAGTATAAACAGATTAAAAGCTTCAAGGGTTCAGGTGTAGCAAAATCCAGCTATAATCTAAGAGTCGGCTCATCCCAGGAAACAGGGCACCCTCCCCTGCCTCTGCACAGCCCCGTCATCCCCAAAGGCACCTCACAAGACAGAAAAGCTTTGGACTGCTTCCGTCAGGAACGGCTAAAACCCGAGGGCCAAGGAAGAACAAGTTCACTCGGGTGGGTTGCCCACCCACACCTGCCGAGAGCCACGGGCAAGTGCCACCCCACAACCCTGCCCAGCAGACCCCACAGCCACCACCGATTCTCCTCCCTCGCCACCGAGGCAAATAACGAGGGGTTTGCCAGGCTGTCAAGGGTCCGACACCAGCGTTTGGACGAGAGCAACCGGGTGCAACGTTCTTTTCAGGCCCGATTTGGAAGAGAGCAGTTTTCACCCAGCAGTCCGCCGGTGACCACCCGGCACCATGCCCGTGCCGGCGTGCTGCCAGCCTGGAGGGTCCTGCTGGCACCCGCGGCATCGAAGGGCATCGACGTGCAAACTTTGCTTTCTTCCAGGCAGGGACAAATCTTCCCCAGAGCACAGAAATACAACGGGATTAACTCTTTTGGTCTGGCCGCCCAGGTCTCTCAGGTCCCACTTGATGGACGGTCAGCTCCAGTCAGCATTTCACGCCACTTTGGCTGGCTGAGGACCAGCCCCGAGGGCCTTCGCTCCCCAAATCCCCCATTATTCAAGCCAAGGGATACCCGTGGCCTTTCTGCAAGACCTGAGTAACCAGCTTGACCTACGAGAGGAGGCAAGGTCCCCAAAACACCTCCGACAGCACCATGCCATGGCTCAAAACAAGCTCGCTGGCACGCAAAGTCCTTCAGTAAGAGGCCTCCTACCCGCCTCAGCTCAGCCCCAGGAGAAGCGTTCAGCAGTTGGGGGACGTCGGCTCCCCGCACAAAGCGACAGTTGTACAATGCCAGCAAAAACAGAGCCCAGGCATGGCGAGAATCATTCATTTGTAGGATGTTTCCCACCAACTGCAGAAATATTTGCTCCAACAGCCTTGAAGTCTTTAAGGAAGAACTCAACTTTTATTTTTTTTTTCCAATCCACTATTTTCCATTTCTCCATGCAGCGACTAAACCAACCCAAACCTACCCAAGTCCTCCACGAACAGACCCTGACTGCCAGACTTTCCCCTTGCAGAACAGAGTCGCTCCCCGCATGGCCACATCCTGCCGCCCCTCGCAGGACAATTAGCCTTAATCCTCGTTAGTTTTGTACGTTTCCTTTAAATCCTGTTACCGCATTCCTCCGTGCACTCGAGCGCGGCTCAGCCAGCCTCCTCCGCCGCGGCGGCGGTGACGCTGACCCCACGGTGCCTCCCAGCTCCTGACCTGCCGGAGCTGCGCTGGTCCCAGGGGCTGCAATGCTCCCGGACTAATCTATCTTCACTGATTAGTTCTTAATCAGGAAGGCAGACGTGAACGAAGGGTGCAGATGAAAAGAGAAAGGGGGAGGGGAGTTAAATAGAAAAAAAAAAAAAAAAAAAAAAAAGATCTTCTTCAAGGAAAGGCTGGCCTTTGCTGCTTTAGGAGACAACTATTAAAGCTTGGTCCAAAAGCAGCGTTTGAAGTCTAGCTACTTTCATATTTATAACATTTGAGTCACTCCAGAAAACCTCCGCCAAAGCAGACCAAGTTGGGCTACTACATTAATTTATTTTGGAAGTTCATCCAAGCCTTGGTTAAAGATAAACAACGCGCCTGGATGTGAGAGAACATCAGAGCCGGGCTGCCGGAGCGGCGGGGAGCTTCCACTCGCTTTGATAGCGCCAAGGCACGAGATGGTATCAGCGCAACCCAAAATGTACTTACTCCTTCCTGGAGAGGAACGGCGAAAGCCCTGGGAAGCTACTGCTTGTCCTCAGGAGGCATTCTTGCCATACTAATATTATGTAAAGGATTCAGCTTAGAAATCTCAAGCACAATCAAGGCATTTAGACCTGACTCATTAATGGCCAACAGTTAATAGGCTGGAGCTGTAATTCCTCTGTCTGGGGGCTTGGGGGTGTTTAAGCCAAATCTGTAAAAAAAAAAGTACATATTACAGCTGCACTATTAATCTGTTACTGAAGGTAGGAAACACCTTCCAGTCCAAAACACCCTGAAGACCAAAAGTAAAACCAGCCTTTATCAGGTCTCCACTGATTCCCAAAGGCAGTAAGTGCATCAGTATTCCTAAACCTGTTTCCGGCAGGGACATGGAAAAAAGTGATCGGTAACATGTCTTACCACTCAGTACTCTTTAACGTGCCCAAGGAAAATCCTCAAAGAAACAAAAGTTTTACAGAGCGCAATTCTCTCAAGAGCAGCACCTGCACGTCAAGACTACAAATTAAGTCTTTGGAGCCTGTCACCCTCCTTTCAATTTAAAGTTTAAGGCAACACCAACACACCAAAAAACCAGGGTCTTTCTTGTGAAAAGCTGATCTGAAAACACATGGTTAACATATTGCCAAATTTGAGAGACACCCCGAAAGAGCGATGATGCGAACTTTTAGGACTTCAAATAAACAAATTTGAACTAATCAATCTGGAAAGTCTGTTTTGTATTTGTGGCTTTGGGTTTGCTGTTTTATGTTTCTTTTTTTGTCTTCGCTGTTTGTTTGCTTTCAATTACCCGGGCCCCTCCTTATCCTAACCTCTAAAACTTCCTGCGTCGTGCCAGCCAGGAGGCAGGCAGCAAGACAACATAGTCATGCAATTGCAAATGTGAGCTGGAGGATGCTCCTTCTTCCAAAGCCGCTGGTTTCGCTCTCAAATGAACTTTTTTTTGGCGTATCCCCCCCACGGCAAGGGTATGGCACCGGCAGTTTGGCGTCCTCTCCTCTGGAGCGGGGACTATTTGCCGTTTCACAGGTCATCTGGTAAGCTTTGCTTGCTGCCTCCTGATGTGGGTTTTATCACCTCAAGTGGAACTACTATTTTCTTTACGGCAACCCTGGTTTTTAAGGTTTTATCAGATCACTGCGATTACAATAGCTTCACTTACATACTCAAAAGCTCCTATAAAACCTCTAGTTCAAGGTTTATTTGGTCTAGGTGGCTTTCAACTTGGAGGAATGACTTGCAGACACAAGTAATTTGTCCTACAAGCTTTGACTGACCAGTCGCTCAGTGCGCTCGAGCCACGCCTGCCTTCTGAGCAAAATTCCATCAAGCCACTGACCAAAAGATGTTCTTTTAAGAATATTTAAAAAAAAAAAAGACAGAAAAAAAAAAAGCTTGCAGCAAAAAGGAAGTTTCAATTACTTTGTGAAATCAAGCAGAAAAATTAAGATCCAAGCAAACTTTATTAGCTCTGACAAGCAAATGCTGATGTCTTTGTTTCCGATGTGTGCAAAACTTCTACTAAGGAGGGGTGTGTGGTTTGGGGTTTGATTTTTCTTCTTTTTAAGCCACAGAAATATGCATCCTTTTCTTACAACGTGCTTTGCTACAACCGGGTTTTGTAAAGATATTCAAACGAAGAAACTGGCGCAGAGCTATCACAAAGCAGCTGATTCTTCTTTAAGCATCCACCAATATTTCCATGTGTCAATAGTACTTCACAACCACATTCATCTATGTAAAAACCCACATTAATAAGCCCTTTCCCTGCCTGCAGAGCTTGGCAAGCAGAGTAACAGTGCAGATAACTTAAGAATTTAGAGCAGGTTAAGAGACTCCGGAAAAAGATACACAAAAGGCCAGATTTTCAAATGCATTTTGCATCCACACATTTTTTCAAGACAGTTTGGCTCTTATTAAGCATTTCATATTCAGTTTGTGGTCTGCGGTCCGGGGGTGACTGGAGGGGTCTGTGGAAGCACACACATAGGCAGTAGTCTGAAGCTTGCAATATAGGCGACTGTGGCCCCCCCAAAAAATTAATTTTTAGACACCTCACAAACTAAGACAGTTTGAGAGAGCTATGCTATCTAATGCCCTGTGCAGCCTTACGCCGCTCCTGCCGAACAAACCACCTCCTCCGCCAGAAACTTCCACTGGCTCCCAGCTACCAGCTCCCCGAGGGCAGGAGGGCTGCAAGTTGGTGGAACAGTTATTTCCCCCCCCCCCCCACCCAAGGACCAAAATGTCTCATTTGCTTAGAAAATAAAATTCGGTCCAAGACCAGGTCCTGAGCGGACGTAAATGAGATTTTGGTTATAAGCGGGAAGTTTTCCACAAGACATTTTCTTGGCAACGCGGAGACCGTTTTGGCACCAAAGGGAAGGCAGAGCACTCGTGCTGCTCCACGCTTGCGGCTCCCTGGTCGTGTCCCCCGTTTAGCTTAGCGCAGGACGACCTTCTCAGCCTGGACACAGGCAAAGGTCTTTCCACAGCAAGCCAGTTTTGGGCCCAGGACTTCAGCTGGGAACTTCCCACCGCCGAGCAGCTTTACAGAATAGAAGGCCGGAGGAATCACTGCCGTCAACCCAAAGATGCTTCTCCAGAACATCACAGCCACAACCCGATTATGAGTTCACCTGCGGGAACCCACCCGACGTCTCACTATGAAGCTGCACACTACAAATACCCAGTAAAGCAGCAATTTTGTGGCACGCTGTGTTTTTCAGCCTTGCCCAAAAAAAGCACAAAAAGGCTTTTCCTGCTTCATGAGTGACCCCAGCGATGCTGCCAGCCCCTCGCTCCAGCCTGCCTTCCCAGGAAGGTGACGCCGCTCTGCCCCATGTCTTCCCTCTGCTCATGACTCTAGAAACATTTCCCAATTTCAGCTGGACCAGAAAAGAGGCACCAATTAAAGGGGTTTCAGATATAATTAGCTCGCGTCAATCTGATGCAAACCAGGGTTGGGGAAACAAGCCCAGATGAGGTTGGGGAAACAAGCCCAGATGAAGGGCTCTGGGAGGGACGGCCAGCAGAGCTTGATCTCGCAGAAACTCTTCCACCGCAGCTGGAGGACCAAGGCACGCGCGTGTGATTCCCAGCTCACCCCCTCCCACAGTCAGAGCTACCAGCCGCTATCGCGACGGGCTCCCTGCAGCTATCAAGTCCTAGCTTGCCAGGCCATCGGAAGAAAGGCTGCACGGGAAATTAATGAGCAATCTGTGTATATGATATTGGGGGCGGGGGAGAAAATTACAAAAAAATAAAATCATACGCTGCTTTCTGCAGCGGGACACCACAATTTGACATGACTTTCCAATTTTAAAGGTTAAAAAACTCACACCACGTGTTATTGCAAAAGGCAGGAAAGAACATGTTGCTCAACGGGGATGCCAGCACTGAAAACAAGGAGGTGGGTCAGATTTAAATCTAAACAGGTCCACCGCACATCCATCCTAGGGCCACTGTTTATAAGCAGAGAAAGGCAACTTTATACACAAAGATCACACACTAGCGGTTCCTGGCTGTTCCCAGGAAGAAAAGCTGCTTTTCAGCTGAACTTTGAGAACTGTTCATGTAAATAAGACAAACCTCCAAAAAAGCACACAGCTGGGCCTGAGCATTGCATGGAAAAAGGCAAATAAGCAGTACAACAGGAGACAGGGGAAGTCCAGCGCCAAAAAAAAACAAGGTGCTACTTTTCCAGGACCTTTGAAACACCCCCAAAATTGGGCCACCATGCGCAGCTAAGAGCCAGGGAGGAAAGGCAGAAACTGCCAGTGGAAATCTCCCCTCCAGCAAGCGGCACAGCCCTGGGTTTAGCCCCCCTGAAAAAAAAAAAAATGGGGAGCAGACTCCTTCCAGCGCCCAGAGAGTCGTGAGGCACCAACCCCAGCTCTGCCTTACCCCGGGCATGGCAGGCAGGGCGTCCGCCGGGAGATGCCACCGTGGCAGAGCCCAATGCCGGGATCGCTGCCTCCTCACCTGGGGCATTTACTGGGAGCAGCAGTGCTGGGACGGGAGCACCAGCGACGGTCGGAACCATCCCCTACACCTCCTACGTCTCAGCTTTATCTCCCCTTAGACAACCCACCTCAGAGCTAAGACCACAGCTGAGTCTGTAAATAAGACTTTTTTACCTGAAAAAACGTGCTTTCAAGCCCTTGCTGGCTACTCCCACCAAGCTTTACTTTTTTAACAGCCTGGGCATCTGTTGCAGAAGCCACCCAGCTCACACAAGCAGCGCACTGTGCTCAGCCAGCAAAACGCGACCTACGTCCGAAAACCCATCCCGCTGCTGGAACAGACTCCCAATGTATTCCCCAGGCCTGGAACTAGCAGCCTGCCAGCATCTGTGGAAAAGGCGAGGCTGACTAGTTTAGCCTACCCTGGAAGAGGCGAGGAGGGGGGTGGGAGAGAGGGGAGAAAGGATTAAGATAAGGATATCACAAAATTAAAAATTCCTCCTTCTTCCCCTCTCCAGGACGCCCTATCTATCCCGCTCTCCTCGGCACAGCTGTGAACACCAGCCTTATCTGCCAGCAGGTTCACACGGGCACTCCTCCTCCTCCTCCTCGCATTAGCATAGATAAATCTCAACATCTTTTCAACAATTTGCAAGCCAGCTTCTGCGCCGCCAAGTTTGTTTGAGCAGAATCGTCCCGGGAGGGACGGCAGCATCCCAGATGAAGGACAAAGCCACAGAGGACAACCGCCTGCAAGGAGGGCAGGAGGGCACAGGAGGCCATTTCAGCCTTTTAAAACAAGACCACCGTTTTGGTTTCCCTACCCTCCTTCCAAACACGTTTCACCGTTCAGGCACACGCCTTCTCAGTCCTGCTCTGCACAGGAACACGGCACCTCTCCCTCCCCACATCTGAGGTGGCTTTGCCCATCCCACACGTTGGATGGCTCATGCCCCTCACGCGAGCCGAGCCACTTAGGTCCTGCCTCTACTTTTGCAGAAACCCGTCCCCAGCCTGTGAAGGGACCCGAAGCTGGGATCTGCCCTGCAGCCAGCAACAGACCCTACACCCACCCAGAAAGGTCTCCTCCCCCCGAGCCAACACGCGGTCACATCTTCTCTAGGTATTTTTGAAAAAAGCCAGTTTGAGAGACCTCAGCCCCGGGTATCACAGAGACACTCCCCCCGCAGACCCAAATTTTGATCCCCTCTTGTGCACAGCAGCTGGGCTTGTGCAAACAGCTTCGGTGGGGTGGAAAAACAACACGGCCGGTTGAAAGCACGTTATCGTACCAGGGGACAATTGCATGGAGGCTTCTGCTGGCAGGCATCAAAGAGGTTTATTTTGTCTTTTTAAGCACGGCCCTGAGCAACCTGGGGAGAGGAGCGAGTGCAAACAGGACCTTTGCCATCCACCTCCCAGGCGGTACCATCCGAAATCCACCATCCGAAATCCACCGGCAGGAAGGTTAAGAGCCCCCAGCAGGCTGTGAGCCCCAGGGAAGGGATGGGCGATTAGAAGGATGGGATGCATTTACCAGTTGTGTTAGTCCTTCCCAAGCAGGGAGAGGGGCTCTCGCCCTCCCCACAGCCGCTGCCGTGCTGTCCTGGCACCCTCTGTCAGCAAAAACACTCTATATAAAGTTTGCAGCTAAAAAAAGCCCAGAGGAGAGATGGGCAGTCCCTGCAGCCGGGAGGTGCCGAGCAACCCGCAGGCGACACGAAGCGATGCTAGCAGGGCTGGGACGAGGTTTTGGTGCGAGGGCTGCCGTCGGTGGCCTTCCCACCTGGGCTGGGGGTCTCCAGTGGGTGACTGGGCTGCGACCAGAGCAGCTTCCCACTGTGGGGATGAACCTGTCCTGTGGATGCACCGGGATAAAAGAGGCCAAGAAGCATCCAGACAAGCAAAGCGTTGAGTGGCCATGCTGGTTCAAATCGGCGTGCCTGGGGCTCAGCCAAGGAGATAAATGCAGGGACAGGGCAGAAAGCATACAGAAGGCACAAAACCAGGAGTCAGCAACTCTCCCATGAGAGCCCAAGTGCTGACCACGACCAGGTTTCAAGTGCTTTCAGTGCAGCCAGCCATGTGTTTCCACCCACCAGTCAAGACTTTTTTTTTTTTAAACTCTACTCCCTCTTAAAAAAAAAAAAAAAAAAAAATGGAGAGAAAAAAAAAAAAGAAGAAAGTTTCCTATCCTTCATCACCAAGGGGAAAGGCAGGGATGGGAGAAGTATAGCCTTCCAGCCTGGACACAAAAGTCCAAGCTAATACTTGAAGCCTTGAAGCTTCACCTGAGCCCCCAGGTAAGAAGAACATGTGCGAGACTGCCACAGGCTTAGGGACAGCCCCCTTCCTGTTCTCATGCTATTTTCAAACAATGACATTTTTTTCCAAAACAAAGTGTTTTGCAATCCTTGAGCAATCCTTTCCTTTTCCAATAATAAAAGTGAAATTCTCTTCATTCTCTGCCGGTCGAGATGCACAACCACAGGCACAACCACCAGCTCCAAATCCACCCACCCCGCAGACAGCCACGTCAGAGCCCTCTCCCCAGGCTCCCGCACTGTGCTGGCACCAGGCAGGTCTTGCTGCGCCACAAGCTGCTCACAGCAGATTTGGAAAAGGTTAAATTTTAACTTGAAACTCTTACTAAACAGCTTGACTTGTCTTCTGAACCTAGCTCCTGTAACTGAGGGATTTCACTTAATCTATTTAACTTCCAAGTATGCTTCTTCTGCCGTAACTTGTTTCCCCAAAAAGAAATTGCTTAATGTCTCAGAATATTAAAACAGATATATTACTGACAAGCCATAGAGCTGAAGATGACCTATTTCTCATAGTAATATAAATATTTCCAGGTCCTAAGAAAGGCACAGGAAAAGTAGCTCTACATCAAAATGTAACAGAAGCCAATAAAGAGATTTGCTCTGAAAGAAATTAATATGAATCAAATCCCAAGGAAGCGGATTTCATGGCACAATCCTCCTATGTTAACTGCCCGGTAGTCTCCCAAACTGCCAGTCCAAAGGCAACATACAGTAAAATTTACATTCTGTGGTCACTCCGACACACATCTGGTGCAAAGGCCGGCACTTTAAAATAAAAAGCCATTGAAAACATTTCTGGAAGAGCTTCGCAGTTTAAAAACGGCACCTAGGAACTAAGTAGGACTGAGCAATTCATTCCCAGAAGACACCCAGGTGGCCCCGGCGTACATCCCCAGATCCAGCTGGGAGAACACAAGGGGTTAAAACTCACGGTGGGCTCATATAGCAGGAGCATGAAGGGCCTATTTAAAAAGAAGAATCAGAAATAAGGAATTTTGCCAGTTTTTACCCCTGATAAATCCGCATTCCAGTCTGTCAGCTATCTTGTTATCCCCAGAGCTGCTGAAGTGTCTTTGGCTGTAACTATGCATGACTCCGGCTTTGAGTAATGGAAATAAAGTATGTGCGTTGTGACTGCAGCGTTCCTTTCCCAACCCCAGAAAAAGAAAGGCAGAGCAGGAGAAGATCCTAGAGCAGCTCAGGGATTTTGTACGGAGAAGCTGGAAAGCTGCTTTCACCCTACCTCGGCTGTCCACCCCACCAAACCTGCCTGGGGAAGGATGCCTAGAAGTTGTAAAGGAGGTGCCAAGTTTTAGCCTAATACAGCAGCTTTTATCATCTGCAATAACAAACAAATAAATACTCTTCCAGATTCACAAGTCCAGTTTAGCTGGCAATTCGTACCCGGCAAACATTTGGAAGCAGTATTGTAAAATTAAACAAAGCTATCATTTACAGGAAACCCTGCCTCGAGTACAAATTATAGAGTTGTTAAGTTTATCTGGCAATGCCTTGCCCCTGAGTGCTATATAATTATTCCTAAATCTTTCAGGAAAGAATGCAAATATTTTAAAGCCATAATTCATTGACAAGGAGGAAGTCCCGTTTAACCTTCTGCGCATATTTTGATACCTAGAAATTAACCCCTACTCGCCACAACTATTTTTCAGTATCCTATTAAGCTGGCTGGTTGGCGAGCGGACCCATCCCTGGTTTCGGCAAGGCTGGCACCCTCGCCTGTTCGCAAACCACGTTTTCAAAGCAGTTTTGGGGCTGGTCTGGAGCAGCACCGTGCCAGCCAGGCTGTTCCCCGCGCGGAAGCCTTCCCGGTAAGGGAGGTTTCAGGCTGCTGAAAAGGCTGGCTGTTCTCATGGGGGTTATGGCAAAAAAAAAAAAAAAAAAAAAAAAAAAAAAGTGGTATAAAGGAGCCTTTAATAAAGCAGAGGGCTGAGTTATGCGGAGTTTTGCTAGCTAGGCGCCTGCCACGGGGATGTCCGCATCCCTTTGGTGGGCTGGATTCAACGGGGCAGAAACAGCCCTGAGCCCCGTCCCTTCGAGCCTCCTCTAGCCACCAAGCCACAGCTCTCCAACCAGCCCCAATTAACTCACATTAATTAGCAGAAGCCACGTGGCTGAAAGCAATGCCACCTTCCCCAACCCCCCAAAAGACTTTTGTTTCTTTACAAAGGAGAAGAAAGTCAACTCATCCTCTGCTCAGGCCCTACCTCCAGCAGCCAAGCCCTTAACCTACCGCTGGCACCAACTCATTTGGGGCATATTTCTAAAGAAATGGTCACTTGCAGCCAAAGGGGAGAAGGTGTGTATCCCACGAGACAGGCAAAAGGCATCTGCAAAGCCACACACGCAGCCCCCCACCATCCCAACAGTACCCACCAGGCAAGCACCCACAGCCCGTGGGGACTCATCCTGCTCCAGAGCAGCGCTGTGCCCGCAGGGTCGGATATGCCGGCCGTGCACTCCCTGCGGGCACTCAGCTTTGCTGTCAGAGCTGCTCTGAAACCATAATGCACCTGCTATTAAGCCAAAATGGGAAAAAAAAAAACCCAAAACAAAAAAACAACCACAAAACAAGACCCAACCTTACCTTTTCAAAAGGTAGCGCTCAGGCTATTGTATTCTCCTTCCAGTGGCATCATTTATTTAACAAGAGCTCAGTGGTGGGTGTTATCCCCCGGCGCTACCCGGCAGTTTCTCAGCACCGCTGCTCAGACGGCGGGATGCTGCGGGAGGCAGGCTCTGGCAGCCTGTCGTACAGCAATGCCACCGTTCACAATTACTCAGACACGGGAAGCAAACAAGTACTGTATCGAGGTTAGGCTGCAGCAGTTAATCCAGTAGTTTCGTATACACAAACAATATCCGTGATGCACAGCGACCGTCACAGATGAGGGCTGCTGATACGGTGGATCTCGGAGGTGAAAGGACCTGGCTTCTTTCTCCCTGTGGGAGCAGGTCGGTGGATTCCCTTCCTTGCAGGTAACTAAACCCAAGAATTTTTAGTACAAAGATGAGCGCTGTTGTACTGAGATATCACCCAAAACGGATTGAAACCCAATTCCGCTAAGATGCCATGATGCTCCAAACTGCCACCTGGGTCTTTCAGAAGTCGTCCCAGCGATACAAGCTCCCTTCGCCTCCTCTCCTTTGCAATGACAAGTTGCGAGCTTTCTTCCACGCCTGGAGCTGGGGAAGGGAGGCCAGGCCAGACCCAAAGCCCTCGCACCGCCTCCTCGCCCCAGCGCTGGGGGAGCAGGGAGGCAGGGGCGCGTAAAACCCAACCGGCGAGCGATTGCGCTAGGAGAAAGCAATCTCATTATGAGAGCTAATGGAAGCCAACCACAATTATTATGTAAACAGCACTGAATCGTTAGCAGTCGCTATCAAAGCCATTTTTCCCCCCACCAAGAAGAAAAGCACGCGGTCCTATGGCACCCTCAGCTCTGTCTCTCAACCGAGCCAAAACTCCGGAGGAAGCCTGTTTGTTTTCGTCCGGTCCAAACCAAGCCACTGGCACAGCTCTGACCTCTGATCGTCACACCAGGTTTCCCACAGCTGCCTGCTCCCAGTGCCTCTGCCCTGGCAGGGGGGCATTGCCACCGATGCCTCACCACCCTGTCCCACCAGGCACCCTGTGCTGCCCCAAAACTGCCGGCTATCACGCTTTAGAAACCCAAAGGTTGGCAGGTGGGAAAAAAAAAAAAAAAAAAAAAAAAAAATAATCCACCCGGCACTACTCGGAGGAAAGGTAAAACCTGCCTGGGTGCCCATGCATACCTGGCAAGGGAATTAGTTTCCATCAGGCTCGTAATTGTGCTGGTTTCTTTGGTCACATAAATGCCCTGTCCTCTCATGGGAATGGGTCAAAGAAAGCCAGGGAGGCTGCAGAAGGTTATTTTCCCCCTTTATTGCTATCATGCAAAACCTCTCCCTATCACAAATTTTTTTCTAATAGCACCCACCAGAGCTGGTCAAAGCTGCCTGCTCTTTAATCTTCCAGGGGACAAAGTTACCTTTAAAACAAACAAGCAAGCAAGTTCCCTTGTAAAGAGGACAGTTGGCTACAAAGACACTCCAACAAGATCCTTGTGTTTGTAGGAGAAGCAAAAAAACTGCATTTCAGCCCAGGAAAAATCCTGGCTCCGTCTTTATGTTCCAAGAATGCTGAATCAAAACAGGCTCCACTCTTTAAAAAGAGGAGAGTACAAAGAAGCAAGAAGTTTGTATTAAAACCCATGTAATCTTTTTAAAACACCATTATTAGAACCTGTAGCACCAGCCAAGAGTGATTTATCACCCCCTGTCATCGCAGCCTGCAACACAGAGCTTTTTATACCAAACTGTCAATGCTACCAAGCTAAAGCCCCAGCTCGTAATTTCTTAAAGCTGGCCCTCCGCTGCCAGCAAATCCCCTAAACCGTGGGGGATTTGGGGGTCCGGGGCACTGCTCCTCCATCAGAGCCACTGCCAGAGGACCAGCCACATGGGGCGATGAGACCCAGCACCGAGCATCCAGCCCGGGCTCTGCACCCTGCTTCGAAGCAGGAGGATGCTGTAAGTCAACGTAGGTGAACAATTCACCAAGGGTTGTTTCGGCTTCTTTCAAAAGGGAAGTCAACGGGCCATAAAGGCTTTAACTACATTTTCCGATGCGAGCACATCCCTTTGAGGGACGTACCACAAGGTGCCCGGTTTTCACAGGGCGAGCGGTCAGAGCTCTCCAAAAACCAGACACCCTGACATTTGGGGTTTTCCTGTGAACTTGTTACTCTAACACACCCCAAATCACCAGTAATTTCTAGAATAGCACTACAAACCACAAGAGGTTAAACCGACTGCACATTACTTAAACTAACCTAAGTGTGACCCCTGGAAAGGAACAGCTATTGGATGTTGTGGTTCTGTAGAAACTCAATTACCAAAGCCAATTTCCTATGAGCATTTTTAAAAAAAAAAGAAGGAGGGAAAAAAAAAAAAAACCAGCAACAATGCTGACAATGTGTAAGGGCCACATATTTTCACCTCCCGAAAGCTGCAGCCTTGCCTGTGTAAGAACAGTTCCTATTCCCACAAAAATGTTGAAACATATTTTAAACATTTCATCATTGTTTGCTCCCATCTGAATTTGCTTAAAATCCAGACAATTCTCAACTTTTAAATTGGAAACGTTAAAAGAGAAATACTCCTTCAAAATCCTTCATTCAGGGCAGCTCCTCTCTGCTGACCATGTACCTTTCCTACACCAAAATAGCCGAGTGAGGAGTCCCTCATGGCGAACTCACACATGTCCAAGTCCGTCAGCCACCAAATGCGTAAATCACAGAAAATCTGAGTAGAAAGACTGGAAATGAACAGATGGGGTTTTTTGCTTAAAAGATGAACAAAAAAAAAAAGAGAAGTATTTCTAAGAGTGTTTGGGAGGGGGGGTGAGGAGGAGGGGAGCAATCAGGCAATGTTTTACGTTGGGAAAGAGGCACTACAATCCTAATTTCACATTAAAATCAACATTGGGCAGCCCTTAAGGAAGGCTGATCCCACCCGGGAGCTACCCCCACACCCACTTTTTAAGCACCATCTCCATCCTTTCAAGCACCACACTTTGCCAGCACTTTACCACCCCTTCCCCATCCCATCCCATCCCACCCCTTTCCCAGGACCCGCGGGGACACGAGACATGCCGGACCACAAGGCACAAACCAGTGGGGAAGACATCTGCACCGGCCATGGTCTTTAGCAAACAGAAAACACTGTCCTAAGAAAACCTTCACAGCTGCATCCTCGCAGGGGCAAAGCCCGCTGACAGCCCACGTGGCTGCCTCCAGCCCCACGCGTGCAAAGCCTCCAACGTGTCCTCACCAGCTCCCCTCTTCCCGACATGCTGCTTTTATCCCAGTGCCTCTCCCGGACCAGAAAGATATGAAACAAGAGGAAAATGCCCCAGAACAATCATGGCGCTTCAGCCACAGGCTCCGCGGGGCCACACGCACGCTGCATGGGCAAAAAAAACCCACAAAAAAACACAGACAGCCCAAAATCTCTGCTAGAAAGGCAAAATAGTTTCATAAAACACTAAGGAAAACCTTTAACAAACCAGGAAGCAGGTAAGACGGGCTACAACAAAGTCGTTCGCTTTTTAATTAGAATGCTTGGCAATTAAAAAAAAAAAAATAAGACAAGCAGCAGGCAGCTTTCTTCCCAAGATGCACAAATCCCGGCGAACAGCACAAACTGCCCCTTCCAGGCCACCGGTGGGGTTTGCTATGGGGCATCTTGGAGCACACAAGGTAATTTAGGGAGCAAGAGGGAAATTTAAGAGTTTTGCCGGGCCCTGGCATTGCTTTGCAATGGGAGAAGGAAGTTATCTTCATAATCTCAAAAGAAAGAGAAAGCGGGAGGAATGTGAGGAATGCGAGGAGGTTATTGCCCCCGAGACCGGAGCTGGCAGCCCACTCTCAGCCCCTGGCCGCCGGGGAGGAGACGCACACCCTGACCTCTTTGGCTAACAAGAATTTCCTTGTCCCCCCCCCCCATCATCCCTCCACCCCCACCCCCCCCCCCAAAAAAAAAAAAAAAAAAAAAAAAGGCAGAACAAAAGCAAGGAATCAGTCCAAGAGGGTCGCTCCTCTTCTGGGAGGAGGCAAAGGATTTGGAGCAGATGGGATAATCCTGATGCTCCATCCTGTGGTTTGGGGAGGAGACCAGGAGGGAGATATGAAGGCTTGAGCCCTTGCAACTCGACACACACATGCCCATCCATAGAAGCCCTGCGCTGAGCACCCCTTTGCTTATCAGGGGAACGGCTATGGGTGGAAGGGATGGGAGGCGAGGAACAGGCATCCGACAGCTCTCGAGAAGCACTGGCAGCCCTTCTCCATCCACACAGGCTCCAGAACGCCCCCAGGGTCGGCAACCCATTGCACAAAACCAGGATGGTGGGGTCCGCACGAGCCACCAGCCAACACCACAGAGCAGGCTAAAACCACGGACACCATCACCTCAAATAAACTGGGACCCTTCCAGCCTCCTGCCAGAGGTCCCAGCCCTGCTGGGCAGACGCTACCTGCACCTCCAAGACAGAAGACGCTTGCCTGGGACACTCTCCCATCAGAGCCATCTCACACCTATCGCTCGCATGCAGCAGCGATGCTTCAGCCTGAACTTCCTCGGCTCCGCAGGTATCAAGGATAAATACCGTGGCGGAGGGGAGAGGCAGAGACTCAAGGCAAACCCAGTGCCACGCTGCCGTGTCTGCCTTGCTCTGCTGCTGTTTCAACGAGAATAAAAAGTCTGTTGACATACGAAAGCCACAGAAAATCTCCCTGAAACTACAAAACAGTACTGAAAACATTGTGCAGCTCAGGCCTCCTGCACAATGTACACACGTCTATTCAGCCTCTTAAAAAACAGCTACATGTCTAAGGAAACATCTGATAATTAAGGCAATTTTAACAATAGATAATAATTTGACTATGAATTGTATGGAATGTAATGACTGCTTATTCTGGCAGAAAAAACAGAACTTTCTATGAAGTGTCTGCCAAGGAAAACGATACTCCCACTCAGCCCGGACCACTGCAAGCAGTTGCTGCTAACCACATGCTTCACGCTGCCGGCTGCTAGGACACGGCGCGCTGCTGCAGCCGAACAAAACCCCGCGCTGCAGATTTACAGAGAGAAAGCAGAGTCCCAGGCGAGCGGCGGCCGGAGCCGTGACTCAGCCGGGGGCCGCCGCCGGCTCTTGCCAACGCTCCCCGAGCCACGCAGCCGCCAGCGCCGGACGCCGGGGTGCTCGCCGGTGGCCTGTGGGCAACTTGCATGCTGCCAGCTCCCCCCCTCCCGCTGTTTCCAGTTGCTAAATGACATTAGAAGCAGCTAAAAATACTTCAAGCGGTTCTCTCGTTTACTTTTCCACGCCAGCACTCGCGTTCGCCGTGAGGACGGTTCTCCGACGGTCACTTCCCCACCCACGGGTGGTCAGGGAATCGCTCCGTTAATGCACGCCGGGTGGGAGAAACCACCCTGCCCACCAAGGACCACTGCCTTTGCTGGAGAAGAGTCACTGCAAACAGCTACAGCTGGTGGCCGGGTAGCTCCACACCTTCAAACGGATGGCAAGGAGGACCAGGCGTTACCTGGTACTTCTCGTACCCCAGCGAGCCCAGGAGCTGTCTTGTGCAAACCGACTGCAACAGGCTCAGCAGTGCCAGACAGCACGAGTAACGCAGTCCTGGACGAGACCCAGAAACCGTTTCTCGGTTGGAAGAGGTCACACGGAGGAGAAGCACGTGAAAAACTAAGACAGCGTCTGCTGAACTTTATACATAGACCAGCAATGCCAACAAAGCAGCCTTCCTGATCGACCGAGGCGGCACACCTGGGTCGGCTGACATCGGCACCCGGCTGACAACCACAAACGCGCCGGGGACGAGCGAGCAGCAGGACGTCGGGGCACCCCTGCCAAAGTTACTTTGGGCAAAATCCCATGAGTCCGAAAATCAAGAGCCAAGTGATTTCCCCCGTCACAGTGAAAGAACTGTTCTCCACAGCTCCCGACAAATAAATGCAGCTATTCCATTTATTCAGTTTAAATAGAGGCAAAGATCGCATCGAGCATCTCCACGAAGACTGACCACAGAGTACTGCTTGTACCCAGCCCCCTGCGAAGGCAGGCTCCAGGCTCGCTCTGTGCTCCCCAGCAGAGCATCTTCCACTCGAGCCTGCCTCCGTGCCACCACAAAATCACGACAGCAGTGCCAGCGAGGGAAGGCATTACGCTTCTGCAGGAAATTTGCAGGTTAACTGGCAACGCTTTCCACCAACAGGCAAGATTTCAGCCCCCCCCCCCCCCCCCCCCCCTTTTTCAATCCAGGAAAAGAAACATCTATTTCTTCCAATTAGCAGGAAAAGGGAAGGAATTTCCATCCGTTTAACACCTGAGGGCAAGAAGGAGCCTCTTGAAAGAACTCTTGGGCTTTTTTGTTTTTAAATCACAGCCACCTACTGTGGGTCTCCGGATGCCACCAGCTCACTTTGCATTTCGTTCTGCAGCCACACCAGCCCAGCCGGGGTAAGCAGTCCCCACAGACGGTCACTCGCAGGGAGTTTTGCTCCATCACCACCACAGCCCAGAGACACGTGGGTTCAATAAGGAACGATACTTTCTGGGTAGCGTTTGAACACAGTGAGCAGCTACAGGCTGTAGGACCGAGCCCATCCGGAGATGTGCCCTTTCCTCGGGAAACTTTTAAAGTCACCCGAAAAGTAGTTACAGGCTGGCGCTCTCCTCACACCACCTACTATCTAGACGTTATCAAGAGTGAAGTTTCACAAACCAACCATCTGTGGCAGCTCTACGCAAGCTCAACAGCACCAAGACTGCACCCCACCACTGCCCTGAGCTTGGCAACATATACGTCATAGGTCTATAGGTGCAGAAGCTACTAAAGGTCACTCAGATACAAGGCAGCACCAAAGGGCCATGACTTATGAAATGCTTCCATGCAGATTTATAGCAGTAGTCTGTCTTTAAACCTCTAACAGCAAGTTAACATAAAAGGAAACTATTTCTATATGTTCCACACTACAAATAACACATTTTACACCTCTTATCAAGCAAGCAATGAGTTAGCCAGCTGCACACGTCTTTCAGAAATGCTTATGTACTTCAGCAAGATATAACCTGCCATTTACGCATGTTCTAATTATGTCCTAAACCTGGTCTAAACAAATATTAAATTGAACTGCTGGGTAATTATGGACAAGGAATAGCCTTTTAATGTGACTGAAATAGCAATGATACAGATAAAAAGATTGCTGGAATGGGCATGTGCTTGAAAGAAAAAAAGAAAAAAAAAAAGGTTGTACACACCTACTGCTCCAGAATGTAAATGTGGCAAAAAAGTCCACGTGAGATGCTGCTAAACTCCAAATGACTCCCATGCCCATCGGCTGAGGATCCGTTTCACTTGCTGTCACGCAGCCCAGCGCAGGGGCACATCTGCCTGTGCCACCCAGCTGCTTCACTTTGACAATTCAAGGCCAATGTTTTGTAGGATCAGTAATCGCTGACAGGAAAGAAGTCACTACACTTAGAGAAACTAATCTGCCACAGCATTTAGGACACCTTCTTGTAAAGGTGCTATAAATTTTCTGTTTGTGCACTGTGATCTAAAGCAATTCTGTAAGAGAATGGGAGAATAAAGCACAATCCACCAAACCGGTACAAAAATGTAAAGAACTTGATGGACTTCAGACTCGAGTTCATGCCAGTAACAACCATGTTTCCACACATTATCCCATCAGCATTACAGCCTGTTGAACCCTCTCCAACCTGTTCTCCACCAGTTTAGTGAGCAGAGAGGTGCTACCAAGCAGAAATCACCAGTTTCCACCATCACCCCAACGGAATACTCGTCCAAACACACAGCTCCTTCCCACACACATTTATCTCGTTCTCACCAATTAGCCAGGCTCCCAGGTAACTGCCTTTCCAATCCACCTACCCACCTGAAGGAAAACACACCTGAAAACACCAACCGAAATCAAAGGTTTGGCAAGTGACTCATTTTTTCGAGACGCAATACGCACCGCGGACCTTTTCGCCCTGGTGTCAGACCTCAGCCTCCGGCGTTATCACGCGTGACATTTCCCACCCAGCCCACGGCAAAGCGGTTCCCTGCGCTGACCCCGCAAAGGCAGCGGCAGGTGAAGCACCGCAGGCACAGAAGGTTAAAAAACCTGCAGCGGGACAAGTGGTTACCGTCTGCCCGTCTGCATACACCAGCTGAGCGGCGAGAGGGGAGATCCGGAGCCTCTAAGCACGAGACACGCCAAAACCACGTGAATTCACAGGGGGAATGTGAAACTGCAGCAGGTGTAGCACCCCACTCAACCTTTAATTTTAAGCGCAGTCGCGCTTGAGGTACACCGCGCTTTAAAGCCGTACACGGCACACCTCCTTTAAAGACTTGCACCATCCTCTCTGAAACACCCCACAGAGCAGAACGACATCTAAAATGTAACTCTGCAAGACCTGTTGCTTTCCACGCGAGGCCAGACGCAGACGCCCCGCAGCCCTGGAACAGCGATGTAACCCAGCCGATATTTTCAGCGTGTCATTGCAGAATGCCCTTCTTTTGTCAAGTAATCTCACCTTGCTCATCACATTTCTCTGACCCCTTCTTTCAAAAGCACAGGGTCAAACCAACAACAGCTTTAGAACCCCAAATGGAAGCCCCGTCAGCACTATCTACTCCCCACATCCTCCAACGCTCACCAAGTCATCTTAAACAACGATATATAAAATAAGGACTAGGTCAAACCTTCCAATACCGGACCCACGAGGAAGCCCGCTCACGTCCTGATCCTACACCGATGAGGGCTGGACTCAAATCAAATCCAAGCCTATTTATTAGAGACCATTTTACGAAGCAGGGAGGGTGAAGGGGAGAGTATTTTAACTGCAACCAGTCAGACGTTTCTCATTAAAATATTTCTTGGAGAAGTAAACGGGCCTGCAATTTTATTCAAACAGATGTAGGCTAAACGCATATCATTAGTCTGACAATATAAAAGCGCAACCGACTGAAATCATTTTAGTTTCGTCAGTGAAAAGGATAATGTATGCATATCTGGAGGGCACAGCAATGGCAAAGATTACCCCCAGCCTCTATCTTAGCCCTCTAAAGGTATTTACTTGGGGTCTGTCTGTGTTGTGACAGTGTCCTAGACCAAAATGAATGCCCCTAACACTCCACATTTTTGAGCCATTCAGTCATGCATTTTTGTTATTGTTGAAAGTAGTGCGAAATTGCAGTGCATGAGCTGGAGTCCTTGGTGGTCTCCGAGGATTCCAGCTAAAAAGGCACTTCCTTTGTTCCGCAGAGAATGCGGTCCAGTAGGTCATTCAGAAGGGGAAATAAAAGCAGCGGCCCTGGGAGGGAGATGAAGGATGAAACAAAAAGAATAAAATGTTTTGGGTGTGAGCACATTAGCTACCATTTCCTACTGCTGCCGGCTGCGAGCACTCCCGTCCCCTGGATGCACAAGTGCCTCGGGACGAAGGTGGAGGGAAGAAAGAAAGAAAAAGAAAGAAAGAAAGAAAGAAAAAACAAACGGGGGGGAGGAGGGGGGAAGAAACCCTTTCTCCGTCCCTTCGCCAGCAAGCCGCCGGGCGAGCGGCACCTGGGGCGGGGCGGGACGGGACGGGGCCGCCCGCCGCCGCGGAGAAAGGCAGCCCAAGGGCGGGCAGCGCCCGCTCCGCCGCGGCGCAGACGGGCGGCCGAGCGGCGGGGAGCGGAGCCGGCAACAGGCGCGGTCCCGCCCGCCCGCCCCGGCACCGGGAAGGGGCCGGGCGGCCCGGGCCGTGCTCGCCGGGTCCTACCGCGCACCCCGGCCAGGAAGAAGCGGGATAAGCGCCGAGCTCCGGGGAGGCGAACCCAGCCGAGCCGGGAGCTCCGAGCCGAGCTCCGGGGAGGCCAGCCGGGCAGCGCGCCCCGCGCCGGGCCGTCGCCCCGGGGCCGGGGCCGGGGCCGGTGGCGGGGGGGGGGCGGAGAGAGAGAGAGCCGGGCGGGCACCCCGCGCTCGGCGGGGCCGGGCCGAGCGCGCACAAAGGCGGCGGCGACGACGATCGCGACTCACCGCTGATCTCGTGGCTGGGCGCTTCGCTCTGGCTGAAGCCCTTGGCGGCGTAGAGCCTCCGCACTTCGGAGCAACTTTTGGCGCGGGGCTCGGCGGCCAGCAGCAGCGGCAGGCTGAGGGCGGCTAAAGTGCAGAGAAGGGGCGGCAGGCAGCCGCGCCGCCGCGGCATGGTGCGGGCGGGCAGGGGCCGCCGCCGGGGCCGGGCGAGAGCGCCCCGAAGCCGGAGCCGGCTCTCCGCCGAGCCTGCCCCGCCGCGCCGCGCAGGAGCCGCGCCCGCTGCCGTGCACCCCGCTCCGCTGCGGCTCCGCTCCGCTGGCCCGGCGTGCGGCGGCGCTCTGCAAACTTGGCCCGGCAGGAAGCACATGGGGTGGTGGTGGTGGTGGAGGAGGAGGAGGAGGAGGAGGAGGAGGGAGGCGGGGAGGGGCGGCAGCCAAGCAGGATCGCGCAGGGCCGGGACAAGCCTCTGCAGCCCCCGGGAAAATCAGGAGCTGGGATCCGCCCGCCCAGCGAGGCGGAGCGGAGCCCGGGGCTGCCCGCCCTCTACCGCCGCCGGGCTGGCCCCGGGCGGGCGCTGCTTCCCCCCCCTTCCCCTTCCCCTTCCCCGGGGCGCCTCCCGCGGAGAGCCCGGCCCGCGCCCGCCGCCCCCGGCTCCGAGTCCCCGCCAGCCCGGCGAGTCGCAGGTCCTCGCCTCCCGGCGGGGCTGGCCGCGTCCCGGAGCCGGGTGTGAGCATCCCCCCGGCCGTGGGATGAGTTCCCGGCCGGCATCCACGCTCCCATCCCCGCGAGGGAAAGAGAAGCTCGCGGGTAGGGGTTGGAGAGCGCCGGGCTGGCTGATCTGCCTTGAGTGGGGCTGCGGATGGTTCAGCGCTGCTCCGGGTTTAATAGGTTCAACTAAGCTGATGACTTTTGACGTAGGTTTGAACTACGTGCATGAAAGACTCGTCAAAACCGACCGGTTTTTTCCACCGATCTTCTGTTTCCGAAAGTTTGGCAGGAGAGAGGCCTCAGGAACGCAGACACCAAGATGCTCCAGCCACTCTTCCTCCTTCGTACCCCGGCCCTGCGCGCAGATACATGCATAGGTGTAAACGAGCCCCGCTAAACCCTTCAACCAGGGGTTTGAGTCCAACAATTGCTGCTTGCTTCTCTTTACTGAAAATCACAGAAACAGTGCTACAAGAATGACAGGCGCTGTCATGATTTCACAGGGCTGTAATGTCACTTAAAGGGGTTCTTTAAGGAGACCTTGCTCCCTGGCTGGCGTGGTGAGGTCCCAGGGTCCGTCTCTCCTGGGCACGAATGCTGCGCAGGCAGCTCTGTCCCGCTGCAGCGTCCGTACGTCTGTGCCCGGCGCTGTCTCTCGCCACAGCGCCATTTGCCCCATGACAGTGTAATGGCCTGGTGATAGCATCATTTTAAAAAAAAGAAACCTGCAGCAGTTTACGTAGCAGTTTACATTTCCATACGTTCCCTCATTATATGCATTTCTCTCATTGCCACACTGGGGAAGGACAGACTGAAACAACAGCAAAGGAAGTTGCCGGCTTCACCCCCTTGCTCTCGAGATTTTGACAGTGAAATGCCAGGCGAGTCAGGAGGACAAGACCCTCCAGTGCATTTCCCTGGCAAGAGCATGCCGACAGCAAAGCATGGCCACGCTGCCCCTCCAGGCGCTTCTCACGGGATCAAGATGCTGGTTCAGCTCTGAGCTTTCCAGCGGCGACGCCGGCAGCTCACCACAGCCTTGGGGCAGCAGATGCTGCTGCGGTCGAGGAATTACACCAAAAAGCAAGGGAAAGCCACGTTACCGCGGCCCAGCCTGGGCCAGTCACGATGGAGAGGATCCTGCTGTGGCAGGCAGGGATGCAGGGAGCATCCCTGGCCTGCATGGGAAATGGGCCATGCCATCCCCAGGGGCAAAGCTGGAGCTTGCTTTATCATGGTTTAAAAAGTCTCCAGAGACAAATCTGGCCATCCTGATGGGAAGGGGTGTAGGGTTCTCAGTCACCCTGCCATCCGCTGGGGCCACTCACGCTGAGCTGGTGAGACAAGCCAGGCCAGAAGTTCTCATGAAGTTATAAAGTGTCCTGAGAGAGAATAATCCTTTAGGATCTGGCCCTGCAATGTATGACTGAGTTCTGGTTTTCAAAGCACTACCTCACCCTCCCAGCCTTTATTTGAAGAGACAATGTGAATTTTAAAGAGAACTCAGCAGGGAGCACTGCATTTTTTATTCCAAAGTGAGAGAGAAAACGAGAGTGAGAAAGTCTGTGGGGTTAGAGACAGCTTGCCATTTGTTGTTTCTCATAATCCCATACCTCGGCGGGATTTAAGAAACCTCCTGAAAAACACGGAGGGTTTTGTCAAATACTTGATCAAGTAGTTAAATCAAAGGCTGCAGCAAAACAATGGGACTGCCTGAAATTTTTCATGAAAAACTCTTTTTCTTTTTTTTTTTAAGGAATGGAAAAGTAGCCTCTCTCAAAAAAGAACTTTTTCTCTGAGTTTTTCACCTTCTCCAGCATTTTCTCACATCTGGCAGAACCTCCCCAGGCCCCTCACCCCAAACAGCTCAAGCGATTCCCCTTCCCCACTTCTCTTCCTTTCCCAGAAGAAAAAGACAGAGAAAAGCAGAGGGGAAAACTCACGGTTTAGCTTTAAAAAGATGCTGAGGGTTTTTTTCAGGGTGAAAACTTCTGACCTCCCACCTCCCCCAAAACTCTCCTCTCTCCCCATTAGTATTTCTGCCCTCAGACTCAGTGTTTCTTTTCCAGCCCTAGAAGATACCTCGAGGCCTGCCACGGTGGCACAGGACGCTCCCCGCTTCTGGGGCTCGTGTCCCCATCTCCCCTACCTGGCAGAGAGCCGAGCCCGTGCTGCCGGCAGCGCTTTCGGAGCCGTTTTGGTTCTGCCCGCTCACAAAGTTGGCTGCGAGTCTCCTCTGCTATTTGGGGGGACCCCCAAGATGTCCCCGCCACCAGCACGGGCACCCCTGGGCTGGGCAGAGCCGGCCGCGGCACGGATCCGCTGGCGCAGCCGTCGCTGGCTCCGGCGCAGGAGACGGAGACAAGGTGACATCACCCGCACTGCGTCTGCACGGAGCCTCTTCCAGCATATGCCATGGGCCTTGCACAACTTGGCATTTCAAATTTCCGTCATCTCATTCAGTGGAAAAATTGCAGCCCTGCCAGCTTTTCGGAGGGAAGGAAGGGTAGGGAAAGAGAAACCAGAGGAGACCCGGCTCCTCTGCAGTTTCTCTTCACCTTTCTCCGGCATGCCACCTCTCCTCTCCAACACAGACCTCCGTCCGCCCTGCTCCTGCCTGAGCCTTCATCCACACAACAAAGTTATGTCGGTTTAATTAAAACCGCTTTGAATCCGTTCTAGAGGAATTGGCACAAACCCTTCATGGGGGCGTGGTTAAATCAGTATAAATCTTACTGGTATCAACCGAGTCCACATCGGCGATGTACCGGCTTACACTAAAAATCGATACAAGTAATTCCCACCTGCATGGGATTTGCTGGATTGGTTTTAACTTCAGGTTGGCGGAACCGGAGCAGTCCTCTAGCACTGACACATCTTGGCAGCAGAGAGGAACCCCCAGCCCAGCAGCGGCACTGATTACATCCGAAAAATCCCGCTGGGGTCCTACGAGGGCTTAAGCTTTCAGTTTGATTTAATTCTGGTCCTGGCCAGAGGTCTGCCACAGCCCTGTGGTGTTCCCAGTCGTCTGTCACAGAATTTACTGTGAGGTTGTACTTGGATAAAGATTTCAGATGTAGCCCTTTAGGAAAACCTGGCTGAATGCAGTCCCTGGGCTGGCTATCATTAAGGGTGATTAAATCCTACACACTGGCAGGAAAGCCTGGGCCACAAGGAGGTTAGAAAGTGTTGAAAGGGAACTGGACAGGCGTGTCTTCCCAGCTCATCAGCAGGAGACGGCTCATTGTAAACCCGAACCAGGCGCATTCGCTCTCCTGCGGCAGAGTGGTCGGGCTGGAACAAGGGAGGCTCGAGTGGAAACAGTCTCCTTTGATAAAACCCCAGATACCACAAATTCAGGGGGTGTTTAATCCAGGGCATCTGTCACAAGGATGGGGGGGATTCTGCTAGTTGCAAAATGACGCTCTGAATCTTGGTTTTGAATGTCAACGGCCTGATATTTTAGGGCAAGCAGATCCGGTGTTTCGGCATGGGCTGATGTCTCCATTTATTTTTAACACTTATTTTTATCCTAAGGCTCCTTCACCCCGTCCAGCGAACAGAAAACTCTCGCAGTAACTGCTTGGCTCTGGGGTAAGGGGTGGATTAGCTCCTCGTTGTCTTCTGGCGGGGGGGGGCAGATGCCGGCCGGGCTCTGCCGCAGCAGGGTGCGAGGTGCTGTGCACACTGAAGCAAGATGGAAAGATGCTGAGGACAGGGGGGAACAGGCTGGGCACGCAACGAGGCTGCTGCAAGGGTGTCACTCGGCTTCCCGTGACCGAACCCAAACAGCGCACGGGGCTTGCTGTGTGGGGCTCAAGACCATCTCCACTTTAGGGAACGCAAGAACTTGTCTCTCCCCCAGCAGGACAAAAAGTTGTCCCAGCTCTGTCCCTGGACACCACAGGGAGGAGACTTGGGGACACACAGTTTTGAAGGGCACAGGAATGCACTGACTTTCACAGATTTTCATGCCCGCACTTCCTAGCTCTCCCAAAAATGACTGCGTGGCAGATGGCTCTGACGCGTAGCACACTCACACCCAGCGGATAAAAATATTCCCCAACAGATTCCCGGCAAGCGAACGTCAGTCACTGTTGCTCCAGAGCCGGCCACGGCTTCCTCTTCTCCCCGCTCCCCTACCGCAGGGGTGCAAAGAGGGTCCCTGGGCTGCGTCTCCCTGATGGCCACTTTATGGCTCACTGGACCGATGCTGGCAGCTGGGCTGGCATCCCAGATCCACGCCAGCTCCCCGCACCCCTTCCCACAGCCCAGCATCCCAGGGAATGTGTCCCCATCCTCCCGGTCCTGGGTGGCCATACGGCTGGCTGCCACCAAGGAGGCTGGGTGGCAGGATGAGACCCTGCATCTGCCTCCCCCAGGCCTTTCTCGGTGAGAATTACAGCCATGATGTTAAATCTCCATCCACACTCACATAATCTTCCTATAGACGTGAAGGGGGGTGGGAGTCCACAGGGCAGGGTGGGTGGAGGAGCCCCAGCTGGAGGGCAGGGGAGAAGACAATTCAGGAATGACAGAGGAAACAAGCCCACAAGTCATTCTTGCATTTCCATCCTTTCCAAGAGGCAATCCCTTGCTCAGCCCTTCCCTGGGTGCTCTGGGCTGTATTTACTGCAGGCATCATCGCCTGGGCTGCTTTTTTTCCTTTTTTTCCCCTTTTAAGAGTTGGTTTGGTGCCGGTAGCACAGGGTGGGTGCTGGCAGGGCAGGGGCAGAGTGAGGTTCGTGGGTGCCGTGAGCAGTGGCACGGCCAGCCCACACGCCCCAGCCTGCCTGCTCGGGTTAGTCTCGCCCGTTAAATGTGCAGTCTCCTGGTCCACAAGTAAGCACGCCACCCAGCTGGGGGTTCACAAAACCCTGGAGCTGCAGAGACTAGGACTGGAAAAAGCTTCAGATACCTGATGCCTCCCTCTCTGGCCCAGCAGGACCGACCTCGAGCTGTCCTCTCCCTCTCTGTTCTCAAAATCCCTCCTCGATCAAGACTGCACAGCCTGTCCCAGCTACCGACTCGGGATCTTATTGCACAAAAGCATTTCTTGATGGCTAACCTAAACCTCCCTGGCCACGATTCAAGCCGGGTATTTATTTTTTTTCTCCTATCTCCTGTACATGGAGAAAACATACCCTGCTCTCAGCAGAGCCCAGAGCTCTCGGCACGTGTGGCCGGCACAGCACGGCTGGAGGTGGCCCCGATGCTGTGGGCTGTGTGGCCTCAGTCCCTGCGGACCTGGGGCAGAGGGGAACAAGCCTGGAGCAGCAGGAACCAATCTCCTACCATGGAAAGGAGAGAGAAGGGGAGAGGCATGTTCAGAGCAGCAGATAACCCGGCCAGTTGGCACTGCTTAAAAATGAGTAATATCTACTTATTACCTGAACTCCCTTGTGCCAGCTAAAAATCCAGAGAGCAGAGCCAGGGGAAGAGGGAGCCCATTGCAGTTGTCAGCAAGACCATCCCAGTCCCCTCTGATGCCGGGCATCACCACTGATGGCAGTCGCTCCCTCTGGGCAGGAGGCTGGTTTCCACCAGTGATGGTCAACAGAGAGGTCAAAGCTGGTTTTTCGGAGCTTGGGAAGATCGGCGTGAGCTTGCCAGTGGGAGATCCTCATTACTGCACCCAGCGCTTCATGGAGGGCCTTTCTTTCCCCTCGAAGCGCTTCTACCTGGGAACCGGTCCAGCAAGCGCTTCATTTGTAGACATCTGCCTCGTTATAGCAGGGATGCGTGTCAGCACCTTTGAGGATTTTGTTAGCAGAGGAGACCAGAAGTGGCTAGCCCCTTTAATATCACCTGGGACACAAGAGGCAAAATGGGTCAAGAGAGAGCAGGGAGAGCACCAGCTCTGAGCAGGACTTGTCCCTGTCCTGTTCTGTATAGGGCTTCAGTGTCAACAAAATAATGATAAATAAAAATAAATAATGATAAAATAATGGGGTTTTTTACCCCCAGGCACTCTCTTCGTTCTGTTTAAAGGCTATTTCAAAAGTATTTGTAAACAGAGTGGAAAATGTGTGTACTTACACAGATGAAAGGAAAGAAAACCTGCTTAAAATGACCACAGCTGCAGGCAGGAGGTATTGGCAGCGCACACACCGCTCACCCGCTCACCCACCAGCTCACCAGGTTGACGGGACAGGCTGATGCAGCTCCTCTCCCTGACAGTGCCATGCCGAAAACAAAACCCATGATGGAGCAGCCCAGGAGAATGGGGCGCAGGGTGAGTGCCAACTGAAGTCCCGCCGCTTGAGGAGGACTCACCAGACTTTGCCTTGGACCGAAATGGTCACAGCTTGCGTCCCCGTCCCAGGTGCGATGCCCATCAGTGGGTGCAATGTGAGTCCCGGAGGGTGCAACCCTCCCCACTGTCCCAGCCCCCAAACGGATGAAGCAGGGCACCATCCATCCCAGAGCAGGGATGTGCTGCGGGGCTGGGAACCGCTTCTCCGTGAGGAACACAGGCAGCCCTTGCCCGTGTCCCCCCAAACGGCAAGCACTTTGCATTTCTCTCCATCCTCCCCACCCGGCGGGGCCGGGGCGGCACATGGACTGCCAGACGTTCATGGTTATGTCGGTGCTGCTTGCAATCCTTTATTTTAATCTTCTTCTTTCATTCCCCTCCGCTCTCGCCCCTCACCCCCCGTGGTTTAGAGTTTTCAAATGAAAATATGCGAGTTGTGACTTGCGGGTAGCGAGTCGGGGCTTGCGAGGAAAGCCGGGAGGGAGGAGGGAGGAAAAGAAAGAGTGATCTGCTCCAAGTGCCAGCAATTGTTTTTATCCTTTCCAGATGAAGGAAAAAGATCATGTTATTTGTTCGGCATAAAGTTCCAGATTTTCAGGAATGAAATCTGAGAGCAACATGTCAACAATCTGTCTCGAGAGCTGGGGTGGATGACGGCCTTTGTGCTCCCAAACACCAGCGGGGCCGGTACGCTCGGCTGCGGAAAAAAAAGGCTCCATTCTCACACTCTGAAGTGGTGGCATTAGATATCAGCAAGATAATGGGCCCAGGGCCTAGCCCTATTTCTGCTCCCAACTGAACGGCCCCAGACAGCTGGCTTTGATGTGCTCATTTATTTGCCTTTTCTTTTCACAGATGATATTTTTAACCGATATTGTGGTTTGGGCATAGATTGGGGAGAAAGGGGGGTGGGGGGTGGGAAATGAAAGCCATTTTATTGCAATAGCTGATCAGGAGGGAAGAAAATAAAAAATAATAATAATAATAAAAAAAAATCAACCATTCATTACCCTGCAGGTCGATGTTTCCTGCTGTAAATCAGCCGGGATGCGTCAGTCTCGCAGCTGGAGGGAGATCCCGCATCAGTCCGGGCAAACCTCGAGGGCCAAGGCCGGCCGGTGCGAGGGGCTGTACAGCCCACGGTCCTGACGCATTTGCACTTGAATCCCAGGGGAAAAGGAGGGAGATAGCCGGGTCAGGGAGGTGGGCAGTGGCGAAATTCAGCCGGGGCTGATTGATGTGCAGGGCGGCACGGGTGGTCCCACGCCACGGGGCTGGGAGCGTGCCCCACACGAGGTGGAGATGGTGGGAGCAGCCACTGCCCCTTTGAAGTGCTGGCCCCGCCGTCCCCGCCGTGGAGATGCAGAGGGCTGCGTGGCGAGGCCGGCCAGCCCGTGCACTCCCGTCCTCTGGAAATTCAGCCCGTGGGCTGGGAGAGCCCACAGCCTCCAGCCACAACTGGGACAGGATGGAGAAAAAAAACAAGGGGGGGGGGGGGGGGAGAAAGGAGGAGAAGAAAGGACTTTTCTTGCCATGTCCTTCCACTGTCCAGACCTCACGTGGGAGCAGTGCTCAGCATCCCCAGTGCGGAGGCTGGGAACCCCCCCAGGATGACCAGCATGGGAACCCCCCCAGGATGACCAGCACGGGGCTGGGCACAGCCCCACGTCCCCTTCCCCTGGGGAATAACTTGGGGGGGGGGGGGGGAATGATGCAAAACAGCAGCCACACAGCCCTTCACTGGGGGACATGGCATCCCACTAGTGTTACATCCGTGATTTACACCTCCTTGGCTCTACCTCAGTCCAAAACAGCAGGTCCGGGGATGTCACCTCTGTGCTGCACTCACGCCTCGCTTCTGACACTGCCTGCGTGCAAAACCACCGCCTCTCCTCCTTGCAGCACACTCACAGTCCTGTCCCCCCAAAAACAACCAGCCCCCACAGAACCCATGGTATGGATGCTCCCCACAAGGGGAAAAAAAAAAACCCATTCAGCAGTTTTTGGTATTAGTGGGCAAGCAAAAGTTCCCCGTGGAAAATTTCATTCTGACTCACAACATCTTTGTTTTGGTTGAGAAAGCGAAGCATCAGGTAGCTGTTTGCTCTCTCCTTTTCTGCGACACAGGTCTGAAAGTAACCGTCAGCGGTGCTGAGCTCTTGCAATTTAGATTTCACAATACTTAATGTAAGCGCGCAGCACTTGAAATTGTTGTCTCAGCTCTTTAAAGAGGTTTTGTTTTTTTCAAGTCCCACGGCTGCAGTGGGAAAACTGAAAACTCACACCCAAAACATGCAAAACCAGATGGCAGGAATGGAACTCCAAATTAATTATTTCTTAATTTAAAAATTCTTTTAAATTTAATTTGGTTTCTAAGGCAGGCATGGCTGCCTTGGAGCCTCATTCACCAGCTCATATGCTGCTGGGATGACGATGCTTTGACATTTACAATGACACTGGCTCCTATGGGTGGTTTTTCCAGAGCTCGTAAGCCGACACATGTCCCAGAGACACAGACGTGCTCCCAAGTCACTTAAGCCACATCTCGACCGCAGGACCCGGCACAGGATGGGCTGGCGAGGCAAAGGGTGGCCCGAGGCAGCCTGCTCCCAAAACAGGCTCACCAAAGGTGAGGTGAAGCAGGGCTGCTTTGCCGGCCGCCCCTCCTGCCTCAGCACCCTCCCGTTGTTTGGAGCAATGAGTTGTTTCCCCACGAAAGATGCCCTCCGTGATAGCAACGCTGGGGCTGGGGTTTGTTCTCAGCCCCCAGCAGAAGTGTGCTTCAAAAGCGAGAGCATCTGGCCTCGCTCAGAGGGACACTTTCAAGTGGAAAAAAATATAAAAATTAAGGTTTTAATTAGCCTGGAAATCAATGTTGGTGCGTACCTGCCTGGGGCCCCATGGAAGGGAGGAGGCTGGTGGGAAAGTGAGCGCTGAAAAATGAGAGCGGGTGAAGCATTAGCACCTTCCACAGCAGGTGAGCAAATCAGCGCTCGTCACACTCGGGAACACCGAGCAAATTCATTTTTATTTAACACTTTGGCTAACCGTGACTACCTTGGGATGAAGCACCATGAATTCCACAAATCCCTTGGCCAAACTCTCCCCAAAGACGAGCAGCACTTGCTTTAGAGACCCCCTGAAACGGGCAGAGCAGCTTTGGCCGGACTGACGTGCGGAGGAAGCATCCCCTCATCCCTCCTGTGTGCACCAGGCACCCTCCAAAAAACACGCTGGCAATGGCTCGCTCTGACCTTTCTTTGCACCCCAGGTAGCAGCGATTTTATTGCCTGAGCCACGGCTGGCCCTGCTTATGCAGCTGGCTCTCCCTTGGGTGACCCAGCGATAACAGGAACAAGGAGGGGGCTCAGGAACAAGTCCCGCATGGGCAGCCCTGCAAACCATCCGCACGCCCAGCCCACACTATCAGGAATAAGATCAAGAGCAAACAGCAAGCCTTAAGCAAAATGCCACGTGAGGCTGTGTAAAAGAGGTGGTAAAAACCATCTCAACAGCGGCCAGGAAATCCACTTATCCCTCAGTCAGCGGACAGAGGAACGTGAGGACCTTGAGTTACTCCTTTGGAGATTGCATTAGCGGGTCAAAGTCACAGTGACCAGGGGCTTCTGCCAGGCAGTTGCCAGAGGTGGAGTCTGGCAGCCCATCAGGCAGTGGGATCAATCAGTCTCCTTAAAAATAATTAAATGATCCATATCTTGCCTAAAATGATCATCCTTTAAAGGCTGTAAAAAAAAGTTTCAGGCAAGCAGCACAGGAACCATACAGAGGTTTGAGTGAGCATGCAGGATAAGCTACAGAGCAGTTTATTATTATTATTATTGTTATTGTTATTGTTATTATCGTCGTTGTTGTTGTTGTTATTATTATGGTTATTATCCCACAGGGACATGAGTTAATCCCCGACTCAGTGGGCTTCTCTATTTGTCCCTGGGAAAGACATAAATTATTAGTGGTGAAATCCTTCAGCCTCATGATGCAGCAACAGCATGAGGGGATGCGGGAGGTCTGGCAATAGTTTCCCCTCAAGCATCACCACAGACCTGGAGCTGGGGCGCTGGTGACAAGAGGTTGCCTCCACTTCTCTGCTTTTTTTTCTTTTCTTTTTTTTTTTCCTGGTTTTTTTTTTTTGCCCCCCCCCCCCCTTATTTTTTTTACTACTTTTTAAACTCCTTTTTTTTTTTTGCAGTTGTACATTTGGTGTCTGCAGGGTGGTTTCCACAAAATGCAGCACAGCTTATATAATACTAAATAAAGCAGCATGCGAATCCCATCCCCACATTCGCAGTCCACAGACATGTAGTGTTTAAAAGGTGCAAGACCCACGTCTCTATTTATTCTTTCACCAGCAGATACACGGCTGCTAAACATTTGTCTCCAAGCTGTGGGACGCAGCTAGCCCGTGCAGCTCGGCTCAATTCCCCAGCCGGTCTTTCTGCCTGAGCACCACAGGTCTGAAGGCAATCCCCGTTATGCCGATGAAGATTTTCCTTCCTGAAGCAGCCTTTCATTAAGAATCCCTGGACTGGTCCAGCCCCCCAGCTGCATCCCCATGGGCCAGAGCGGAGGCCGGAGCCGTGGTTTTCCTCTCCCCTGTGCCTTTCAAAGAGGTGTTACCTCTGCCGTGGCTTGAAAAGGGGGGGTGTCACCATTTCCTAGCCCTGGCTTTGGTCTCCCTTGCTCTCTGCAGAAGCATCTCGAGGTGGTGAAAGGGCAAGGACAGTCCCGTACAGCTCCCAGTACCCCCAGTATGTGAGAGCTGGTGGTTCCTCCCCCCGTGAATGACCCTCCACACATTCCCACGCCAACTACACCTGGGGCCAGAAAGCGGCAGCAGCCGCGGGTAGGGGACAATTTACGGAGCTGCCAGCTACTGAAAGACAACTGCTGGGCTTGAGCTCCTGGAGGAAAAGGGAAGGTGCAGCCAGCAACGGAGTGGGCCAACCCAGCCACCTCTTCCAAACAGGCAAGTGGGAGTTAGCTGATGCTGCAGGTGGGAGAGCAGGACCATGACGAAGACACTTACCCCTCCCTGCAAGGGTTTTTCTCACATCTCTAACCAAAAAGGCTCCAGTGTGGCTCTTACCGTAAGCTGCAAGGTGTGAATCAGCCTCCTGGCAGAGGGTTTCCATTGCACAGGGCTGGAGCAGCGCCTTTAGCCCGAGCCGCAGGGAGCTGGGCAGGCGGGCAGGGTGGCCGGCAGCCGCAGGCAGAGGAGCAGAGCCTCTGGGATGGCACCGGAATCCTCCCACCGCTGCGATGGAGATACGACCCAAGGCACTCGTCACGTATCCGGAAGGCATGTGGCTGTGTGTGTTGTGATAGGAAAACATGCAAGAAGAGGGATTGAAAAGGGAAGGTTTCTGTATTTCCAGGTTTAGGAAAGCTTTCTATTTTCCCAAGCTCCAGCTTGCGTAACTGCAACACAACCCCCACATACACCCTCCGTAAAGCACCCATGCCCCCCGCCCCCGCCAGGCTCCCTGCACCTTTGTGGGTGCTGAGAGCGGGTGGCTGCAGCACCCTGTCCCACACCTCCCCGGAGTGAAATGGTGTCCCCAGCAATAACCTCAGGGACCGGGACTTTGCACCCTGAGCCCATGCAGCAGACGTTGCCTCTCACCCGGTTACCACGGCGAAGTGAGACAGGGCTCGCCTGCGTACCCCAGCCCTTAGCACCTAAACGCATCAGGCTCAGAGCAATGCACCCACACCTCCGGGTCACCGGCTCCCCAAAACAAGGAAGGCTGGCTGGCGGTGAGTGCAGGGCAGCACCACCCTGTGATCCTTTCGGTGCTGTAAGTTGTCAACAGGCAGCAATTAAGGAAAGAACACCCGGCCACTGGCACTGAGCGGTCCCCATGCCGCCATCGGTCATTCATTACCAAATCAGTGTCCACCCGCAGGCTTGGTCTGCCCCTCTCTGCAATTACCCAGGCCAATTAGCGCCTTTGCTCCTCGGCCAGATAGCATCTCCCTGCTCCACGCTGCTGGCCTGGCCCTCTGAGCTACCAGCAGCTGCTGGAAGCACTGGCAGGGACTTCTTCCACGGGCAACTTTGGTTGCCGTGCTCAGCCTGGGCTTGCTCTGATGTGCAGCAAGGGGATGAACAAGTCTTTTGCAGGGGATTTCACACCATCGAGGCTGGTGATACCAGTGTGAAAGCTCCTCTTCCCTTGCCCTCCTGCTTTAACATCCTTGCCAGGAGCAGAACAGCAAAGAACTGGCTGATTGCACGTTCAGCACAGTAAAAACTGACCTGGAGCAAAGGCCCTGCTAGAAAGATTGCAAGAAAGCAAGACAACATTGCACCTTGGTACCTTGGTAGGCTGGAAATAGCATCCGTCTCCTCTGACGTGGTCATGGGAGGTCTTGCATGGCAAAGGTGGCCCCGACACCTCTGTGGCACCACCACGGCAAAGTGTCTGCACTGGCTACGGCGCTTGGGAGATGTTTATCACACACACATTGACAGGCAATAGCAGTGACTCACGCCACGGGTCTGGCACCCTGGGCCAAATCCTGGATCCTTCTGCAGGTTTCAGCTCAACATTATGAGTCACTTATGCCACCATCCTCCCCTTTTTTCTTCCAGAAAACATTGTTTTTCCTTCAAATGGGAACAAATACACCCAATACCAGGAATTTTGCTAGATAGAGTCCAGATGACAAGTTCTCAGAAAACGCTGTCAGCTGCTGAGATTCAGCTTCAAGAGACATCATCCAATGTTAACCATAAACAACAGGGGCAACAAAATGTCTGGCAGATCCTGAAGTGACACGAGATGCCTGCACTCCACAACAGACTCGTTTCACACCACAGGAAAGGTCACCACTTTAATCCACTTCTGGGTGGAATGTACACAAATGTCATTCTTCTTAACATCTGTAATTAAACAGCCTCTTGCTTTGCTATCCAGCCCGTGTTTATTTTCCCATTTGCTAACATGGTGGATGGTAATATAATATGACACTGAAGGGATACAGGCTGCTACAGGCGGGCTTTCGACTTCTTTTTAGTGATTCGCCTGCAGAGAGCTGGATGCAAAGGTTGGTTGTGCTGCTCAGATCCAGCAGTGATTTCCTTTCTCGACGCACAGCATCTTTGTGCGCTGAAATAATAACAGCAAAGAGGACAGCGAAAGCAAACAAAAACTGCTGGCAGAGATCCACAAATGTGTTGATTCACTGCAAGCAGTTGTTGGTCTCCGGTGGGCTCCTACAAGGGAGAAGACAGCCACTACACTGGGAGGTTGAGGCTAGGTCTGTACTTCTGCTATGGAAAAGTCTGGTTTTCAACACTGGTAATGTGCTGGAGCATTTGGGAGAAGTCTTCTGTGTCCCTGTGGCCACCGAGGAGCATCTGAAATAACGCTGAAGAGTCCCTAACGGGGCCCTTCCTTTCCCACAAAGTGCTCTCGGGTCCCAGTGCCAGCTCCCACCCCACTGCACAGCGCCCAGGAGGAAAAAACCCACAGCAGCAAGCATTTTTTTTTTTTTTATTTTCCTCTCCAAACCTTTTGGGCTGCAGGGCTGGCACACGTTTTGCGGGAACCATCACCAGGAGCTGGGCACGACGGCTTTCCCAGGAATGGCATTAGCCGTCAGGAACGGCTGTGGGATACAGCGCTTTGCATCCCAGCGGCGTGGATGTGTGCTTCAGTACCGAGCACACTCTCAGCAAAACAACACCAGGATGTTTATTTTCAAAAGGATACAATGCTTGACAAAATAAACTATATTTGATTAATACTAACTGCTTTCTGGTTTTTTTGTTTTGGTTTGGTTTGGTTTTTTTTAAGGCAGTAAATTTGCTGACTTTATAAACATGCCAGAGCTGCTTCATCTGCGTATATCAAAAATTTTAGTTACCTCATCTCAGGGGAATGTCCTTCAGTAACATTTTGACAAGCTTATTTAGGGGTTTGTTTGTGGATTTGGGTTGGGGTTTTTTCCCCACTTTTACTTCTTAGTGAGGTCTCCCATGAGCAAGCTGGGGGCTGGAGCCCAACAAAACCCACTGCTTGTCTTCACACAGAGAGTTTCACCATGTGCCTAATAGAAAACCTAAATTCCCATGCTGAGGACCAGCGAGCATCCTCCAACATGATGGTTTCACCTCATTCCCCTCTGGCTGCGGATTTCAACCCCCTGATACCTCCACACCTGGCTCCTGGCTAAGGGAACAAATGATGCACAAGGAGGATTTGTGATTTTGCTGATGCCCAGCTGAGTTACTCCCAGCTGTGGAACTCACACTGAAAAATCCCTGGGTTTCTGGGAACGGACACCTGCTTCTGGGGCATGCGGCTTGTGTTCTGGTAAAGCTTTTGCAGCATTTGTCAATCATTAAGCTGCAGTGCTGCTGGAAAGCTCAGGGAAATTCCCACCAAGGCACCCAAGTGTTTGAGAACCAAACGACGTTTCTGAGATGCTTTGGTGTAGGTGAGCTACAGAGCCTGCAGAGCAGGACTCGTCCAGTGGACTTGGCCGTGGCTGGCCCCACCACCGAGCTACGTGCTCCGAGGTTGGAAGGAGGCATCTCAGCAGCGCACGTGGCTCTGTTTCGAGCATTTTGAGGCTTTTGTGTGGTTTCCTTTATTTTACTTGAGAGACTTACGCAACAACCCACGTCTGGTCCCCGCCACCAGCCTGCTTGTCCTTCTGCTTCCCGTGCCTCTTCTGCCACGGGTCTGCCCCCCAGACCTTCCACGTGGCTGCGAAGGTCTCACCGTGGACCAGCAGCTGCCGAGAAAGCAGGGCAGGAGGCAGTGCAAGGCAGTGACCTCCTCCCCTCCCGGCACAAGTCCCCAGCGTGCCACCTCGCCAGGACCCCGGCCCGTGCCCCAGCCGAGCGCTCTCCGAGGCTGGGGAGCAGCTGGGAACTGCCCTCTCGGTTTGGTGGCACCTCCCTTGCCGTGCCCATAGCTCAGCACGCAGCGGTTTTGACTCAAAAGCAAATCAAAACAGCCGACAGCACGGGATTACACATGTGCCCCTTTTGCAAACCCACAGGAACACCCTCGTGTCCGGCTGCCACGTTTGCAGACACGGCTGGTGCTCTCTGCATCCTCCGGGCAAGGGGGATTTTGTTTTGGTTGGAAGCCCCAGTGAATCCAGTCCCACGTCCCTTGCTGGGTCCCCGCTTCAGAGTACTTGAGGGCTTTGCTCATGGAGATGAACAAGCAATTCTGAAAAACTCCCTGAAAAACAAAACCGAGACACTCTAGATTTCACTTCCCAAAACAGCACGAGCCATAAGCACCAGCTGTTTCTAGCAGCTGTTAAGTGCGTTAGATTATATCATTCCCGCACTAAACTATTAGTCAATTGATTAATGAACTGGGACTTCCCATCCAACAAAAATATTTTGGTTTTAAATTATAATTTGATGCATGGTTAGTACAGAAACACATTACACATGCTAAGCACATGTTTGCATCTCCTCACCACCCTCAGGCACGGGGAAAGGTGCCGGCTTTGCCACCTTTTCAAGGCTGCTTGCAAACCCACCCAGAGACGCAATGGCTTTGCATGCAGCGTGATGCCGCTCGCTCCTGCCCGCACACGGGACGTGCACGGTGGCGGCAGGCTCCCGGTCTCCCCGCTGCTGCCACCGGAGTTTAATCAGAGCTGCAAAAACGGCCAGGAAGCCTTAACTGGCTCAGGGCAAGGGCTCAGCTACCTGAGGCTGGAAACCTTCCCCAAGGTCGCTGGACCTTTAGCAAGCACCGGCACGAGGCGACAAGCCCATGAGGCACCGTCGGGACACGGTGCTGGCAGACGGAGGGCAGCCGTGCTGCACTGACAAGCCCATGGCTCTGCACGGGGAGACTCAGGGATCAGAGTCAGCAACAGCTCGGGACCGGCTCTGGATTTCACCGCAGGGCTAGAAATTATCTAGAAAATGTTTTTTTCCTTTTTTTTTTCTTTTTTCCAGAAGCACCTCTGTGACATAAACCCCTCTATTCAGCTGCTTTTCCCGCTGGCAGAAAACCAGCCAGATATTTACTCTGGCCACACACCTCGCTGGCCGGACGCGGCCACCGCCGGTGCTGGAGCCACATCGCCACGTTATCGCAGCGCTGGGAGCGCAGCCGAGATGCTGCCCCGGCACCTACCATCAGCTCAAGCCCTGCACCTCCTCGACTCATAGAAATATATTATCGTATATATGATAGGTATACTCATTACTAATATATATAGTAATATATCCTACTACTAACACTAATAATAATAATAATAAAGAAAATTTGAAATATGTCAACTGTTTGTTAGCGGTTAAACCCGCAAGCCCTGGGACAAGGCATGGAGCTCCAGGTACACATGCACAGGGGAGGTGACGGTGCCCATCTCCTGATGGAGACATCCCATCCCATGGCAACACAGGTCACAGTAAGCAGAGGCGGTGTGGAGAAGCAAATAGGGATCAATTATTCCTTATTTCTCATGACATGGGAACGAAACACTGACCAAAACCGAATGCCAGCTTCACTCCACCTTGGTGGCCAGGGCACCCCTTGCAAAACCCCTGTTAAAACATGCACACAAACCCACCACAGAGCAAAATTCAACAGGTGGGTTTTTTCAAGTTACAATATGTTATTTTATAAAATTGGCAGGTAGCGGGCTCAAAGGCTGCTTTTTGAGATCACTTACGATAACAAAGTCTCCAACAAGCATAGCTTTGCTAAACAGCATGTGTGTGCAATGGGAAACCAGGCCCAGCGTGCTACAGAGGGGTCTTCTGCTGAGAAGCGTCAGCATCGCACTGTGGTGATGCAGAGTGGGAAAACCCGGCAGGTTTGTGTGACACGCAGCGAGGGACAGCCCACGCCGTCTCCCTGAGAGAGAGAGAAAGCACGCTGGACTCGCACTGCAAAAAAGCCAGTGCCACCATCCCGTCCTGCTGCTTATCTAAGGAAGGAGCAGCACAGAATATTTCTGACGCGACATTAAAGGCAAGAATGTCCCTGCGCTGGTACCAGAGATACCTGGTGAGACAGAGGCAGCGCATCATCTCTGAACAAACCCAGCAGCCCGCTCCCACCCCCAGCGCTCCACGGGGATGAAAGGAAATGATCAGAAGGGAAGCAGCGATGGGAATTGAAGTGGCTCTAATAAAATATTCCCTTTGGTGGAGCAGAGGCTCATGGGCACAGCCAGCCACAGCACGGAGAGCAGGGATGATGGGGAGAGCTGGGCCAACGCGAGAGTGAAGCATCAGGAGGATGAAGAAACGCCTCTGCCAGCAACGCTGATGGCTCTCCCCTGTGTCACTCCCGTGCACCGGGACCACTTCAGCCCCAGGGCTCCCCAGCAAGCGGCGATCCTGACAGATGGAGAGGATTGCAGTTTGGTT
Organism: Astur gentilis; assembly: GCF_929443795.1. NCBI lineage: Eukaryota > Metazoa > Chordata > Aves > Accipitriformes > Accipitridae > Astur > Astur gentilis. Next base: position 15,920,014 of record NC_064903.1, read on the forward strand.
TGAACATGCGAAATACAAATACACGCATACACATACCCATCACACTGCCATGGATGTAAAAAATCAGCGCTTACAGGAATACTATATGGCACCAGCGCTGCCCAAACATCCCCAGCGCTCACCCCAATGTGGACGGGAGATGTGGGGTCTGAAACCCAGAGGACAGCTCTCTGACTGTCAACCAGCAGGGCTTAGCCCAGATCTGCTCCTCTCCATCAGGAGTGGTGAATTGGGAGTTAACGTCCCCGGGCAGAGGAGCGGGGTGAGCAGCCAGCTCTCCCTCTGCCACCTCTGAAGCACTTCACGCAGTCCCAATGCTTCAAATCAGGGTGGACCAGATCAGCCCCACCACTCAGACTGGGCAAAGTTTCTGTTCTTCAAACCGTCTGATGGCATGGTTCACATTCATCTACTTTCTCCCAAAGATAAAGTTGCTTTTAGAAAGGGCTGAGGCACACAACTATTTAAAGCATGCACGTGCGTGTGAACGTGTGTGTGCACATGTACATGCACAGGCTGCAGCTTAAGACACTGCAGGTATAATCATTCTAGTAAAGGCAGCATCTTAAACAGAAATATGTAACCATTTTGGCCAGGAACCAAACCAAACCAAACCCTCCCTGGCCCCAGCCCATCCATTTAATCAGACTCAGCCAAGCCTTTTCATGGTGCCCCTGGGCTGGGCACTCTTGGCCTTTCCAGACTGCCCACTCCAGGAACAAGGCAGAGCATTGCCTCGCACACATGGGAGGCTACTTCCAGCACACCGTTTATAGAGCAACCGACCTTTATTTTAGACATAGCTTAAGTAAAGTAACATGCAAAGAAACACGTGAGTAAGAGTCTCATCTGCCTCGGGCTCCTGCAAATCCTTTTCTTTTCCTCCCTTGTAGCACAATGCGATGGATGCCCGTTATTCATCCCTGTAAAGCACAGCGTGTACATCCACGCCGTCTGTCCTTTGGCTGGAGCTGTGTTTGCAGATTTCCCGTGGGAAAGGAGGTGCTTCACTTCTGAAGAAAAAAAACAGGGCATTGGCATGGGCCACGGGGATGCTGGTGGGGACCAGCCACCTGCACTGAAGGGCTTTGCAGGACCTGGCTGGGAGGCGAGCAGCAAAATGACCTGCAACTTGCCATGATGCGAGTGTGCTTCGTGCCCAGAGGAGCACATCTCCACAACAATCCCGGTGCACAACTCCTCTTCCGCAGCATCTTTCCTCCTGCCATAAGTCTGACCTTCTCTCTCCCCTGTCTTCACACACCCTCCGTATTATGTGCCTGGCCAGATTCCTAGGGGTGAGCCTTGAATTTGGAGTAAGTACAAAAACTGCTTGAATGACAGACAAAATCTGTATGAAGTCAACTAGGATCAGGGGTCTGATATTTGCTGAGAGTATTTCATAAATCGTAGGTGTTCTGTATCCCATGCATGTTCGAACAACTCAAGATGAAATATGGTCTTCAACTTAACAGCAAGGGAGACCTCAATCTTCAAAAACTGCGAGGAACACAATTTAATACGAACCTTCTTATATTAAACAGGATTATCTTTAAAAAGCACTGTTACGTATTTACTAGTTTACCATGAACAAACGCTTTTTTAGGTTTTTTTTTGTGTGAAGTTACCATATTCTTTTATAAAACTGACTCAAGTCATTTGCCCTGTCTTTGGAAATGTGCATATATTTCAGAGGAGGTTCTGAATGTCTTCCTCATTAAAAAAAGGTGTGGAGGGACACCAAGCGATGCCCCCAGCACCGCTCATGGCCGGTGGCCCAGCAGCAGCAGCAGCAGGACCAGGGTGATGGCAACAGCAGGGCTGGGGCGGGGGGCTGCGCTCCCGGGGTCGCTGCTGGGGACCGCAGCACCTTCTTTGCTTTGCTGGTTCAGAAGCTGCTTGTTTGCAGAGGTGTCATCCATATCCAGGTCATACGCCAGCTCTGAAAGCAGAAAGAGGGAGGTGGTTAGTGACAGGGGGTGCGTGCCGGCACCCTGACACATGGCACATAGAGTCCCCACCAGCACCAGGGTCCCCAGGGCAGCCCGTGCCAGCAGCTGGGTCCGAGTGAGGTCGAAGAAATCATGGCAGGGGTGGATGGGCTGGAAGAGCTTAGCAAACGTCTTAGTCCTGCACCCAGCCCTGGTCCCAGAGAGCCTCCCTGTACCGTATGCTTGGAAAGACCAAAAAATCACAACTATAAGGTGCCCCAGTAAGAAAACAGAAGAGATAAGGGGATCTGGCTTACTGGAGAGCTACTCCCAAAGAAAATCAGCTGAGCTTTGGAGTGGGTGTTTAGCAATGCAAATCATGCCTGTTCCCCAGACACCGCTAGGATGCGTGCAGGAGGAAATCCAGGTGAGCACAAATAGTTCCCCTGAACCCAGAGCCAGCAAAAGGCCTTGCTCACCAAATACCTCCCGGCTGGAGGACCTGAGGAGCTCTGCATTTCTGGAGTCTTACGTAAGTGTGTGCCAAATATGCTCCTTACAGCGCTTACAACACATCCGTCCCATCCCCTGTCCACCTCATCAAAGTGCTGGAAAGCGAGGAATGTGAATGGATCATTCACCCCGGGCGTGCTGGTGTTGCAACATGGTGACTTTAAGATGATGCACATGGGAGCTCCAACCCAAGAAAATGCCCAGGATAAACATTTTGATAGTCCTGGCAGAGGAGCATGACATTAATGGGGGAAAAGCTTGTGGTAAACCATCACTGGCTGCAAAGGACCTGCTGAGCAGTAAGTCACAGTCACCCTTGTCTCCCTGGGACATGAAGGAATAAAAAAGTCAAAATAGACAATGTGGAAAGGCAAGAAACCAGCAATTCTCAGGACCAAGATCAAAAAGGAAATGGTGTTTTAAAATGTCACTAGCCAGATCCACCTGAGGAGTTTGTACCTGTCAAGCATCTGGACCGAGAGGGTGCACCCAGGCTTGACTCAAGGCAATAGGTCCCTCACTCCCCTTCTTGTGCTGCCGCCGCCTCCTTCTGGGGTCCAGGTTTCTTGCCCGGATGGGAATCAGTCAAGCCTTTTTGCCTCATTCCCAAAGCCTGGCCATTGGAAGTGGAGGAAGCTGGTGGTTTCCATCAGAAGAGACCCTGGCTCAAGCCTTTCACAAGCCCTTGTGGATCACCAGCATTCTGACGGGTTTGGATCATCCCACCCCACCCACCTCTGAGAAAAAAATCCAAGAGGCTGAATAAACACTCTAGCTAAAAAGCGCCACATCAATCCAATAAGCACCACTGCCAAGGCAAACAGGCAGTATTTCTTAATCAAAAATACCCAAACACTGCAAAACAAAAGCATAACAATGTTAGCGTGACAAGTGAGTCAGCCCAGGCCATCAGAGAGGGTCAGAAACGGCTGAAAGGGAGCAGATACCCACACACACAAAGGGCCAGGTGCAAGCAAAACCCGCTTGGTAAACGCTGACTTCTCCAGGAGATTCCCACAGATACTGTGATTGCTCTTCTGCACAATTTTCCTGCTTTTCTTCTTAAGGGTACAGATACGCTTCTGTCCTCTGGAGCTGTACATCCACAGGCAGAGCAGGAAAAGGTGCCACCCTGAAAGGGATGCCCCGGGAGGTCACCTCTGCCCATCTTGTGCTGCTTTCCAAGCACAGAAAGAAAAAGTCCCTCTGGCACAAGGGATGCTCAGGCTTTGGGGCGGTTTGGGAGCAGCCTGGCTGCACCATCCTATTTTCCCAAGCTCATTTCTGCAGAATAAGTGAAGGGATTTTGAGTTAATTAAATCACAGCAGATTATTTTGCAGCTGGTTGTTTTACAGGAGAGTCCTCAGCTGGTACAACATCCGATCAAGGCAATGACAGCCTGCCCTGGTGTGTTTTGGAAGGTGTTTCCACACACTCCAAAGACTCCTAAAACCTAGAAGATGCCCCATGGGGTCACAGTACCATCAGGCACCCGCATGCTTCCAGGCCAGTGATCTGCAGCCAACCAGCAGAGCTTTTGGGGCAGAATATTCTCCTACTGGACATCCTAGCAAAACTAAAAAAAATCCACAGGAACTGAGTAACTACTCTTGCCTTCAGTTTAGAAAAGAAATTTGAAACAAAAGAGTGTTTCAGCAAGGTCCTTAACAGCACAAAGGGTTTCGACGTTCCCATTTAAAGTCTCATTCTGCGATGCTGTAATTTATGAGATGCGAGTTCCTGCACGGTTTGCAATGCAGCAGCTGAATCGTGTTGGAAACGTTCAGCCAAAGCATACCAAAATGATCGTTTCAAACATCTTTTACATGGGAAATTTTTAAATTCTGATATTTCACCTGAACTTGAGTAAGGGTAATTTTTTAAATCATGTCATTTCACCCCAATGGGAGTGGCAATTCTCTCATTCATCCTCTTTGACCAAATTAAAGAGAAGGGAACAGAAACCCTCTTGTCATCAGAGATTTGAGAGCTATTTTCCTAGCCTTGTTTAACTGTTTCAGAAGTTTAGTGCTTGGGTGTGCTGTTTGTTTTTGCTGTTCCTTCCATTGTTTCCTTCTCTGGTCTTATTTGTGCCCAATTGTATTTTTAGGCTTGATGGATTTAACCATACATCTTTTATTTTGTATTAATGATGGATTTGTAACTCTTGCAAATCCCTTCTCCTTAACTTCTAATAACCTTTGGTACATCAGAGGAAAGGAAAATTAAAAGTATTAGCCTCTTCCAGACCTGAGGCAGCTGATAACCAGGTCCAGGCAGTAACAATGTTAAATATACATAATAACAATAACATTAATAATAATACTAATTCAAATCCAGGTATCCAAATTAGCAAATGTTTCTGATGAGGTACTTCTTGAGAGGGCTTCATTACGGTTTCCAGCCTTCATTACAATCCCTGGTTAGTCCAGCTCACCGCCACATCCCTGTACCTCCTGCTCTCACAGCCGCCGGGAGAGAAGGAAGCCCAGCACCAGGGATGGAGCTGCAGGACGGCTGGTGTAGTAACAGAAACTAACCTCCCACATACTCCATTTCAGTCTCTTCCACCCAAAACTCTGCCTTTACTCTGCAAAACAAGCCAAGAGAATCTGCTCCTCTGCCTCCCCGCTCCCCAGCCATCTTCTGCATTAAACATCTCCACTACCCCAGCTCTGATCACCCACTTAATTTGCAATAGTTTCAACTACAAAGTGGCCCTTTGGCCTGCAAAGGCTTTTTTTTTGGGAGGGGAAACTAGAAAAATCTGTTTCTGTTTATAGTCAGTTGGAGTCCAGAGGGTATTACCAACAATCTGCACTAATTACGTATTCAATCTTCACTCATTTTGGCCCCTCTTGTCCTCTGGGCTGCGGATTAGATAATCCCCTTAAAATAATAGTCAATCATTAGCTCTGGGGTTGGGTGGTTTTTTTTTCCCCCGCATGCAAGCTGAGCGTGCCGTGCCGTTTCCCGGAGTCCTTACGCAGCTGGTGAAAGGTCTCCAGCCGAACACAAGCTGGTCCCTCCGGAAGCATCTTTTGTAACAAAAGCCCCTCTAACACAAAGCTGCTGCGCTTTGCTCCCAGGACAGCAAAAGCTTCAATGGTCTCGCAGCGTGGATGACAAAACCTGCCGCCAGCTCTACAACACGCACTTTCCGCATCCGCAAAATAAAGCGGCAGCATTTTTCCGTGGATTAGGACTAGAATTAGGCGTACTGACTCTGCACAAGCTTATTGGGCGGGAATCATTAAAAAGCTCTTCTTGCTGAACCACACTAGCGTTGGAGACAGCTACAAAAGATGGCTGAAGTGGGAGGAGATTGGTTTTGAGTTGGTATAATAAGTCCCACGGCAGCTGGCGCAGAAGACGCCGGGCGGATGAGTACTGGCACGCAGGCAGCCTTACGGCAGGCATTTTTGTGCCAAAGCCACCGCTGCCTACTGAAACACCCCTTTTCACCCCTAAAAGGACAACACGGTCTTAAGCAAAGAACTCCTAGCAAATGCCACTCTGGCAAATGACCTCCAAGAGGACGGTGCCCGGCTCCCGCGGGCTGGCTCGGCTGCTGCCCAGAGCCTGGAGCCAAGGAATGTCATCTCAGAGGCAGGCATCTGGGCTGCCCGCCTGCCAAGCCTGCCCCGGCAGATGGCCCCAGCGATGGACCTAATATAGTAACAGAGCCGTAATGGATGGCCATGCATGAAAACTGCTTCGCCACGTCACTTGATAGGTCTGCCGGTGCCCTGCGCAGCAGCAATGGGTGTGAAGGGGATCCCCCCCCGCGCTGCCACAGGCGAAACCATCGTGCCTAACGCAGCGTGTTCACCAAACGAGGCTGCCAAGTGGGCCAAAGCGCTTGCAGGGACATGGTGATGGCCCTTGTTTGCAGATGATGGAAATGCTGTGGTGTGAAGGGACTAGGGAACGGATCGTGACCATGTGTTTCCAATAAATGCAAAACACATCAAGTAGAAATGTCAGAGACAAGTAGGGCAGCTTGGCAAGGTCTTGCAGCTCTTGTGGTCAGTTGTGAACTGCATATGTCCTTCAGGACTGCTCTAGGAAAGCACATGTACCATCGCCAACAAGAATTACAGTCTCCAGGGTGCGTTGCTTTATTTAACTTTTTTAAGCAGCAAGCCTTATCAGTGTGGGGAACAAGTTGTCATCAGATGCAGTAGACTGTCTATCTCTAAAGCAAGACTGGATTTCTTTAAGGGAGAGACATTTGAGTCAAGCCCAGGCTGTTGACTCATTACGAGGCGAAGCATAAGAGCCTGCGATTCCACAGACCAGACTGCCTGACCCTGGCTCCCAACTCTCTCCATCTTTACAGCGCCAACCACTTCACTCTCACAGGTGTTTGCACCTGAAATCTAGAAGAACAGTCCAATTTCATCCCAAACTCTTCCTATTGGAATACCAAAAGCTCTACTCATCTCAGCCTCTAGTTACCTGCCTTTCTCATGCAAACAGATCATCCTACAAACACACCTCTGTCTCCACAAAGACAACACCTGAACCCATCCATGGAGTTACACGGCACGCATGGCCACGACTGCACGGATACAGCTGGGATCCCCAACCCTCTGCTTCTCCAAAACACCTTAAACTCTTCCAAACACCTAGCCAAGTACGGTTTCATCTCACCAGGGAGGTTTTGCCTTCTGGCTTATTACCACTAAAATCCTGGAGCACCAACAGGTTTGCCAGTTGTCTTCTTGCACAACGAGCTGCAACAGCCCAGCCATAGGTGCGGCCGCGCCAGCATGTAATTAAAGCGCTGAGCCGGGGCTGGCTGTGGTGCTTGTGTTGGCACGGTTGCAAGATCACCAAGACGGATGTGCAGCATGTGCATGGTCTTGTGCCTCTGCTTTTCCACCTCCTCCGCAGCAATTTAGGAGGTGCGGCTCTTGGCAATACGGATTTGGAAAAAAAAGAAGACAAAATCCAACTCGACACCATCTTGCTGCCGTCGGCAACGTGGCCGGGAGAGACTGGCACGGCTCAGCAACAAGTGGTAAAACTGACTTCCTGGGCAGAAACCCAAGGGAATTGGGTTTGGGATTGCTGATTTGCAAACCAAGACTTTTCCCCTGCTCGCCTCTTCAACACATCCCAGCTGCCGGTGTGCCACTGATGGCCTGCAGCCTGCAGCGGGTGTTTGCGAACGACCTGAAGACCGCAGGCACAACCTCAAAACCAGCACCGATTTGGCATAAGTTCTCCCAGGATTAAAGCAATCTGGAGGGCAACAACCAGGTTGATTTGGGGGGACCAAGTCATCCAGCACAGAGAGGTGAGGAAGCTCCAGCTCAGCCCCATGCGAGGGGTGCAACCAGCTGGTGCTCGGGGTACACAAGACAATCAGCCATGAGCTCTGCGAGGCAGCCGGTACACACACCCTGGCTCCCCAACCTCCAGCACTACCAGAAAAGTCTCATCCATGGATGTCTTCAAGCTTTCGATGGGGCAAAGGGATAAAACACCCCCCAAAACCCAACACATTACACGGTACGGGCAGAGGGGCTGCACCATGACCCCAATTCAAGCAACTACTCCACTCCACCTTGGCCAGAGGCTGGTGGCAAGGAAGGGCTATCATTTATGACCTGGGCCTATGTTTACTTTGAAAATGTACTTATTAAATTCCTCTTTGCTCCTTGGTGTGCTCTAGATTTACCCCGAAGAGAATGTGGCGTCTGCAATTGCATTAATCATTTTCCCTTTGGCAGTAAGTGAAAGAATTTCTGAACTGTACTCGCAGAGCGGAGCCACAAAAACGTGTTTAGCAAAACACACTCATGTAATCTATTAAAAATTAACAAATCTCATTAGCATTATTAACTGGAAGTGCCAGAGTCCTTGTACTCTGATGATGAAGCAGCATGCCCCAGTCTGATATCCAGCTGTACTGTCCAGAAAAAGAGCTGCTACCTAAAGGAACTTAGAAGAGAAGAACTAAAAAATAGGGGGCTAACATGGACAGCAAAAAGCATCTCCAAAGGCAGGAGACAAAAAAGAAAAAGAGAAAAAGATGGAAACAGAAGAGTATGAATGGAAGTGAAGTGATTTATGAGGCAGCAATACAGGACTGGGTCAAGCAGTGCTCCTGCAGATCCCCCATGTACCTCAGCCCACCCAGATGTGGAGTCACCCTCTCCTTCTTTGGGGACCTTCAAGATCTAAACCCACAAAGCGATCCCTTCTGATCACTCTGTTGTCATCTGAGACATCTCAGGACAGTCTCGATTTTGGGAGGTAACGCTCCCAGTGATAGCAGAGCAAAATGAAATGCTTCCTATTTCCTCTAATGACCGAAACTAACATCATCACATCAAACTGAAATTTTCTCCTTCATCTTTGCTCCCCTCAAAACTCTTTGGACATGACCAGGGCAGGCAGCTCTTGCTTGCTACCTCCTACCCTTCAACTGTCCAAGCTCAGGACATTTAGTGACGTTCATGTACTAGCAAGACCCACCAAAATGCAGTCCTATGGGGAATGGCAATGGTCCCTGCTTTCCAGATGCCAGCTGCTAAAAGCAGCCCTCAGGGCACAAGGATATTTCTCAATGCTTGATTAGAAAAGTCATGGTGGTGTTACGGCACCCAGGAACATCTGACATCTTCCTTTGTGACTCACTGCATGTGGAAACCAGACTTGAACGGGGCCCAGGCCCAGGCCCAGGCCATGGAGACCGGGGTTTGTGGCATTCGTGCTCCAACTAGGCAACCAGGAACGTGCCTCTTCAATCAGAAGGGACCAGGACTTTGTGCAATGTCTATGCTCAGTCAACAATCCCTGGACATCCATCATTGCCTTAGGCTTGTAAGGAGAAGAAAAATCAAAGGCAGCGGGTGTTTTGCTCCTTGAGCACACACGTAAAGAAAGTGCTTCAGCAGCGCTCCCAGCCTGGGGATCAAAGTGACAGAGACTCCACCAGGCTACAACTCCTCACGCCAAGGAAAATATCTGGACTGAGATTTTGGGTCATAACCCAACAATTTGCGTTGGGCACGGACATACCTGCTTGGCCCCCCACAGGCAGAGCCGGCAGGTAGGCTCAGGCACGGTGGTACACAGACATCTGCTCAGCCTGCCTCCGCTCCTGGAGAAACTCCCTGAGGTTTTGTGCTCTTACACTGCCTGGGATCACCGGCGTGGATGGAGAGCAAGCTCCCCCTGCCCGTGCCGGGGGAATCTTTGCACAGAGCATGGGTTGAGGTGAGAGAGCAGCCAAAGGAAGGGAGCTGAGAGGCTACTGCACCACCTGGCTTCTTTAATTGTGTTAGGCTGCTAAAATAAATAAATAAATACATACATAAAACCCTGGCCCTGCATTAAAACAACATTAAAGTCACTTCAGCCTATAAAAATGGGGTAATGCAGGAGGCCCTGGGAAACATCACCATACCTGACTTTCCCACTTTATATAGAAAAAGAAGGGCTGAGTTCATAGGCTGGAACTTTTTAACAGCTTCAGGTCATGTTCCCTGCACTGGAAGGAGCCCCGGGAACAGCCGCTGTAGTCCAAAACCAGGACCTGGCTTTGCAGTGCCTTCTGCATCGCTGCAGAGAGAGACCCAAATTAAACCCAGCTGCTTACCGGCTGCATGTAACATCTGACACAAAACCAGGGCTGATCCCTGCTCCCTGCCTCCCTCCCAGACGGACAGCAAACCCTGGTCCCAAAGCACCAGTGGAACCACTGAAAGCTGGAGCTGGATGGTGGTGGCAGCTCTGATGGGAAACCTGGCATCATCTCAGTTGAGTGCCAGGACACCACGGCTGAGGTCCTTGGGCTGTGCTGGATTCATCTCATCCCACTTGCTTTTTCCTGGGGGCCAAAGGCTTAGGGAACCGCAGCTGGGACCTCGTCAAACCAGTGCTTGTGGCTGGGACCATGGTGGAGCTCACGGAGACCACCTTGGCTGTCCCTACCCCAGGAGGAGGGAGCAAGGGAGGGAGCGGATCAGCCCTGGGCTCCTGCCCAGCACCTCCCCAGGTCAACTTGTACATGCAGCCACGGAAGATACTGGGAACGGGGATGCACAGCTCACGTGGGAGCATCCAAATTGCTCTGGGGACACTCCATCGGCACAGTGAGCAGTGAAACGAGAGGGTGACAATGCAAGAGTGCTTCGAGGTCCAAGTCCACAAATGCGTCCCCCTCCATCCTATCTGTAGCACTCACGGCTCACTCTCAGGAATGTCGCAATCATGGTGGAAAATCAAAATAAAAAGGCTATGTAATCCAGTTTGTAAATCCCTTGAAAAATACAAAATCCTCTCTAAAACGGATTACGGAGATTAGAGATAAGAGTTTCCTGGAAATCAAGAATTGCATTTCAGTCTCCCTCCTCTCCCACCCTCCCAGAAAAAAGAGACGAGCTCACGCCCTGCACCAGCTCACCACACTCCTCCCCGGCCATCACCCCGGCCTCGGGGAGCAACGGCAGCTCCCTCCAGCCCCTGAAAACGGGGCTGAAAAGCTGTTTCTACCTGATTTTGCCCTAAGCACTATTTTGGGGCATTATCTGCTGCATGTACCTGAGCCTATGGGCAACACGCACCAGTGATAGGAAATCTGCCTGCATCAGGGAGAGGAGGAGATGCCTGCCAGCCTCCTGCAAGCTTTTTGGTCCATTCCTTTTCCAAACGGGCTCTGCAGGACCATGCAATGTGCTGCTGTGGTTTTGCGAGCTGCAGGAGTTGCACCCAACCCTGTGGGCGCCCAGCACAAAAACATCCTCTTGAATCCGGGTGGTCTTCTGAAAATCAAAATGTTTCACTTGGCTGTGCCAATGGTGACAATGTTATCAATGGGAGAAAGGTCAGACACTCATGTGCCGATGATATCAAAACGTTTAGCAGCCATGCCATTATTATTATGATAGATTAAAATAAGCATTTTGTTTAATATTTTGACTCAAGTATCCACAATGAATGGTGGCAGGACAATTTTCTGTTGGGAATTTTTATTTTGTGGGAGTTTTTGTGCTTTCATTCTTATTTGGAATAACAACAACAAAAAAAGGATTGCAATATTAGCATTCCTGGCAGAGCACACATTCGAGTTCCTGACCTGTTATTGCTCAAGGACCTCTGCAGCTGCAGATGCCTGTTTGGAGCTACAGTTAGGTCACTTTGAATGATGCTCGTAGAATAAGGATCAAAACACTTACAGCTTGATCAAAAGGACATTTTATGAACATTGCAGCCTGAGTTAAGTGCTGATGTGAATATTTACATTCGCCCTTACATTAGCTCAGCTCTGTTCTAATAAAATTAACACCCTTTTAAAAAATGCATTCAATTTTTTTTTTTCATGTTTTTGTGCCTTATGGCTTTGAAAACATATCTTCAGAACCTTTCCATGACTCTAGGAACATCTATTTGTGTTGGATCTGGAAATCAACTTATCCAGAGGAATAAGGGCAGGGGTGTGTGCTGGTTTGTATCGTTGCTCCACCTGCTCTAGCCTGAATTTACCCACCAAAGGTTGGGGGGGGTTTCCCCCACAAAAGAGGGTAACACAGTCAGACTCTTTCTTTTCCCAGTAGGAATTACTACCTGTAAATAAACAACTAAAAACAGAACTACAAGCACCAGCAGCTTCAATGCTCCTTTGAAAAGAGACAACAGAAAAAACAAAGCAGGGAAAAATCCAGTCTCTTTTCTGCATTTTACTTGCACATTGGAGGCAAAATGAACTTACCAGTCCAGGACAGGGGACGTCTTATTGGCGCAATACAGCCGGTTAACTGTTCTTTAGAGATATTCATCTCAAAAGCCAGAACAGAAAGAGCATTTTCCCCCCTTTTATTTATTTATCTTTTTTTGTGCCAACTCACCTTAGCTGAAAAGCACATTGAGATTGTAATTATGGGAAGGCCTCATCTAGTAGATTTGTAAACTCAGCTATCGGCTTGAATTACTGGAATTAGCAAGGCTAATTTAATGTCACTGTTCAAAATAGCTCAGATTTGGAATTTCTTAATGGCCTTAGGAGAAGGAGTCTTTATGCATACTGCAATCTAGGCTTCATTCTTAGACTAAATTCCTTCTCATAGATTTTGTGAATGCCCTGTTTTGTAGCCAACACAAACTCTGTCCAGTAAAATAATGTAAGGACTCAGAATGAAAAGAGATTAGCTGTTCCCTGCTCCTGTTATTTTAAAGCAGGAATAACTTTGGCTTCTACTGATTCATAGACAAAGCTTGAAATGCAAAGCATGCTCAACTCCAGATTCAGCATGAAAAGGACCTTAAAATATTCCCGAGTGCAAGTAATGGACTTATTAGAGGGATGAAAAGAGGCACTTTTCACAGAATCCCAAGCTCTTTAGTCCTGTCATATCAATAATCTTGCTGCAGAATTTAATTCTATTTACATTTCTTTCCCTTCCAAATATCCTGCCTGACTCCTATGAAATACAACATTTACGCTTTTAAAGCGTTAATTTATTTCTGTTAATGCTCGGTGGCAAGTGGTGTAAAATGTCTGCAGATCACCCAGAGCGTGAGCGGGTGCGATGGCATCAGGACGGCGTGTGACAGGGAACAATTCTGTACGACATGCAGTTTTACACCTCACAATTGATAAACAAGGACATAATTTTAAAGACTTGGTTAAAAGCATCTTCTTTAAATGATGACAGTTGATTGTGCTGAAACTCAACGTACCTGCAATCTGTTCTCCTGTCCTTTATGTTTAACACCCACAAAAACATTGTGACAGTGAGAAAAAAAGTTTTATAGATATCAGGAAAGAAATTTGCCTGGCTGTCCTTAAGCTACCAAAATATATCAATTTTTTTTTTTTAACCCAGTTTGCTTAGTCTTTGCAGGATGGTTTAATCTAAAACAGGCAGTAAGCAACTAGTGGTGATTTTCTCTCTTTGAAGAAATGGCTGAAAAACAAAGGTATTTCAGGAACAAATTACAAAAGCCTGTGTAGAAACACCAGGAAAGCAGATAGAGATGTCCCCTCTTTAAGGAGAGAGGGGAGGTTTTTTTCTCCACTCGGCTCCATGTCCCCAGGACAATTTGCACCGGTTGGGGAGTGTTGTAGCCCGGAGGGGATAGAAGATGTGTTGGGCTACCTCTGCCCATGGCCCTCCCTGAGACAGCACCAGTAGAGACCAGAAGACCCCAAAACACTGCAATACAACGAGCAGCCATCCTGGGATGGCCGTGAATGGCACGTGGTACCGGCCCGTGATGATTTTCACAGACCTGACCCAACCGTGCGGTTTTGCTCTTGAAAGGCAAAGCACAGCGACTGCACGCTGCCTTTCACCCAAGGGTCTCAAAGCACACCGCAGGCATTAATTATACCCTCTGCTTTGCAGAGATTAATTAAGCACTGAAGCCTCACAGTCCCCAGGAGCTGAGCGCAAGCCTCCATTCACTAATGGCTAAAACCAAGCCAAGGTTGTAAGGAGGCTTCACGAGCACTGATGGGTGAGCAGGGAAAAGCATCTCTGAGTGCCCTGAGTCACTCTGCAGCGCTGGCTTCCTCCTCCTGGGATGCTTTTAATTCCTCCAGACATGTCCCAGCAAGTGCCCCTGTGAAGGCAGCCGTTCGAGGTTTTGCTCTGAAAACACTCTTTATGGCAAGGCACAGAAACCAGACACAGCGGGGAGCAGGGAGGGCGAGGAGCCGTCCCGTCCCACAGCCACCCTGCGGTGCATCCGCTCAGCCCCTGTTTCTAAGGACACCTCAAGAGGGCTCTGACATTAGCAGTCCGTTTTCCTAATGATGAACTTGACAGCCCTGGTGAGACATCCTGCATCCATGCGCCAAGAAGAAACAGAAGCTCCTCAAATCATCCTTGTTGCTTCCTCATGTGCCGCTGGCTGCCAGACTGCTGCGTCACCCCTTGCCGGGAGGGACAGGCTGCAGAAGACGACCAGGCTGCCTTTTTCTGCCCATCATCCCAACCCCTCCAGCCGTGAGAGGCATCCCCCAGCAGGTCTGCCAGCAGAGCCATGGGAAGGCACCATGGGAAGCAACGATGGATTTAGACAAGCAGCCTGCTGACTGACAAAAATCCACCGTCACTGTTTCTTTAGAATCATAGAATCGTTTATATGGGAAAAGACCTTTAAGATCATGGAGTCCAACTGCCAAATTAGCATCAAATGCCTGGATGAAATAGGTGACAAGTGCATTAAAAATATATGATATCTGTGCAGCGGAGAGCTGGAAGGCAAAGGGGGATTGCCAGCCCCTGCAGCTAACAAAAAGTGGTGGCTGTGCTGCAGCTGCAGCCTGGGAAATCCATTAAGACCACATGGGGTGTCAAATTGTATGTAACATGAGTGCCGGGCTTGCAGGCACTGTGTGACAGCAGCCCCGCAATGGAGCCGGGCGGAAAGCAGGGCCGAAGAGACCGGAGACGACAAAAGTTTCTCAGCCTTTGCCTCCCCAAAACTGGGAGGAGCAGGTGAACGGGCACAGCCCTGCACAGCCCCCCCTCCGCGAGAAAATGCAGAGACACCGTGGGTTTGCACGGCCCCAGAAAGCCTGAGGGGCAGGTCGAGGCAGAGGCAAAGAAAGTATCCGTCTGTGCATCCCATCCTGCTGTGGGACACAGAGGGGGACGTGCCCAGGGAGGGATCCCTTGGAGCAGGGCTTGCTATAGGAGCTGCAACTGTTTGCTTTGCTTTAGGACCGGTTAGTTGAAATCCTGCAGCCACCCAGTCCCCCAGTGCAGGTTTCAATGGGATGGAAGTGATTTAGGAACCTCCGGGCAATCCCACACAGTGGTCCCGGTTACCCCGTATCCTACATAACAGGAGCTGCTTAAGTATTTTTACAGGCAGGTTTCTGCTCCTTACTGTATGCAACTGGGCAGGGTTAGTTTCACTGCTATTAGCAATCGAAATCACTCTCAAACCTCTTGCTTTCCAATCCAAGTACAGCAGTTCTTTTCATTCAACGCGTAGAAACACCTCCATGCTACGTCCTTATGTTTGGATTTTATCTTTTTGTTGGTACACAGAACCATTTTTCTTTTTTTCACATTCTCTAATGAGTTCTGGCGGTAGGAAGTTGTTTGTAAATCACACAAGTATTTGTTTTACTGGAAACATCTGCTTTAACACATTTGTCTTGAAAAAACATTTTTTTTTAAACAAAGGTATTAAGCTGCAATGTAAATTGGGCACATCTGTTTATGAGTCACTGCAATAGCACTGCCTCCAATGCACCAGATCACACGGATCTCCAGGGGCCTGATCCAGCAGAAATTGGAAACTTACAGCTCGCTCTGCTCCCTTTTCCAGCACTACTCTTCCGAGAGTATTGCTGCCTGATTTAATAAGTTAAGGCCACTAAACAAGAAAGACCTATTTAGCATCTGCTAATAGCATTAAGTGGCTGGCCCAGCAGACACTTAAGTATCAGCAAGATACTTCAGCTGGTGCCCAAGTCCACGGGCAGCCGAGGACCAAGTTGAGTGGAATTCTTTGTGCATGGGGGACACTCCGGGAATTCCAGGCTGCACCAGAGCTACCTCTGCCCACGGTGCCGTACCACCCCTGCTGCCTTCAGCCGCTCAGTGCTGCCATTAAAAACATTTAGAGAAGCGAACTAGAGGGAAAGACAGCAGCTGAACCTCCAAGATCAAAACCTGACTCACCAGCTGGTATTCATTCCCTGGAAATACCAGGGTCAGCAGACCTGGGGCACTGGTCTGAGGTCCAGGAGAAACCATTTAGTTTTGTTTTCTGGAGTGGCTGGAGATCATCCCTCAATGCTTCTGGGGTAAATAAAGCAAATGGGAAGTGAGAAAGGGGAATCAAACCCAGCAAGGAGATGCCTGGAGAGGGCAGACTCAGGACCGCCACCCTCAGAAGAGCTGCAAGACCCAAACTGCCCTGGACACGCGCACCCGACCCCACCAGGGCAAAGCTTTCTGACTGCCACCAAAGCCCACGGCCGGCCAAGAACGTCCCACCAGAGCCCAGGAGTGGAATGTGGTGCGTGCAAAGCCTTCGCTCCCTGCACCCGGCCATAGTGGCTCCCCCGGCACAGCCCACCGGTCCGGGACGAACGCCTCCTCCAAAAACACCAGGCTACCACTGTGATATTCCCCCTGTCCCCCCAACCTGATATCTGCCACTGGCCCCACATTTGGAAAAATTGGTCTGCTGGCAAAAGCACCCACGGACAGATGCAGCAGCTGTGGGGAGATGGCCGTGCGCAGCCGCGTGTTGGCTGCATGGTGCTGGGCACACCTTATAGAACCATAGAATGGTTTGGGTTGGAAGGGACCTCTAAGGATCACCTCGTTCCAACCCCCCTGCCACAGGCAGGGACACCTTCCACTAAACCAGGTTGCTCAAAGCCCCATCCAGCCCGGCCTTGAACACTGCCGGGGATGGGGCGTCTCTGGGCAACCTGTTCCAGTCTCTCACCACCCTCACAGTAAAGAATTTCTTCCTAACACTTAATCTAAATCTACCCTCTTTCAGTTTAAAACTGTTACCCCTCATCCTATCACTACACTCCCTATTAAAGTGTCCCTCCCCATCTTTCTTATAAGCCTCTTTTAGGTACTGGCAGGCTGCTCCAAGGTCTCCCCGGAGCCTTCTCTTCTCCAGGCTGAACAACCCCAACTCTCTCAGCCTGTCCTCATACCAGAGGTGCTCCAGCCCCCGATCACCTTCATGGCCCTCCTCTGGACCCTGACCCTCTTTTAGTTTTAGCAAGGGCAGAAATAAAGCTGCAAGTGCCAGGAAGGGAAATGGATGGCGACAGCACATCAGATGGTCCTCGTCAACAGACACTGGAACACAAGCGGGGAAGTTTGCCCTTTGAGGGAAGGGGAGAGGAAAGCGTTTCGGGTATAAATGCATTCTTTCACATTCTCTGTGCTTGCCTTAGCAGATGATTTATGTGGACAAGAGAAGAGGAAGAGATATTGCAGGCTGTGTTCTGCGATGACTTTGGGGAGCACACAACTTTTTTTTTAATTTAGTTTTTACTGGAATGATCTATACAGAACCAGAAGACGATGAGCAAATGTACTGAAGCTGCAAAGCAGCCGGCAGAGAGTTATCAGGGAGGCAGAGGATATTACTCAGACTCTGATAATAACCACCGGCTCCCACCTGCCAACTGCAGTCTGCCTAACACAAAAAAGGCTGCAGCAGATGTCTGCCTCCCCGTGCAGGAAGACCGTCTCCAGTATCCATGGGACACAAGCAACTCCAAAACAGCTTTGAGTCCAACAATTTTACAGAGACTCAAGACACTGAATTAAAACAGGAAGGAACGGGGGGCGAAAAAAGGAAGAAAAAGGATGTGTATCACATTGCAGTTGTAATTTACATTTTAGAAATCCTGCTGGGACTCCTGCACTGGAGGTGACAGATGCCCTGGCAGTCTGTCCAGCTGCCAAACCCGATGCAGCCAGCGAGGTCCCACAGCAGCCAGCAGTACCTGCCACCACAATATATACGTCCTCACACATCGTGGCATATAACCACCAAGGGAGCAGCCAGCCAAGGGACGCAGCAGCAGCATCCTGGCACACAGCAGTGCGCAGCGTCCTTCAGCATCCAGCAAAGAGTCAGCCCCAAGGAAGTGCTTCGGACACCAGCTCCCGGCTGTTCGGAGATGGGATATGCAGAAAGGAAGGAAGGAAAGTATAGGAAAGGAAAGGTGTTACTGGGTTTGCATCCAAAATCTGTGCTGGGCGCAGACACAGCCTCCCGTGGGAGGGAAGGGCAGAGCATCATCCCAGGTCCCGTGGGAAGCAAGGAGTGAACAAAAAGCAGGAACAGACAGCAAGATGTTGTCAAGAGCCCCAGATACCATTGAAGACATTTTCTGAAACTACAGAAGCTGGTCAAAACACCAGATTCCCATTTCCATAGAAAAGGGGAAACATGCTACTGCTCCAAAGCAGAACAAAGGCAAACCATGTCCAAATTTTCTGTTGTTTCAAAAAAAAAAAAAAAAAAGGCAAGTTGACACACCACTCCAATAAGTTCAATCGATTCATTTGGATTTCATTTTTTTCTGTGGTATAATTAAAAACGTAATCTCAAGCAGACTTTTAGACAAGAAGCCGCTCTGGAGTGAAAGCTGACGGCATTACCTTGCAGTATGGGCAAGCAGGCTGTTGCTGCATTTCCCTGCTGCAGGAGCAGAGGAAAATGTTTCAATTTATTTCCAAAACAAAAAAATCCCATCCAAAACCCCAGCATGCTTCACTGCATTCCAGTTCCAGGAGAGAGGCATTTTCCAGCACCAAATTTTCCCATCAGAAAGTTTCCAACCTGCCCTAAAAGCAACATGGGGAGAAGTTAAATTTTGGGGTCAAGCCACTTTTGCCCCAAGTCAGATGCACCATAGACCCAGAAAAGCTGGCAAAGCCAGAGAACTTCAGAAGCACTTGGGCTGCCTGAAATTTGTTGATATGGAAGCAAGCCATCTGGGCTCTCCTTAGAGCCACAAAACCCCTGGGGCCAGGGATGGATGGCAAAGGCAGAGCGCAGCCACCGCGTGGGTAGGAGGACACCTCTCCTCCAGGTCACAGCTCATCCATCCCAGCCGTGCGAGGGGTCGGGGATCTGCTGGGAATCGGGGGAGCCAGCGCTCGGATGGACACACCTGGTTCAGTTCACGTTACTGCTGGTGTCAGCCCCGGCAGATGCGCGCGCACGGGTCGGGACTAACGCACAACAGTTGGAGAGAGCTTCTGCCTGACAGATGATGAATCCCCCGCTCCTGCAGCGCCCAGAGCGGCGCTGACTCAGTAAGCGATCGTGTCCTGGTAATACACCGACCGATGAGTGATTTGCAGGCCAGACCCAAACGCACTCTATTTTCATTCGCAAAGCAAGGGGTGGGGAGAAGAGAAAAAGAAATGTGGATTAAAAATGCTGAGTCCTCAGAGATTTCTCTGGAGGAGCATCCTTCTCCCTCTTTCTGATACCTTTTTGGCAAGGACTAAAAAGACAGGCTGCTTCCTGGGCAGGTCTGTGTTTCCATTTGCTGGAGACCATCAACCACCAGTGCCAGGGCTCCAGGATCAGGCCTGTGCATGAGTCCAGCACTGTGTCTCCACTGATTTCATTTTGAGAGCTTCATCTTGGGCAATGCCTTCTCCTTCACCTGGGCTACAACCCATGACTTTCCAGGGAGCACTGCTGTTTGGAAAGATCCAGACATTTTCCAGATATTTAACTCACAGCTTCATTTAGTCAGGCTTGATTAGTTCATAGATACATACACTTATATTTATGGAAAGACGTAAAAACTAATTTTCAAGAATGTGATGCTCCTGTCTGCAGCAAGTAGGAACCTGTCGGATCCCAGCTAAGGAGATTGTCGCTGCGTAGGCTCTCGCTCAACCACATCTAAGTAAACACCATGTCCCCAGAGCCTCCAGTTGCTGCCATAATGCGATGCTGCAACTTGCACTGCTAGGTCGTTGCCCCAATATCCTATGTAAAAACAAACACATTTGTTCAAATTTGAAGAGGGGAACCGAGACGTCAGGGTTTTTAAGGCAGTCTGGAGAATTTCAGCATTTCCCATCTTCTTCCCTTTAGGGCTGAAGAGTGCTCTGAAAGCTGTACTCAAAAGTTTTCCAGTAAGTGGTGGCTTCCATGGTCCCCCTGAAACATCATCTGTTCTCTTGGACACCTCCCTCAGGGCAAGATGATGGCCAGCAATGCAGCAGCCACCGCTGAGAGCCCAGGACCCTCTCCTAGACATTTTCAGTGAGACAGGGCCACCTGGCCCAATGTTAATTGTGTCTCCAGTTATTCACATGGTTGTGTTTCCCCAAGACGCTTTCTGGGCAGGCACACGTCAAGCTCATCCCGAGCCAAGCTGTGTTTAATAGTCCTTGACGGACCTTAGTTCCATGAATTCGTCTTCTTGTGTCTTTGACTGCATGTAACCTTTGGGTGTCCCCAGTGTGTGACGTTCCTCCTGTTCAATCCTTGCCGTTGCCCACAGCCAAATCCCCAGCACTGTGGCAGTGTGCACCAAAGAATCCCAGTCCTGCTGAGTCCAGCCTTGTGTTCAGCTGGTGGCTGCGGTTTCTGAGCAGTACCACCGAGCAGTAGCTCAGCTATAGTGCTGTCCCGTGTCTGCTACCCTTCAGTAGTGCCCAGGTGGTCAAAGACACCTGAAGTATAAGCAGATATGACAAACTGCAGCACGATCCCAAGGACCATGAGCTAATACGGGCACTCAGCACCCACCTGTCTATGCTCTGCATCAGGGCTAAAGACAACGCGGTGAGGTACGCCGATCCAGCGGCCCACAAAGAAGGGATCTCAACTGGACCAGCCTGTCCTGGACCACAGAGGAGTGGAAATGCTACCAGGAGAGAAAGCAGACCTTCCTCCCGCAGTGCGCATCCCCCGTTTTCTGAGACCAGCAGCCATGGGGCAAGAGAGGAACGGTCCAGCCCCGTGCCCACAGGACCTCCCCACGATGTTTTACAGCTGAGTGCTGGCACACCGACACAAGTGCTGGGCACACGCGTCGGCCGGCACGGCTGGGACACGCTCCAGGGCCGGCATCCTTTCCCACAACACCGAGCAGGGCTGCGCCCTACAGCCTCGCTTATTACATCCCCGTAATCGCTCTTATCAGCTTACCTGCAGTAAGGCATTAGTAAAAGCCAAGCCACTCATGAAAGGGACACCCTCTCCTACGTGAAAAGTCAATCAACACGTTATATTGTTATCAGGCTGGCAGACAAACCTCTCTTTGTATGACAAACTGCGCAGATATGAAGCCCTGACTATCAGTGTAAGGTTATCTTGTCGGTCCATTAGCAAGTAGCACCTGGTCTGCTTCTGTCTGAAAAATTTCTTTATTGTCGTCCCTTGAAAAGAAATCCAGTTAAATTATTTTGTCTCTCCACAATGAAAAACAGCACAAAAAGAAAAGCAAGTTTGTATCCGAGTCAGGAATTGTGTTTCCCAGCTTCGGAAGAATTCGTGTGTTTTCAGCCACAAAAAAACAGATTCATCATCCTTTAAAGATAAGTATGACTATCACTATTGCAACTGGGCAGATTTTTGCATACTTGAAATTGTTTTGATGTGTTCAGTCATGTAAAATGCTGCACTTGGTAACAATTTAAAGATACATTAGCTCCCAAATTACACTGTTGAAAAGTATCTCCTTAGATGCTCTGGCATAACACAAACTTATTCAAACTTGCAACCCAACTGGAAGGTAAACCTCTTGCCAGCAGAGTGACATTATAAACATCTGGGATGGACAAGAAATCATAGATTTTCAAAGACTTTCGTGCATTTGTGCATATAAGAGTAGAAACATCGTCTCATCTGACCTTCAGTGTGTCTCCAACCCTTCAACCTCACCCAGTCACCTTACACTGAGCCCAAGAACCAGCCTCATCTGCGCTGATGTGGGCTTCCAAAAGAAGGATTTAGGCCAACGTCTGCTCACATTGGGAATGTGATACATGTGATTTATGGATACGAGGATACCAGGGATTTACATGTCCTCTACTGATCCGGCTTTAAAAAAACTGCTACATTATTCTTTGCTTTGGGTCAGAACGAACCAAGGCAGTGGAAGTCAGGTCCTAAAAATACCAGATATAAATTGCTCAGATGGACTTGGATCTGCAACCTGTAAAAGTAAAAAAAAAAAAAAAAAATTGAAGAAAAATTGAAACCAGAAAAATAGAAGCATGGGATTAATATATCCAGCTGATTTACTTGCTGATTTCATAGATGTTTTTGCATATATGTAGCTTTTCTCAAAGTGCAAACTTATTCTGAGAGATTAATTTCTAGTTCTTCAGTTGCGGCCTTACTGTTTCTTTGAAGGAAATCACAACACAAAAGTTACAAGAACCCTTCAAAATGTATACGTTATGTGAGGCCTGGAAGAGTCACAGCAGCACAAACAGCCAGCTGAAGGATGCTATAAATGAGCCCATCTCTGAAAGTCACCAATAATTTTCCCAGTCTGTCAATAAAAAAAAAATCATTTTTGCTGACGTCAAAAGTGAATTAATGAACTTGCCACTCAATTAGAGCTTCAGCCAACTGCTACATGTGACTCCCTCTCCATCTTCTAGCTTGTGTTTGGACAGTGACAAAGAATTCTTGACTTCCAACCAAATCTTCGTTAAAAGGAGAAATTTCAACAAACACAAACACTTGAAATAGAAAAGCAATAATCAAGCTATTGCACTGTTTTAGTTGGTATGATTCCAGCTCTTCCATCAGGATAATCTAGCTGACATTTGGCCTTGTCATTTTCTCGCCCTGGGACAGGATGAATGTCTTGTAAAACAGAATGCTTCTGCTACCCTTGCTTCCACAGCACCCTCTTTGGGAAAAAAAAAAAGAAAAAAAAGTTGCTGCTACAAAAATTATAGTTAAAAGTTCCAAAGCTTTTAGCAGAATAGAAAAAAAACAGCAGAAGGATGCTGCGTCAAACCGACACGGCTCACCCCGCTGCGTGGGCCAAGGACAGGGCACCTCTGTCGAAGGCTGAGCGGAGACACGTACAATAAATATTGATATTGTACCCATGATATTTTTCAGCAGGACAATTCAAGCCTGCAGGCTGTACAGCAGGAAGGCACAACAGCCACATGGCCCCACGCTGTCAGCAAAATCCACACAGATAGGGACATTTTCCACCTGCAGAAGGAGTATTTTAAAAGTCAATCAGGTATTTGAAAACGGCAGACAGATGAACATCCCAAGACCCAGCACTAAATGGAGCAGAGCAGTATCAGCAGATATGAGCTGCTCAGATACGGGCACCCTGAAGGCATTTGCAGAGAAGCAATCACCATAATAAAGGATGGGAAGACACGATCTTGTAAATATTTTAACTACTGTTGATCTGTCTCCCAGCACATGCACGGAGCGAGCACCGGCAGACTCTTTTCCAGCACAAATACTCACTTCTAAGGAAACTTTCCTGCAGGACTGGGCTGCAGAAACCAGGAGGGCTGTACCCAAAGTGACCCTGCCTGGCCTGCCATCCACAGCCACCTCCTCGGCAGAGAAACCTACCCGTACCCATTTGCTCCCCATGAAAAAACAATTCACGTGTCATTGTAGCAGCAGCATCTCCAGTTCCCGAGCTCGGATTGATGGCACCTCCAGAAATAAACCTGGGAGAAAATGGGGTGACAAGAGGAAGGTGACCAAAGGCTGAGCTGTAGGAATGACATCTCAGCACTGAGACCTCTAAAATGTGGAATGGTTTACTGGGACATTTGGAGATGTTTAAAAGCAGAATAGGATGAGAGTTGCAACTCACGGGGGTTCAGAGCAGCTTCCAAAAACGCAGTGAGAGGCAGAAAACACAGGGGTCCTGCTCCATGCCCACGCAGGGCATGGCCACACGAACACGG
This sequence comes from Astur gentilis, assembly GCF_929443795.1. NCBI lineage: Eukaryota > Metazoa > Chordata > Aves > Accipitriformes > Accipitridae > Astur > Astur gentilis. Next base: position 15,943,863 of record NC_064903.1, read on the forward strand.
CAGCCCCTTCTCTCTGGGAAGGTGGCTGCCGGAGACATCGCCTGCTCTGCGACGTGCCTACATTCCTGTCTGGAAGCAACAATGCCTTTGCAGCATGTATGAAGGGGTTACCAACAAATGGCTTTTCCACCCAAGAAGAGACCACGCTTGGCCAGTCCAGAGGCGATGTTCAAGCCTGCAATTTGATGGGAGCACTCGAAAGAACCCTGCCGAGAGGATAAATCAGTGGAAAAGCAAAGAGTTACAGAGCTGGGTAAATCAAGGGACACACTGTGCTGATCTTGACTTTCATCCAATGCCTGGGTACAGCGCGGATTGCTGGAAACCCACCCGGAGGACCAGCCCACCCGGCCGGTCTGGCAGCACGCGGCGGCAGCCGGAGCAGCGAACGGGCAGGGCGCAGGAAAACTCGCGGCTTTCCCAAGGGCTCGAACTACAAACTCCCTCTCCCCTTTAGAAATAACCAAGGGAGAACAGAAAGGCAAAACTCACTGCAGGTTATGCAGCAGGAACAGCCAGGCAGGGGAGCTGTTTTACACACACAAACTTGCAGAGCCATCTTTATATATCTTTATTGCACACATCTATCCTTACATATCTCATGGGATGAGGCCAACTTCCCTTCCCAGGACAAACTATTTCTATTTAATTCTGCCAAATCCATCTGTTCCCAAGACAACTTTTGTTACTGCCTAACACAGATATTTTGGAAGGGTAAATCTTCCCCCCTTGTCCTCCCCCCTCCCCGGTTACTGGATTGCTCAGAACATTCCCCGGGTGATGCTCCAGCCCCTTAAAAGGGATTTTTTTCCTCCCGGCAAAGCTTGTGAGATGCGCAGGGGCACAGCATCCCAGCACAGGTGAGCTAGACTACACCACCTTTGCAACCCCCCCAAAAAGCCTTGCACCTCCTCTCCCCCAGCGCCTGCTAAAGCCGCCCGCCTGGCACAGGAGCCTCTCCAGCACCCATGTTTTATTTTCAGGCTTCCTGGCAACGAGCTTGTCGGTTATAAGTGGCATCTCGAGTGAGAACGCCGGAGGTGAGCTAATTAGTGGGTGGCTGTCTGGAGCGGCGGTGAAGCGCCAGCCACCCCAGGCTCTGTTTGCTTTGGGTGCCTGATGCAGGACGGCCGATCCCAGCGGGGTGTGAGCACATGTTTGTGTCGTAGAGCCTGGAAGACATTTGCACTGACTCGTAATTTGGGGGAAAATACTATAATTTATTCGCAGGCATGATTTGCCATTGGTGTGGCATAAATATATGTGTGTGTATGTACGCAGCTCTATTTTTAGAGCTGCACGGCCAGGGTGCCGGCTCCACGGTTACTCCATTGACAAACAGGATGCGCTCTTCTCTGAGCTGGGAGGTTTTCAGTCCTCCCCCTTATTGTAAACATTATCTGCCTTCAAAATCCTTAATGTGTTGCAGATGTGACAAACAATAAAAGACCTATCATAAAAAAAAGCCTGCCATCTCTGTGTTTCCCACTGGGGCAACATAATAATGAATTTATTAGCATATAGGGCTCACCAACATATGTTTATAGTCACTCACAAACTTTTGACTTGACAGTTTACAAGTATGTTTAAATCATTAAAGTTTAAGTTGACTGTCCAGTTATTACAGGCTCATTATAAATAGGAAACAAAGGTTACATTTTATACAACAGGTGATAAATCAAAACTAGTCTGTATTCGAGACTGACTTTTTTTTTTTTTTCCTTTTGCTCTTTTTTCATCTCTACATTTTCAAGGCCTTCTGAGGGGACATCTCGGTGAGGCCAGTACCGAGCAGCTGTTTGCAGTTAGCCAGCAGGATCAGCGGCACCCACACCGGGGAGCAGGAGAAACTCCCACTGCATCCAAGAGATGCAAAGACCTCAGAGGTGGCGAACTCTGCCAACGTTTTCACTCAACCGACTGCCAAATTCATGCCAGCCCAAGGCACCCACCTCTCCTCTTCCCCAAGGCATCGCCAAGTCCATCTGCAAGGCTTGGGTAACCCTTCGCAAGGGAGGAGATCTCCGCTGCTATCACGGGGCCAAAGAAATTTCCTCCTGAGCTGAACAAAGCCTCTGAGAAAAGGAAAGCAAAGCACCCAAACTGCGTTCCCTGACTGCAAACCTCCGAGGGTCGGCAGAGGCAGTCAAACACATCAAAGCGGGTTTTGGGGTTTGACCGCTAAGCTATGACACAGACCCCCTCAGCCATCCAGCCGTGTTCCTGCCTTAACACTGCAGAGCATCCATCACGGGGTAAAACCTGGGAGTCAGTAACTCAACCCCAGCCGCTCCCAGTCCTTTCTGCCTCTACTATGGGGTAACCACCTTGGGAAGGAGAGAGATAAAGCCACACTAAATGTAAAAGTTCATTTTGTAAACTATTTCCAGATTTCAAAGCCTGGCATCATTTCAAATCAGCATGCTAACCTAAAATTTAGAATTTGTGGAAAGGGGAGAGGAGAATGTGAAATGGTTTCTGGTCCCTTTTATTTCGTGCTATGGACATGTGATATGTTGGGAAAAAAATTAATTGAAAAATACCCTTTCAAAGTAAAAAGAAATATCATTCTCAAAAATGTTGAAAGTGAGTATTTCCACACCATCAGCAACTTTGCCTGGGCTTGTTTCCAACATAAAACTTGAACAGAGTCACAGTTTCTATCCAATACCAACCAAATAGGATTCTGTCACTGTCAGATCAGCTTCGCCTTTCTGCTCTAAAGCAAAACATGAAAAAAGAGTATTACGGCATGGGCGAGTGAGGAAGAACCAGAAAGTCTCCCTGACCACCCTGATGGCACAGCTCGTGTCCTCCGAGGCTAGTCAGTGCCTAAAAGCTGTGTTAGACAAACCTCACGGTCTCAACAACTGGAAAGACTTAACCTGCCAGGAACACAGTGCCCCAAAGCCACTGCTGCTTTAAAGTTAATATTTACCCATCCTGTAGCAAAGGCAGCAGCAAACATCCTCCAGCAGAGTAGCACCGGGAGGACAAGTCCTCTTTTCCTATTACATGTTCACATACTGCAGTGACAAGAGCCGTCTAAATTGCTAGACAGGCAGGTTGGCAGGGAGATCGATACAGAGATTAAACTAGGCTAGAGACAGAGAGAGGTAGAAAGGCTTATATACCCAACTTCAGAGATCACTGATGATATTATTGGGAAGGCTATAAGAGGAAATTAGAAACACATTAAAAATAGCACAAAGGTGTGACACAAAGATCACGGAAAATGAAACACGTATCTCTGCTCTCGACTCAGGACAACGTGGATCACCTGTACTTCTTTAACATACACTTTGATATTTAGTTCCTGGATGAAATAAAGTACATTTTATCCTTCTCCGAATTCTGTATTTCTCTTTCAGACTTGGATTGGAGGACTTAAAAAGTCTTTTCTTTCCCTTACACAATATTTGAATATATGTATTCTATAATGTGTCAATAATCTTTGATATGAAGCTGGCATTTAATATTTCAGCTCTCACTTCATTAAGGATATTTTAATTATCCCAGACCAATGGAAGGGAATTTATAAACATCTGTGCTTCGTTTAAGAGTCCAAATTTGCCTCTTAAACTTCAAAGCTGTAAAGCTGATTTTATCCAGGTTCAGTTGTCTGGTCTCTCAAACAGCACCGCGTAGCACTGCGACCAGCATTAATTGGGCCAAGCCTCCAGCCCGCAAACCCACGTCCAACAGACACCGCTATCTTGCTCAGGCAAGCAAAACAGATGATGATGCTGAGCTCCACGGAGCCAGGAGTAGGATGACAGTGGTTAGTGGGTCAGGGAGAAGGCACATGCCCACGGCATTTGCGACTGCCCAAGTCACAACTGGTCCTTTGCTTTCACCTCCTGATGAGCGACCAGGCACTACCTTACTAATAACATAGCCTCGAAGCACTAGGAGTGCCTCATAGCTGTTTTCAAAGTAACCAAAGGCATGACACGTACTGGCAAGCAATGCAATTTTAGGCTCCTGAGTACCTAAATCACTTCTGAAAAATGAGCCTGAGTTATCTGTAAAAAAATGACCACGGGGCTCTAAACCCTAAGTCAGAAATAACCATCGTTTGGTGCAGTTGAACAATCCTTACCGACTTTCTGATGTCCTCTAGAAAGCAGAAAGGCTCGTGACCGTGGGCAGCAGTGGGAAGGAGAGAAGAGGGTGGCTCTGGGACTTACAGCAGGTTTGCAACCTGTCTCGAACCGCCTCCCACGGGTTGCCCTCAACACACCCCTGCAAAACCGACCTGGAAAAGCAGCGGCATTACTTCTCCAGCTGCCGTCCCTGCTGGCACCGAGGCCGGCCAGCACGATGCTGAGCACGAACAGCCTCTGAGCATCGGCAGTGCCTGCGGCGAGCGGACCTGAGCAGACCCCAGAGAGCAGCTCCCCGCACCATCACCAACACCGACAACCCCCAGAGAGGCAGCCGCTGCGGGACCACCGTCCCCATCACCTGCTAAGAACCGGAGCTGGTTCCTCACTCGCAGCTCTCCATCGCCGGAGCCTCTGCCGCAGTCATCTTCATCGTCGCAGTCTCCGCTCTCCTCCTCCTCCTCCGGGGTTTTGCCTGGAGCTTTTCGGTGGAGCAGAGCCATCCCTTTGAGCAGCTGAAAGGCATGAGGTGCCACAGTCATTCAACAGGTTCCCTCCACCCTGCCTACCGCTTCATCCCGCGCTCGCAGGGGGACGGGGTGGCAAGAAGGGGACGGGGTGACAAGAAGAGGACGGGGCTCAGAGGAGCCTGGACAGTGGGACAGGACCCCGTCGCCTTCCTCATGCCAAAGCACTGATGAGCTCAGGTTCATTCATGGACAAAGCTGCACACAAAACCTCAACGGAAGAAATAAAAGGAGGAGGAAAAACCACACTGAGTAACTCTGCGCTTCGGCTTCTGCCCGGCGAGCATCGCACGAGCTGGAGCACGTCTACCAGCCCTGCGAGACCCCGGTGCCACCCAGGCTCAGGTGGCAGCTACAAAACACATGTCCAGAGTTAGGCCAGATGGGGCAAAAAACAGCAGCAAGAGGAAACTCTGTTTGGGGATTCTCACTGCTTCCAGGGACTACCTCCCATCTGAGAAGTAACACGTGTGAAAGGAAACGGCAGATCTCTCGGGTCCTTACGGCGCCCCACAAAAATAACCTAAAAATCTCATTTCTCACTCTTGAATTGCAGAGGATGCTAGCTGAAGTTTTGGGAGAGCCAAGCAACAAAACGCAAGGATCTTTTAAAAGACGTTTTAAAGCTGAGTCCTAAGTAATGGTGACAGGTTGCACATCCCCGACACGGGGACTCGAACACCTCCACTGACCTGGTCAGGACTGCTTTCCAAACACGGGTGGGAGCTCCCCACGCTGCCCCTTCACAGCACACGGAGGGATTAGACGCATTTAAGCTATCAGTTTCCTCTTCCCGCTGACTTTCCCAATTTTGCTGTTGCTGAAAGCAGCCAGCTATTTCATCATAAACCCAGATCCACTTTTAAAAAGTGTGAGTCAGCCGGTTAATATATGCTGAAAATTTCTATCACTACCACTCTGCTGTTAAAAGCCTTCTTGAATTTAATCTCAGCCCTAAAAAAAAAATAATGAAAAGGATAAGTAACAGAGAAGATATTGCAAAATGGGAGCTTTCGGCATACTTCACGGGTTTAGTTAGTTCCATCTATTGCAGCAATATGCATGCCTTTCAAGGCATTTTTTAATATCTGGAATCTAGGTTATATTTTTAAACTATTAAGCTAGCCTTAGAAAACAGTTTCTAAAATATTTAGCTGCTGAAGTTTATACAGCCTCGGAGGAATGCTTTCAGCATCTGGCTCGCTCTGTCCACGGCAATGTCCACATACCTTAGTGTTTATATTAGAGGAGCATAACGTAATGAAAAACAAATGGCTCGATGTGAGACCCCTTTGGGTTCCCCGGCTGCATTAAACAACGCAGAAAAGTCCGCCCAGCGTGACAGCCGTGCTGGGTCCTGCATCCATGGTAGGAAGCAAAACGCAGCTCATCTCCCCAAAATTCAGGGGATGCGTTTCAATGGCCTTCACCAGGCTTTGGCTCACACTGCTTAAGGTCACTTTTCGGGAACCATATTTTATTTAGACATATACACGCCTTTCCCAGAATATGGCATAACAACAAACAAACAAAAAGGCAAATGCAGCGCTGGGGGTAGCACAGGGAAGACCTCACACAGGAACCGAACACGCCGACTGCTCAAGCCTTTACACCATCAATTTTATATCTCTCCTCAAAATGAAGCCCACAGCTAACAGCAGTCCTCAGCACACTGTATATCAGCTCGAGGTGGAATGAGAGTCTCCCATGTGTAGCAGCTAATTACAACATGCACCGGTTTGGACCCATTGCCCCAGTGCACCATTTGCTAAAAAACCAAGCCCATAATGGTGGAAGGGGACCGCAACTGCCCCGCGGCAGGATGCTCACTGCTCTGCATCCAAGGCATGGAGCAAGCCAGCCGGGACCCCACCGCGCAGCTCAGCGGCACAACTTTCATTACTTACCCGAAACAGCAGAGGAACTTTCTGGCAGAACAAATTAAGCTTTGGGATATTTTCAGATTTAATAAGCTCAGTGGGGGGCAAAGGAAAATCAGGATTTTTCAGTTGTGTGTTTTCAAACATTAAAATTACTGAGCATTTCTTGTATTACTACTTTTTTCTTGGCATGCCATAAATTAGCAGCTTAATTTCTCCGCCTTTGTAGTCACAACAAAACAGGAACTTTCTGAGAAAGGCCGCATGGGCCCCGACTTTGGACTGAGTGAACGTGACATCCCTGCGCCACGTTGCTCCTTCCTTTTCCAGGACCAAAGTTCCATCCTCAGTCACGCGCTCCCCGGCTGCCGAGAACCACACAGAGGTTCAATGCGTCAAATTTCGCAGCTGGCTCTAGGAGAAATGAAGCCCACGCCACAAAGCCGACTGTCACCGTCAGCAGGAGACCTGGTGTGGGGTGGAAACCCCACCCCGCTCCACTGGCGCATCCTGACCCGGGAACGCTGTCGGATGCCTCAGCTTCAGCCAGAGCAGCAGCCACAGTCCCACTCATCAACCATTACACAACCTCCCCAATGGTCTGCACGCTTCATGAAATTATATTTGGTGGACTGAACATAGATTCCCCATCCTGAAATAGCAGGCGGAGCTGACTGTACCCTAACATTACAGTTTATTCATGTCCTGTGGTTTACAGCCTATGGTAAGAGGCAGGAAAATATATAGTCTGGCGATCACTAAAGTAGCATGTAACAGTGAGATAGCTTTAACTTAATCACAATCCGTCCAGCTGTAAGAGTTTACAGTCGTATGTACTCTTCTCTGCTAAACCATAATGGCAAAAATACACTATAATGTACCCGATGTAAACCAGAGCACTAATTGTGGGAGTCCATGCGCACACACGCATCTCCGAGGTGTCTGCGGGGCATTCGCCTCCCATCTGCACAACCACCACAGAATCATTTAGGTTGGAAAAGACCACCATGCCAGGAAACACATGGGGGCCACAGCCTTTGCTCCTGACTACAAGCTCCATCGGCACAGACGTGCATCCGTTTTATTTCCAATCCCATCCCTTTTTAAACCACGACCCTCCAGACGGGTAGGGCGGGCAGCGCCGCGGTACCTCCGCTGCCGCATCAGCCGCCGGGGCACCGGCACGAGGGACGCCGGCCAGCCCCAGCTGGTCTCCATATACATCTATGTTGCTCGGCTTGTCCTGTGGTCTCCCTACAGCTTAAGAAACAAGCCAGATGGGAAGGGTGCACCGAGCCTTTCTGCAAGGAAAGCTCCCCAGGGCATCCCAGCGTGCTTTACACAATTATTCATAACCGTACAGTGACCAGACAAAAACAGATGCAGCAACGTGGGGTAATGACTCAGCTGGATTTGGATGGGCCACTGTATGTTGAAATCTTTATAACTCCTCATTCTTTACAACCACTTTACTCAGAGCTCACCATCCCACCAGCCCACTGAGCCACCTGGTCTTGTTTTTCCAATTTTAACATAAACAGTGAGAGCTGCAACATACTTTTTTTATCATTAATCTTTCGTCTCCGAGAAGAAATCAGCATTGTGTTTCTTGGACTGTAGTTTAATAGCTGTTTTCTCCTTTTGGAAACTACGCCCGTGGTATTGCAAATACCAATTTGAGCAATACCCAAAATGGTGCCCACAAATTCAGATAAAATATCGGCAGTGAGCTACAAGCACTGTGCTCCTTTAGGGCAGAAATCATCCCTTTCAACATACTTCAAAAATATGTAAAGTAAAGAGAACAGGCAAACAGATTATTAAGGGGAATAGAAGACTTTTAGAAAAACATTTAATTCCTTCATGAGTTTAGGGGAGAAGTCTGATTGATATTTGTAATCTTTTGGTGGACAGAGCTGTCATTTAATTTAGCTTGCATGACTGAAAGAATTTAATAAAAGTGTTCCATAGAGTTTTGCTGAAATTCTTCGCATGTTTTTAGTAAGCCTCTGGAATACGATCAAACCTAAAAAGCTGGAGAGGATGGAGACTGAACTTGCAGCTAAAATAATATTCAGAATTGTAATATACGCTTAATAATCAAGTATTCACATCCAGCAGAAAAAGTGCCTTAGTGCAGAAACTCCTCTGGATCCCCAGCCGTGTGTCCATGTGCTGCTTGGCATCATGAAGGGGACCTGGGAACTCAACCCAGTAGCGAAAACCAGCCCCTGGCCCTGCTAGAAACCTCTCAAAACTCAACCAAACCCACCAACTCATGACTGTCTGCAAAACTTGGGATGCCTTTCTTCAGGAACCTCGGTAAGAAAGAGTTTTGGAGAAGCAAAGGTACTACTTCCCCTTGCATCACGCAAGCCGTCCGCTCCAGCCACACACTTTTGGGTATCCAACACAGATGCCGCTGTACTTCCCACACAACTCCCGAGATTCCCAACAGGTCAGGTTTTTCTATTTTAAATTCCAGCCTGCTGAAAACATTGTTTTGGGGGTAGAAAAGCTAGATCTTATGGCCAATCCCAGCCTTGAAATCTGCAATAACGAATAATTTATGGGTGGCTTTTAAATCAGGGCAGCATCATGGGAAACGTGCAGATTTTCACACGATACTGTTCCCTGTTAACAGCTCATTACAATGTACAGAAGTATATTCCCATTATGAAATACAGCTGGGGTTGTTTTGCTTACGAAGGTCATTATCTGATCACAAGCAAGAAGCGGGGAAAGGAACCCATTTTAAAAGGCTGAAGTTGTGGACTTTTTGAAAACTCATGTGTTTTGAATTTTGTGGCCTGATCATACACAAGCATGCAACAGGAGAATCGATTCTCTCCACTTCCTCTGCTTATTAGCCCTGGAAGTAGCATGGAAGAAATTATCTTTTATTAGCAAATACTTTCTTTATTATTTAACCAACCCTCATCATGAGATTCGCCGGTGCCCTCCACTCCACTTCCCTGTTTCCCAGCTCCATTCGGTTTATCCTTTCTGTGGACAGGGGCCTTGGTGGCACAGGAGCGTGCACCAGCAGAAACTCAATGCAACATCACCAGCACCATTTTCACCGCTTCTTTCCAAGCTCTAGAGAGCTTTCCCCATCTTGGGTGGCAACAAAATGCAACACATATTACAGAAAAACTCAATGTTCCCTGGCACTGAGCACCAAACACCATATAAAAATGAGGATATTTAAAACTTTAAAAATATCTGTAAATACCAGGATCTGTACTTCTGTCTTGCAAGAGCGAACACATGCGCATGTGCACCCAGGTGAGCATCGCTGCTCTTCTGACCACAACATTAGCCCACGGACAGAAAAGTCCATTTTGGCAAGAGGACACCCGAAATGTGGTTTCCTTATGGCCCTTCCAGTTGGATGCACCTTGGCAGCACAGATGTGGCAGAGAAGAAACCTGTTCCTAACTGTACTCCTATTTCAAGCTCAGCACAACAAGGAGTGATTGCTAATCAAACATTAATAAAGTGGAAGTAGGCTTTGGAACTGGAAAAATCATTTTCAGTGCTTGGAAAAACAAGTTGGGCATGTCAGCTGTTTCATCAGCTGCTCTAAAAGCAACTTCTGCACTTCCCCGTGCTGCCTGCTTCGAGATGTCACAGGTTTTGTACTGCTGAAGCCGTGCTCGGCAGCCCAAGCCCCAGGCAGCACCTCCTGCCTGCTCCGGGCAGGGTGGGCAAGGGACAGCCCTGGGGTGCCCTCCCCACGCGCAGCTCTTGGGGCTCCACACCAGCCTGTGGCAACGGGTGCCAAAAGGGGTGAACCACCACTCTGAGATTATATTGTGGCTCTTCAGCCATAAAAACGTTTTAGTCTTTACTTCTAGCGCTCAAAATAGCATCTCCTGGAACAGGAAAAATCCCTACCGTACATCACCCAGTGTCTACTGGCACAGCAGGACCCCCTTTACTGCCTTCACAGGCTCCAGAGGAGATGCTCTCAGCTGCCAGTAAATCAGTTTTACCGGTCACTCTCCTGATAGCACAAAGAACCTGGTGACAGCAGTGAATTATTGGCCAAAGTGTGGCCCTACTTTATGGATCATCAGCTTAATTCCAGATTAGCGATCAAAACTGACAACATCCCTATGGGTAAAGGAAGACAGATAAAGACCCCTAAGTGCTGGCAGTAATTAAAATGAGTCCGCACTGGACAGTAAATCTCTTTCGGCAGCAGAAGGGGCTGCCAAGCCGTTATGAATTGCTCTGGTTTGGTGATGGCAGGCTGATGCCCGGAGAAGACGCTCGCGCGGATGCGGAGGTTAAGCCCTCGCTGGCACCACGGCAGGCAGAGGGGCCGGCTCCTGCCCGCTCTCCCGCAGGCAGGGGAGGTGTCACTTCCCCCACCCGAACAAATGCTCATTCATCACTGGGCACATGCGAAAAAGAGATTACTCAGGCTTTACGATCAGCTCATTCACCTTATATCCAGTTCCTTCCCCTTCCACCCCGCAGCTATTTATGGCTTGTTTTTGTGCGGCAGTAGGAAGGAACAGGACGGTGTGGGTGCTGAGCAGGGCTGCGAGGTCCAGCCCGGCCTGCTGGGGACCTCGGCAGTCCCCGTCTGCTTCTGGCTCGTCCCCTGAGCCCCGCATCAATGCCAATGCTGGAGAAATGCTGCTTTTCTCTTTGTGAGCTGCTACAGCTCCTTCTCCTCCTTTGCATTTCTGAGACCAAACTATCACTGGTCCTTCAGCATCCCCTTCTACACACTGCCACCCACCTCGATCAAACACAGACATCCCTCAAACTCCAAAAACCCAATCATTAAACCAACCATTGAACACATGGTTGGACCAGGCAGTAGGTGATGCCTTCAGCACGTTGCTAGAGTATGCCTGGACCTTTTCCTGCCAGGATCAGACAGACTCCTACGAGCTACCACGTTTCTAGAAGTGCCGTAGGAATGCAGCTATGTACTGCAAACACTCCATTCCAGCTCTTCTTCGCTTTGCCTGGGCTGACCTGCATCATTTCCTCAGTCCCAGTCTCTGCCACAGGGCCCATAACTGCTCCAGATCTGGTGCTACTCACGCTGGAGCATCTCTTGAGGACATCTGGTGCACAACCCAGGAAACCTCTACCTTGATAAAAGGGAGCAGAATGCCATGTTAATACCATGGGTGCACTTTTAAACCTGCATCAGGGAAAGAGCTGGTATTTCAAGAACATCTGGGCTTTCAGGCTGCCTAGAAGAATTAAACAAGGAAAGAAAGTCACCAAGAGAGCTGTACCCACCAGGCACATAACCACCCATGCCTGTTGAGGGTGGTAAAGGCACTGCAAAGATGCTCCCTTCCTTGCTACCTGCAAGGGCTGTCTGCCTCAACCCCTTCCAACACCATTTCTTCACTGGCATTGTATCCCTGCTCCACCTCCCCCAAAAGTTTCTCAGTCTCCTACCAGCAGCCCCAGCTGCCTTCCCCTCTCCTTTCTACCCGCTCTGCGTCACTAGACAGGAGAACCTGGACCAATTTCTCCACTTGTCAAGCTGCCACCCCTCAGGGGGTTGGCAACTGAGTGAAGGAGGGGTGTGGGAGCCTACATGGGCCAGGACCCATTGCTTCTATTATCCATAGTTTCCATATTTTGTTTAGTTATGTTGGAGCAGAACCCCGCTCCGCCATCCAAACACCACTCAGGAAGGCCCAAAGCGCACGTCACCAGAAGATAAAACATGAGACAACAAGCAAAGCAGGAGCACAAGGAACAAGAAGACAACACGGGTAGAGGTGGAGCGATCAACCACCTCATCGCCATCACATCCTTCAGGCATCTGAGCAGGGATGGCCTGGAAGGAAGGTACCCAAGATGTGAAAGCATGTAGGAAGACATGTAGGGATCACACCACCTTGAGCCACCGGCTAAAAAAAGCCCCACGTTTCTGCAGAGGGGGACCAGCGTGCCCAAGGCAGGGTGTGCAGCAGCGAGCGGGTCCCCGCAGCCTCCTCACCGCCCAGCTCAGCCCAGCCCGCATCGGAGCGGCTGCGGGATTTCCTCTTGGCTCAGGCTCTGGCACACGTGGCCGCTCTCCGGCTGTCAGCGATGTCTGCCGGGGCTGCCTGTGAGACAAACATCTCGTCCTTGGCACCAGGTAGGAAACGAGCCGAGAACTGCGCCGGAAGGAATTTTTTCCCCCCTTCTCCTTCTGCAACACAAACGAGAGGCAAATCTCTGTCCCAGCCTCTTCCCTCTTTCCCTAAAAGCTCCCAGGGGAGAGGGACTTCTCAAATCATGTATTTTTGTACACAATATTGTCTCGTACAGAGGTTTCTGCTGGAACACCAGCCCCTGTCACCCTGCGGACAACCTGCCCTCCCAGGGGGGCTGCTCTTTCGAGCTTTACTTTTGCATTCGCTTCACCCCAAGGCACTGAAAGCCCAAAAAGCAACGGCGAGCAGTTCTGCTGAAGGTCCCCAGCTCCACAGACCTGTCACAGGGGACTGAACAACTGCCTCGTAAACCAGTCACCTTCTACCAGACAAGACAACCCCAGTGCAGGGCTAATTACCGAGCCCTTGATTTCAGCAGAGACTTAAATCAGGCAGGAGGAGGAGGACTCCAGGGCAAACACCCCCCAAACCTGTTAGCTAGGGAGGAGCGAGCAGCCGGTCTGCCCTCCCCTGGGGAACCACTGGACGTGTTCCTTGGGAGCTGGGGGGCTTGGTGGCCTCCAGTGTCCCATGGCCACCTCTGCCACCTGACAGCCACCGGCTCTGTCCTGCATGGAGAGAAGAGCACGGGGTCCACAGGCAGGATGGGGCTGGTGCTGCTGGGGAAGGCACCCAGCTGGAGCGGGGAGCCCCGAGCCCCAGGCCACCTCTGCCACAAGTATTTATGCACTTCACATTAAACAGGCATTCAACTGAGACAAACCAGACCAGAATTAATCCCGGGAACAGGGTCTCTCCAGCCTCCGTGATCCCTAATTAACGGCTGATGGCTGGGCTGGCTCCTGGGCAAGGTCACAGCTCTCCTCTGCATTCAGACTGTAGCTGCTGCTTGCTAAAACCCAAACAGGAGAAAATTTAACTTCACGGACACAGCTTCTCCAGTGTCAATATTGGCACCTGCCTCCTAGGATGGGTCTACAAACAAGGATGAGGAAACATCCAGGCTCCAGCATGGGCACTACTGATGTGCTGGGGTGCAACTCATCACCGATAGTGAATGTACTCAGAACAGAACAGACCCTGCAAGGCTCAGACCTCCAGAGCTGCAGGCAAGAGGCAGGAGAAGCCCTGCCCGGGGTGGTTCTCCCACACTGATGCACAGCCACTAACTCAGCAGCTGAAGCAACTCGGCATTTAAATTAGGTTCAAAGCTGGTGACTTTATACCCTCCCCCAGTGAGACCCAACACCCGCAGAGGAAGCCCTGAAATGCACCTACATGAGTCTCACCCTCAGCATTTAGGAGCTATGTGCTGCATGAAAAGGTCAATGAACTCCTTCCCCACTCGTAGGCAGGAGGCATTCGAGGGGTCCTGCCAAAAATAAAAAGTAACTTCCTGCCCATCACAATATTTCTTGATGGCTCGAACACCTATCCTCTGCCAGCTGCCTCCCACCTCCCCTGCTGACCAAGACAGCATCTTCTTACATGTTTCCTCAGAAAGGCCAGCCAAGAACATTTTCTTCTTTTAAATATCGTTCCCTCACAATACAGTCGAGCAAGGCCATAGGCAATAAATACTGCTGCAACCTAAACTTCCCTGTTTGCTCTCAGTTTTATGTGCTGCAAGGGCCATCTCTCGCAGCATGTGCTCCTACAGCAAGAGCACTAAAGTACATCCCAGCCCTTGCAGTCTGTTACGTGTCAAAACCAAGCAAAGAACTTTAACGAGCAACAGCATTAACTGAGAGAGTCCTGAGCCGTGAGGGTTATTTTCACCTGCCACAACACAGACAGGTCAAAGCAGTCTCACTGACTGGAGACAGGGTTTGCCAGCACAGAGACCTGCCTAATTACAGACATCTGCTTCATCAGCAGGTATAACAAAAGCAGCAAGATTACAAATTATTCGTTACCTAAAATGTACAAAACCTCTTTGCACTTTCTGACAGCAGCACAGCTTGGATGAAAGCCGCAGCGGTCTGTGCCGGCCGCTGCCTCCACGGAGGTGGGACAGAGCATTGGGAGAGGTCCCAGGACCAGCCTCGGCTTCTTACCAAGCCAAGCCAGTGCTTTAAAAAAAGGGACCACCCTTTCCCAGAGCAGGACTGCTGGGTGGGCTGTAGGTCCCATACCCCTTCTACTTCAGACGAGGAAAGCTCTGGTGACATCTGTTGCAAGAACAAAGCTGTTGAGACCAGAAGATGAACTGCTTCAGCCGACTAACGTCTTTCGGCACACAGCGGTTAAGACACCTTACGCTGCCCTTTCCACCAAAGGGATGCCAAACCAGTAAGTGCTTTCTGTTCCTTTAATACAGGATGCACACAAACCCACTGCAGGCTAAACAGGCAGTGTCCTTCCAGGACTGGAAGGAGTCCTCCGCTACCCATCCCTGGCCGGTGTCATGGACCAGATACACATTAACGCGTCTGGGAGAAAAAAAATGCCATAAGCGCGATTCATTCCCACTGCAGACAGAGCAGTTTGGTGAAGTGGCAGAATTGCACCAGGGAAATCCCCAGCTCTGACCTCTCCGGCACATGGAGCAGCTAGGGATGGAGCGGGAATCTCACAGGCATCCCGGCTCAGGGCACCGCCGCCTGCACACCGTGCCGCAGCCGGGCACAACGCTCCCCAAGCAAAGCCCAGGGGTGCCGAGCGGACCCCCTGCCGGAGCTGGCCTTCCCTGCCCACAGCACTGCTTTTTCCTCCTTTCCCCTGAGAATATAATCTCTAAGCAGTTGCACAAGGTCAGGCTGGAATCAAAAGTAACATTATTGTTAACGAGGCGTATTCTCGGGAACAAAAGCCATAGGATTTGTTCTGCGGCCAAGAAGACCATAGGTTACCTTCCAGGCCTGCTCTGGATGATGAAGATTAGCTCCCTGAATCCCAGTCCCCTCTCAGTCTGGACCACACGTTAAAAAACTTGACTTCAAGTCAAATTTTGGAGAAAAACTCATAAATGAGAAACCTACCAATCATCCCACTAATGCCAAAGAGAGCTGTGCGCTTTGTTACTGGAACCATCCGGGAGGACACCTACCTTGGACATCTACTGATTAAATTACCAGCCCGAGTCACAGTGCAAGGCGACACTTGATACAATTAACGAGGCCCAGAATAACTGTAATTAACTGTTAATTCGGTATCAACAGCTCCACTTACACCGTGTTTGGCTCGTTGCACAAGGATTCCTCCAGGTTTATTTCCTCCACAACAGGATAAACTCCAGCGCTGGTACAGGATATCTGGTGTTTGTTTTAAAGCACCGCTGTGCATCAGCTGCATGTTTTGGACACAAAAACAAATGAATCCCCCTTGAAGGTATTTTTTTCTCCAGCTGATTTCCACAGTATTGTTTGGAGGCTGGTCCCTGCAGGACACACCTGAGGCACCTGCCTCCCCACCGGAGCTGAAGCCACAGGGGCAAAGTTGAATTCCTTCTCATGCACAAAACCACAGCAGCCAGGGAATTTCAAGGAAGGAGAGTGATAAAATGCTATTTATGTTACCCAAAGGTTACGAACGCCAGACAATAAACTGGTGTGGAAACGAGCCAAAACTGCCACGCATCCAAGCTCAGCCCCAGCAGCTTCCCGGTTTTGCTGAGAAAAGCAAGGAGCCGAATTCACTGGCTGGGAAAGCTTTGCTGCTCCTGTAGTCTCAACTGAGCTAAATATCTATTCCAATACCAGGTAAGTGGTTTAACACCACAGATGAATACAGCAACCGCTGGAAAGGCAAGTGGGATTAGCAAAAAGGAAGCACAGGTGAGACATTCCTTTTTCATACCGATAGAGATATATGGCTTCACACAGGAACGCGCTTTTCCCAGTCCTCTCCCACGTGTTCCTGAAATTCATCGCCAGGGAAGCACAAATGAAAGTAGGAGGGACAAGGAAACAGTGAATCTTGTCTCCAAAAACGACAGCTCTGCAGTCCCATTATTTACCAAAAAAAAGGGGCACATGGCCGTGGACCGAAGGACTTGGGTGCTCTGAGGAAAATCCTACAATGAGTTATTTTCTCCAAAAAACAGCTGATATGAGGACTTTGGATGTTAACAGGCCTTTTGGCACTACCTTTGATAAAAACAACCACTCAGTAACAGACAGGGTTGGCCGGGTTTATGCAACCCACAGGAGATGCTCACTCAGGCCCTCAGCACAACTCCCAGTTTCGCTGTCACTGAGCAGTACCAGAAACATGCCTATTTACTGCCCTTTCCTTACTGAAAATGGGAAATACTTCACATTCCACAGCAAATGTAACTGCACAAGCAGTAAAAGCGTGGGGCTTACCAGCGCACCCCTTCCGCTCCTCTGTGTCATGCAAGACCGTAGGTAAAACAGGCAAGAAACTTCAGCAAACACAGCCCAGATTACACCTCTGTTTAAAAACACGCATGCAAACACACCGGGTCAAATTAATCTCTGGCTGTTAAAGAAAACCCATTTCAGGTGACCTGCAGATACAGCGTTCCCACAACAAACCCGATAAAGCCGGGACGTTTTGCAGATAGGGTCTGGATGGGCGGTAGCTGGCGTAGGGAAACGTCGGCTTACTGAAGAGGGGAAGGAGGGGTTTGCGTTTAAAAAGCAACCCGACAGTCAGATACATTCAAATTTAATTATGTTCTTGTTACAGAGGGTCACACTTCCCGTGATTTAACTGGCCTGGCAAAATCCTGTAATTGCTGTTTGCATACAGAGTCGGAGAGCATTTACCCGGCGTGTTAACGAGAGCCAAGGCACGGCTCAAAAGGAGGATGGAGTTAGTCTTTAAATACCAGGCCTAGACTTGGTGGAGCTATAGATTATTTTGTGTAGTAAAAGAAGAATTAGCCGATCCATTCCAAAATGCATTTATCATTAAAATAAAAATCTTCTGTCATTTTATTTAATAGCCTCAGTAAGAAATAATTGCAATGTCTGGTTACTTTCAACAACATGTGGTTTTAATATTTTAATTGTTACAAACTGTTTAATAATGTCGAACAAAAGGCGTGTCCAAGTAATTATTGTGTTTATTAACATTTCTTTTGAGGACTTGATAAATTCTATTACACATATACAGCGCTTCAGACATCGTAGTGTTAACTTATTAAAAGTGGAAAATTAGCCAAAAGCGACTTGTTTTGGTGCAATTTAAACATTGTATTTTCAAGTGATAAGCATTGTGCATCACGTTATTTAACAATCTGGCAGTTTGTGCATTTTTCTAATTATTATGCTGCTTCATCTGGCCGGGGAATTAAAATACAGTGGGAATAATAAACCTCACAAAGCCTAGCAGGCCACAGAGAGATGCGATTCCACCAAATCCATCAACGTCACAGATTTTTCTGAGAAGGGGAAATATATTCCTGAAAAATCCCCAGCTCCCCAGGGTCTCCCATAATAAACTTTATAGTTTTCCCTGCTTTGAGCCGACCGGGACAGGGTCTGGCGAGGCGGTTCCCTGGGACCCCCCATCTCCCGTGGGAGCACCCGCGGCCGCCCCGAGCCCCAAGACCACCGTCCGCACCGTTCGGGCAGCCCTTTCGCAGGTTCCCCGCGTGCCCCGAGCAGGGTGCGGATCCGACCCTTTGCCGCCCCGAACATCGTCCCCCCGCTCGGGGGTTAAAGCCCCTTCGCCGTTCCCCGACACTCCGCCATACTCTGTATTTTGAGCAAAGGGGTCGAGAGAGACTCGGGCACGAGGGCATCGCGCTGTTCCCAGGCCTATTTTGTTTACATTTGATTCAATCAAGTTGTGGCCTTTTGGCCTCTTTCCAAATTAACTTCTGGGTGACCTCCGCCATGCCCTCTCCCAGCAGCCAGGCCGCAGGGAAACAGCCCATTAAACCTACAAACAAATATAGGACATATTGGTTGATCAAACCAGCTTCAAACACAGCTATTTAAACGCCGGGGCATGCTTTTCTGCAAACTTCAACTCTATTTTGTCTTCGGTCATTCGCGCCTCTGGGCCTCCTTGTTTTTGTTTTTTTTTTGTCCTTCCAGCTAGAGCTCCGTGGTTTACTGCCTTGTAAAACTTCTAAATTTTGTTCTCATCCTCCTGTAAACCCCACGAAGAGCAACGCGAAGCTCTTTCACATGGGGCTCGCTGCAGGACCCGGGTCTTTACACTGAGCACGTGAAGAAAGGCGGCGAGATCCTGCTTGGGCAAACAGCTGTAATACTCCAAGAAATTGTGTGTTCCCCTTATTTCCAAGGAAATAAATCAAAGCGGGTTTCTCAGGGTCTGTGAAAGCATATTGCCTGGATTCCAATCCCCAAAGGGTTTATTTTTTCAAGAGCTTATATAGTAGTTAGATTTCTGGCTAGAGAATATGCAGTATGATAAAAACACAGTCCCTATACGGGGCAATAAATTACAGATTGTTTGATGTGGAAACCAAAGAACTGTCAAACTCCAGTATATCTGAAATATTCTAAATGAGCCCTTAACTTGAGTGTCTGGAAATGTACAATATGTTTCCAGGCCCTTCAATCTTGTAAAGACACATCTCCCCAAGTTAAGTTTCCTTTTATGGATTTTATTATTAATTTTTGGTGGGTTTTTCCCCCCCTTTTCTTCCAAATTTGTGCTCTTCCTCCTAGAGATGGTCCTGTGATAAACACCAGGATTTATCTAAGCATAAAAAAGGATCAGAACTGGGCACAAGCTTAAACAGGTAAGTGCAGTAAGGATGGGGTAAAGCATCCACTGGAACAGCATCAGAGCCCCGTAAGCACTGCAGGGAGCGCACAAGTCAGCTCGGGACAGAGAGGGACAGGAGGGAGGACCAAGAGTGTCACATCGGTGGATTCGGTACCCGCAGTCTCCATCTTTGCCACATCCTCACACCCGCATCACTCAGGTCTGCTCTCCAGAGCCTTTCTTGGAGGAAGAGGATCAATAGAAGGTCACCAACGTGGCAGAACGCCCAGGACGTGGGACATGGGACACCACGACTCCCACCTCCCTGCATAGGTGTTAAAACTTGAAGCTTGTCCCCATCTCTCAGCCATCCGAACGTCCCCGTGGTGGGAGAAAAATTGAGTGAGCGGAGGAAATAGCTCACCTCGCACACTGCTTTTTGCCTAGGGATGCTACCAAGTCACAAAAAAAACTGAGCAAGACCTTGTGCTGACACTGAATAACCTTTCAGTTTCAATATAGTTTCGTGTGTGGGATGCGTGAAAACCCTTCTAGCTAGAAACAGACCCCATCCACTCTGGGAAATAAAAGTTAGGAACCAATTCCAACTCATTTTCCTGAAGGTGACCTTTGGCCTCCCAGCTGAGATAACAATGCTAATATTTATGGATGGGCTGTTCATGCCTCTGGGCACACAGCAAAAATAACTCAAATCAAAACTTGGTAGACATCTAACAGAACTGAAAAAAATAAAAAAAAAATCCTTACTTCCAATATGGCAATAATAAACCATCTCACCCAACAACACATGAAAAATAGCACCACCCACAATCACACGTTCGGGTGAAACAAAAATGGTCTGGAGTCTTGATGTGATGAGTAGGCACTCATCCAGAAAGGGCTGACTTGAGACAGCACACTACTCAGGCGGCCATGCTTTATTCATTTATTTATTTTATCTTGAAAAAAGGTGCTTGAACCAAACTATACCATCTGGCAAACTTTTACTTCCCCTTCTCTCTGGGTTAGGTTTTCTATACTCCTTTCAGTCCCCATGGATTTTGTTCTAATGCATAAACGCCATTCTCATTTCAAACTGCAGAAGTTTGATGAGAATTTCTCATATATATACGTGTGTATATATATATATGCATAAATATATGCGTGCACTTATCCAGATTCAGTTTGAGAAGACATGAACTAATGACCAAGCACCATTTCCGCACACAACACATTCACCAAACTCAAGCAAGCTCAAAAATGTGGCATACTGCTGAAAGAACACACATTTCTCAGCAGCGTGAGCAGCCTGGAATAAATCGAAGCCAAGTCATCAGCAAATTACAGACATTAGCAAAAATCTACAAGTAAAAGTAAAAGCTGTGGAACTCTACAAAAACTGCACCAACTAGCGTGGTTCATGAATCTACCCACATCCACAAGATCCAAGCTGCATCTCTAATACAACTCACTGAGAAGAAGTCATCATATGATACTAGATTCACAATTTACTGGTAGTCACATGGAGAATCCAGTTTACAGCGCCAAGCACTACAAACACTCGAAAAGATGCTCTTTTCTCCAAAAAGACTCTGAATTGTTAAAACCCCTTAAAAGCTACTGTTGGCTTGAGGTTGGTGGCCAAGGAGATTTTCACCCCTCCCCAGCCCACGAGTCCCCACTGCTTCCCAGACCTGAAGCCAACACCTAAAAAACACAACTGTAATTCATCCAGAGCTGCTGCTCCTTCCGCATTTCCTATTCTTCGGCATTCAAGATGCATTCCAGATGTGAAGGAGAGCACAAAACTCCAGTAGGCCAAGAAAATAAGTGTGATGGTGAGCTCTGACACCCCAAATCCCAAATTTAAGTAACCTCCGCAGTTACTTTTCCGGTATATAAGCCACTTACCATAGACTACAGACCCTCCACAGGAATAGCTAGGTTCATAACTAATTTTCACAAATCACTTCCCATTTTCTCCTGACTTTATTCTCAGTTACCCCTCTTCCTCGAACACAAGCTTACAAGAGGGTTCGATATTTTTCAGACTCTTACATTTATGCCATTTAAACCAGAACAACTCACCTGCCCCCCATAACACGTTCCAGTCGAATACTGCAAGCCAACGAGGGGAAGCACTGTAAGACATCATGACTGAGCTGACCATATTCATTCCCTTACCGCTATTTTTCTCCAAGCAGCAGCTGACAAAGACACTTTGCTGCTGCAAACAGCCGAGTTCAGCCCGGCGATGTTTACCCAGGGTCTCTCGTTCCACAGATCTCCGCTCCTCAGCAGCCTGAACTGTTCAGCAAAGACCTAACTTGACCCAATCTGGCAGCCAGCATTTCACAACCACTTTATGTCAGCAGTTTCAAGTACACTAATAACCATGTTTTGTTCGGTGCGACTTTCTCACTGTGAACGGCAAAATATCATTATCACCTGCAGGTTGAAGCCTGCCCTCTACCCCGTTTAATAGGGAGCTGATTATGCTATTTTTCTCCCCCACCCCCCACCCTTTTAATAATTATGGGCTGTTGGCAGATGGCACAGCTCGGTGCAGGGAGGCACACGGGAAGGCAGAGCGGGCTGCGCCGCCGCTGCCCACGTCAGCTCCCGCGCGGCGGGGTGCTCCCGGGACCCCAAATCCCTTGCCGCATCCCGCTCCCAGACAGCACCTAATGAGGCGTGCCTGCGTCGGAGGGCGCGGGGGTTAAACCGGGAACTGCTATGAAAACAGTCCCTGGCAGTCGTGGGAGCAGGAAAGCAGAGGTTAGCAGAAAAGTCGCTAAGCCAGCAACTCCACACAGAGCAGCCCGAGCAGCCCACCCGGCCGGGAAGCAAAGCTGGGCTTAACCCCGGGAACCCGCCGCTGCCCAAAGCCTCTTGCCGAAGTGACCCCGAACAAGGTCCCTACCAGTAGGAGCTCTCTCAGGAGAGACTGGGCAGCGCAGCTGTATTAACAGACAGCATTACTGCCCGAGTATTTGCCCTGCGAGGTCCCAGTGCTGTGTCCCTGGAAAGCAGAGAGGTCCAAGCTACCAGTCTACTGAAACACATCCCCTCTATGAGTTACTCAATGACACAGAGAGGAGAGCAGTGTCCAGAGCCAGACTCCAACCCAGCTGGCCCGAGGCAACGCTGCAGAAGAGCTCTGGGAGGTTAACAGTGGCAAGCTGAACGCCGCGCAGAGATGCCACCTAATCCCTTGGCAGCAGCGGGGCTTGTTCATAGACCTAACCTGGCCTGGCATGACGAGTAGAGACAAGATACTGCTTGTCCCGGCCAGGATGCCAGGTCTGAGACCGTGGGAAGGAAGCTCCCTCCCCAGTGGAAAGGGTCTCATCCAGCCCTGCCATTTCCCCATTCAGCTGGAACTTGCCCTGGTAATGACTGGGAGTGAACATCCAGGGAGACGCAGCAAAGAAACAAGTGACGCCCCCCTGCCAGCCACGAGCGATGCCAAAGGGGACTCCTCCGACCAGCGGGGGACATCAAGCACGTGCCACGTAAACCCCTGTCAGCACCTCGTGCTCAGGGTCACCACGGCAGCTCCGTCTTTCCCGGTCCTCCACCGTGCGGGGGACGGATGCCCAGCAGAAGCACGCAGCAGGGATGCATCCACGCATCGCCCGGGCGCAGGCTGAGCCCCAGAGGCTGCAATACACGTGCCCTGCAGCTCCCGCTGCACCCACGGAGCACCACGCCAGCGTGCATGAATCAGGACCTGCCACACGTGCCCCGTGAGCCTGGTACCGTGCAGGGCCGAGGTGGCACCGGCTCTACACGCAGCTGCTGAAGATGGAGATGCCCCGGGTTGTCTGGCTGAGCCCAAAGAAAGCGTGGGGGAGGCCAAACTGATTTGGAAACCGCCCACTCTGGAGCCATCCCTGCTGGCACACTTGCAACAAACCTGGTTGATGTGTTTCAGCTTGTCAATAATCTGGCTGATCACTGGCTCGGGACCTTTCATCTTCACCTCATGGTTGCCAGGCTGAGCTTTTGCTCCGTTCCTTGTGATCGGGGGACTGTACCTGTGGGAACGAGAACAGAGGAGACCACGATGTGATGGGCTAATATACAGGAGATCTTAAAAGTTCAGTACAAACAAAAGAAATCCCAAGATAAGCACCAGCCCCTTCCAAAACAGAGAGTGCAAGACAGCTAATAATGACAAAGAAAAGGCAGAAGATTCCCATAAACATTTCTGCTCTCTCTTTGCAAAGCAGCAAGATGATGTACTTGTATCACTTGAGGACAATGAAGTCCTTTCCAGTCCATTAGTAACCAAGGAAGACATTAAACAGTATACAACAGGGATAAATATTTTCACATAACTTGCACCCAAGAGTCCTAAAAAAGCTGGCTCAGAAATTCTGGCTTGCTCATGTTTGTTTAAAATAAATCTTGGCAGACCACAGAGACTCCAGTACAAGAGCGGTAGTGTTGTACCCACAGCCAAAAAAAATGAGTGGGATGACCCAGTTAACTGCAAGCTGATTAGCATAACATCAACCCCCTTGCAAAATAATGACTATCACTGATGTGTGATTTCAATAATAAAGAATTAAAGCATCAGAATATAATTAATGCTGTCAACATTGCTAATGGAAAATAGGTGTTGTCAAACAATCTTGATTTTGGTCTTTGATGAGATCCAGCCTTGGGGATCAAAGTAACTGCTTAGACAGAACATACCTTGACTTTGGTACGGTGCTGGGCTCTGCACCACACGATATCTCAATTTACACAGGTACCACGCAAGTCAGTAAAGCACCCGTAAAGCAGATTAAGAGCTGGCGGAAAGATCTCCAGATGCAGCTCTCCACAGGGACCCTCTCCGAGCTGCCAGGGCAGCTCTGCACAGGAGGGCGGTGAAGCCTGCGCTCAGCTTTCTCATCGGCAATTAGGAAAGAAATATAAAATCACTGCTGCAAACGCATGGAATGCCAAAGTTTATCAGAGTGATAAAAGCGAGGAGAAGAGGGACAGAGGGATCGCTGCACACTTGCCTTTGGAGGAACGTGCTTCTACACTCGGTACCTGGGTAACAGCACGTGATGCTCAGGACGCGAGACAAGCGCGTCCACACCAACCTCAAACTTGGCTTCAGGACCGGAGCAAGCGGCTGCCACCGCTGACTGCTGGCAGCCACAGCAGTGGCACAGAGCACACTGGTGCCTTCTTGAGCTGTGGGTTGTTGGTGTTCATTGCAGCCCCAACGACAGGCCGTGGTACTCTACAAGCACAAAACAAGTCCTCATCTCCAAGAGCTGACAGCCTGAGCGCACGCTGCCAAACCCCGGCACAGCCTACAAAAGCGAGATCGCTGAGATAACGCCAAGCATCAGTCTGCTCTGCCGTACGTCTGTTTTTCCGGTGCCGTTGGGTAAACACGACGAATATTCTTTTCTGCGATTCATCTCCTACACATCATGTCCTTACCCAACTCCCAGCACCAGCCCCATTGACTGTCTCCCTGTCTGCCAGCTCCCCGCTCTGCTGCCCACTAATCCTTCATCCCCACGCTGCCGGGCGAGCTCAGGCGATGACAGTCGGCCCATTTCACAGAGGCTTTGCGGAGGAAGTGGGACTTCAGCGGGGATTTAAAGGAGGGGAGGGAGACGGGAAGGATCGTGGGGCCAGCTTGGGGAGGATGCTTTACTGGGGGAGAAAGCAAGAGGCATGGGGACATTCAGCCAGAACAGCTGCCAGGGCACACCGAGGGTTTTGGGGATACCCAGGGGGTTGGCCCCACTTCAACTCTAAATTAGGAATGAGACCAACTCAGATATGTGGGGAGGCAAAGGCAACCCCAGGTTTATACTGGTGCAGCAGCAATCTGCCCCTGATTCAAAACGTTCTCATCATTTAAAGTACAGGACTGAGGCTGATTTCCACTCCAAGGCTTTTTCAGAGCAGGAATTATATGTACAGGTCCCCAGTGCTGGGCACTCCCCAAACACAGCTCAGCTCAGGGCTGACGACCCCACGAGATGCTTCACTGAAAGAAATGACAGACGAAGAAGGATGGGAGAAAGGAGGTGTTTGTGCCTCTAACAGAGGAGCACACGCCCATGTATATTCCTGTTTCCAGGCATAAACAGTTTGTGCAGGTACAGGAGAAGCGTCACTGCAAAGCAGAGACATCAGCTGGGGTCTCCCAGGCCCCGCCAGCTCCTCAACACTGGGCCAGTTGCCTGCACAGTCAAACCACCACGCAGCGCTTCAGCTGCAGCACGGTGCTGCTCAGGTGTACCGAACCCGCTCCAGCAGCTCTGTTCTCCACCCAGACACCTTTCCCCATGCTGGGGCCTCCGGTTAGGACTCAACCTTTCGCAAAATGCACTTTTTTTTTTTTTTTTTTTTGATAGCGGCTTTATCCTGGGAAGTACAAAACGCAGCTATACCTGAGACGCAATAGCTCCCAGTTCAGAAAAGCACCTACACATGCAATTAGAGGCTTGTTGCAGGCTGAAAGCGAAGTGACTGGGAGAAGTGGGGCCAGAGAGCACCAGGCTGGATCCCAGCCTGCAGCAGCCCATGCCCAGGAGGTCTGGTTCCCTGGCACAGACGGCCGGTGGGACCGCAGGCTCCGAGCACCATCTCGTGGGAAGAGGCTGCTGCCGCAAGCACAGACCTGCCTGGCTCTGCAAATACTTGGGCTTCACTTTTTGCAGGGGGATAAGGCATTGGGAGCAGCGAACCATTAAACCCGCTGCTTATTTGTCACATAGTCACTTAATGCCACCGTGCCAACCTAACAAACACATCTGGCGACTGAACATAAACATCCACAAGACACGTGACTTTTTGGATGCCAAAGAAATTACCATTTTTGATGTCACTGTAAATTTAATTTAAAACACTGATGGAACTTTAAAGTACATTGCTAAAACGTCTCCTGTGGTTTAAGAGATTTAACTAGCAGGATAAATCTCCCACAGGTTTTAGCAAGAGCAGAACCAAGCATACCTAAATTAATACAATCTCTCTCCTAAACAGTTTTATACAAAGAAACTCAACAGCTTGGGTTTGAGTGGGCGTTTCTTCTGAAATCCACGCAACAACTGCCAGAGAGGATTTCTGTAGCCTACGCAATGTCACACAGGAGGGAAGAACACAGTACTACGGCAGTAGTACACTAGAACTACATGTCCAAAGACCGAAATTGTTCTCCAGAAGGCTCTGCTGGGGTGATGAGGACCTCAGATCACCCTCCCCGGGGGGACAAGCCTACCAGAGGAGGAGGCAAACCTGAAAGCACTTGCAGAGGGATCTCTCCCTAAAACAGTGATGCTGGAGAAGCAGAGAGCCACCGCCTGGTGCTTCCCCCCTGGCCAGGTACAAGGGTACGTACTAGGCCCAAAATGAACCATCTGCATCATTACACCAGTCACTGGAAGCAGCAAGCTGCACATCTTCGAGCATGAATCGCAAAGAAGCAGATGCACGGGGACATGCTACATCCCAACAGCCAGAGACGTGCTCCTGCATGGCTTGGGGGCTTCAGGACACACTGCCCCTGCGCTGCTAAGCCGAGACCTCCTGGTGTGCTCAGGTACGAGGGGTACACCAGCTCCAGGGGTACACCAGCTCCTCCTCGGCTGTGCCCCTCTCTGCCCCAGCACCAGGACCGGGGTGGCACTCATTCAGGCATGCGGGATGCAGCCAACCAAAGGGTTAAAGGCTTTGAAATGTAGCTTCAGTGAGGGATGGGCATTCCTGAAATGCCAGAAAAGCTGGAAAAAGCAGCTGGCACCCCTCCCTGCAGCCTGGGCCAAACAGCCAGGCCTTACTATGGCAGAGAGATGCCTTTGCAGCCCCCACCGGGCTGGAGGGCAGGGGGCTCCCAGGGCAGTCCCCATGAAGGCTCCCCTGTGTCCCACCAAGCTGCTGCAGGGCTGGTGGGCTCGCAGGTCCCATTGCAAAGCAAAGGCAAAGTGTCACCTTCCTCCCATGTACTCCAGCCACAGTGCAGAAAAGGAGAAATCTCAGAGCCATCTCCAGCTGCTTTCAACATATGCCAATAAAACACCCCCTTCTGCAGGACACTTGTGCCACTCCACGAAACCCATCACATACCTCTACTACGGTGGTATCGGCATTGAACAGCAAATAAGCACAGTGGTTAAAGGCCACCCCATGGTCCCTGGGGGTCCCTGCGCTGAAGGGGTATCAGTGTTGCAACATGAGCATTATCTGGCTTCCACTTCATAAGCAAAGCCCAAAATACTTTCTTCTTTGATGTGTCTTGACGTCAGTCAGCAGCATCTCCTTGCCTGGGCTCCCTGGGTATGGGCTCTTGCTGGGGACATGGTATTTTCCAAAGACAAATGTCACATTGTAAAATGTGCTGATAAGCAGCCCTCGCTAAAAATTACTTTAAAGGCAACACCTGATGAAAACACTCATGATCTGAGGTCTTCTGTGAGGATAGCACAACTACAGACCCTTCCTGATCCTTCTCATCCACCAGCCATAAATGCTAAAGCATGCAGTCAAATTAAGAGATTTTCCCCTCCTTTCCTTCCCACCATCCACAAATGTCTCCCCTGTGAATGTTTGATCATTCCAGTCCAAAGGCAGCTCTTTCCAGGCTTTCATTTCAGAGCAAGGAAGACAAGATGACAAATGTAATTTAAATATATGGCAATGAATGTAAAATGTGTGTTCATCCTACTTGGCCTTGCTAGGCTTAGAGATGAGTAACTGCAATGCCCAATGTGTGATTTAGAGAAAGTAATCCTGTAAGGCAAACATAAAGAATTACACCTTTTAGAAAAAGGAAAGTAAGTTTGTCATACAAATAACAATTAATTTATGCCTGCCTTCTAGTTGCAAAGTATTTATTCAAATGCAGCTCCACATTTTAAGCAGCTTCTATCCCTTGCAGGCTCTTCCTCTACTATCTCTGTTCACTGAATCAGACTTGTTTGAGGGAGCGGATCGGGGACAAATACAACACAGACTGCTACAAAGCAGGACTACAATACAAGAGAAGAGGTTTCATTGCACAGGACTTAATAACCGAGCTTGAGAGAGCAGCATTTCCAGAAGCCGCAATCCCCTGAAGCTGCTCTGCGTTTCAAGACATGACTTACTACAGGCCATGTGGGCTGGTGACACTGAGCCCTCACCACACAGGAGGCAAAAAGATACAAAAAAGGGGAGACAGGAAAGAAAAGTTTCTCTCATGCACTCCTGGAGAGAACCCAAGTCTTATCTCCAGCTGATTTTCATGGGTCAGTAAAGGTGGGCGCAGGGGCGATGCCAACATTTTACTCTCCCTGCCCCTGCTGCCTTTCAGGTTTGTGGGACAACCTCAGTCTCACATCAGCGGTGAGAGCGATGATACCAGAGATACCTGGTCAGTGATACCAATTACCCCAGCCCAGACACAGGCTGGCCGTGGGTTACGGGCCAGACAAGTGCAGGTCCACCCCAGCTGTCTCCTTTCATACGGGGTGCATGGTCCCACCATCCCTTGACCATATGCAGGGGGTGCAGGTGGCAGGAGAGAGGTGGGCTCTGCGGTTCTCCAGCGCCTTCCTGGCTTGCAACGTGCACTCGGCTGCTTGCTCGCAGCGAGCGCTTGCAGTCATTGCAGAGCTCGCAATGCTGCAGTCAATTTACACCACCACCAGCTCTGAGCAAGCTTCTTCAAAAAGAACCAGGAGGATCCAACGCTCTCAGCGGGGAGCATTCGCACCTAAATAAAAAGGAGCCATTTTCTGCTGGATTTCCGAATATCAACACCTTGCAGCCTGGTCTCACTACCGTAAGAGTCCTCTGAGATCCTGCTGTATCAGTTCCCTGCCAAAGGGGAGGGCTGCCTCTTCCCAACCACCCTACGCAATGCACCACAGCCGGTATGTGTGCTGCAGATGTGAGTTTGGTTATAAACCTGAAGTCTCAGGTAATCACCTGGTTCTGGGAGATGGGACTTTAAGAAAGAACAGCAAAAACTGTAATATTCATGGCAATACAATGGGAGTTTGTAGCATAAAAGGACAGCCTGAAGTCCCTCTCCATTCAAACTTCAGCTGGGTAAAGTTCAAGACAAATAGATTATGGAAAAATTGGCTAAACCTGAGACCAAGCAGCAGGCTTAATAGAGGAAGATTCATGATCTTCATTTCTGAAATACTCTGGAAACAATTATGGCCACTCAATAACCCACTGAATTTGCCTACCATCCTTTCATTATAGCTTACATTTGCTACAAAACTGTGGTTTATGTGCTTGAAAAGTTATACAGCTTCCCTCTTTGGGGACTCCATTGTATCAGATATTTTGCAGCACTGCCAGAAATAACCAAACCCTTCATGAACTAAAGGGTTATTGCTGGCATGGAATTTCCTTTGTTCCAATTACAGAATCTCATTTTTCTCTCTTGCTTCCAATTGTGCTTTCATTGTTTATGATTTGTATGATTAAAACAAACCACAGTCCATTGGCAACAGCAGGGAAATCTGAGACTTCTAGCTTGAAGAAGAGAATCTGGCAAGGTGCTAAAAATATTGTAATTTGGAATTGGTGTAAAGAGAACAAGAGTTATGCGGGTGATTTAGATTAACATACAAGTTTGTCTTGAGAAATTTGGAAATTGCAGTATCTAACAGTAATACTTAATGTGCTTACAAGTTTTGCAGTGGGCAAATGTTGCTGTCATTCTATTCAGAACAGCTTGAAAGGAGTATAGTCGTGTAAGCAGATTATTAAACTCTGAGAATCTAGATTTTAATAGGCTTTTAGTATTAAATGCTGCAAAACCCTGATACTATATATAAGGCTCAAATCACCTTTGAGATTCAGACGCCTAACTCCCATAGAAACTGAGAAGGGTTTGATATCTCAACACCCACTTGACTTAAGCTGAAGTCTTTAAATGAGCTAATTATTCAGTGAGGACTTCAGTAATAAGAATCACCCTCTGGTTTGTCTCTGGATGGAGATAAGGATAAAGGAGGCTGGACAACATCTTCTCACCACCCACCACCACCAGCGTGAGGGCAGGTGGGAGGATGGGGCATGAAGACAAACAGAAGCAAGGAAGGGCATGACGGCAACCCTCACTTAGGCAGGTTTAAGCTGTTGCACACCCACCCTGTCTGCACGTCCAGCTCTCTGCTATCTCAGGGAAGTGCTTGTCAATTAGTTGAGCCCAGGAAAGCTGCAAAGAGGTGCACAGGGATGCACAGAGACAGAGGAAGATCCAGCAGGTCTGGTCCCCAGCTACCACGAACACCCAAGCACCACGACCCCTCAAACAAGCTCTTCGCAAGTGGCGGAATGTGACACGTGTGGCTTTTGCTGCAAACCTTTGTGGCATCCCATAAAAGCACAATACGTTTTTGAAAAGTGTGAAAAGCAGTAATGTATTGCCTTTTATTTTTTCTTCCCACTTGGGCTTATGTTCTTCGACCACGCAGCAACAGCACAGCAAAAGACACAGGCACTGCTCTGCATGACCAGAAAAATCAACCTTCCTTGTATGGCTGACACTGTTTGCAAGCTGTTATTTCAAGGCACCATGTCCTAAATCCACATAAGGGATGATGATCAAACTGTTAACCCACAGATCAAACTTCAGGAAGGAGGATGAATTCTTACCATTAGATGATCCAACCTGGAGAAGTAAACGAGATGAACAAAGGACCACAAAGTAAGACTCACTAAAAGAAAACGAGGGATGAATCATATTAAAAATGCTAGAATACACAAAGCAGGGTGAGTGATGCTGACCTATCAGCAGAGCACATTGCATGTCACCCCCACCACAAGCCAAGGTGCAGAAAGCCCTCAGTCAAGTAGGTCCTCAGAGCTCTTAATTTCAGGGGGTTTGCAAGGGGCTGCACCAGGCAAGGAGCACACCCACTGCAAGCATAACCCTGCTGCATGGGTGGGAAATCTCAGAGCCAGGGATGAAACAAGAACACAGCCCAGAGTCGGACCTCGATCACCATGACAAGCAAAGTAGAGTCCGCCCAGGACTGCACTGAAATGGTTCGTTGAGTGAGGAGAAAAGCACAATAAAATACTCCAGCCAGCTGCATTGCATCAGAGTCCCAGACAAACGTGCCACGTTCAATCAAGGCAGAGGGAGTTAAGGGCAAGGAGGAAACAGAGGATGGTTCAAGGCTCAGACTGGGAAATGAGACCAGTGGAAAGGCATTGAGCATGTCCAGTCGACAGGGAGGAGGGACACAGTCACTCCCTGCTGATAACAAAGCACTGGGATAAACAGGACAGAGTAAATACCGATTCAGAAGAACCCCAAGAGGAGGAGCGTAAGGTGCAGAAGGGACTGTTTGTGTCAAATAGTAGGATACGCATTGTCAGTATTATCTAGTACTTGAGTGCATTGGCAAGGGGCTGGGAAGTTATATTCCAGGCTTGATTTAACATGTTATAGGAAAAGGGCTTAGAGTAACTAGCAAATTTTGTCATGACAGAGAGGTCAGGAAACGAATAAACCAGTAGGGCTCCTCTCTAACTTAATTAACACTGGAGTACTGCATTAAAGATGTGAGAGGTAAATAGCCACAAACCCTACAGAACACCACCAAAGCCCAGACATGCCCATATGGATGCTCACTGACACAGCAATGCCTGAGCAGTTTTATCCATCATCTGCGCAGCACCAGACATAGAAACACATGGAAACATGGCATCCACCCAACCATCGCTCTCTCCTGGTCTTCACCTGATGCTGCAAAGTTTTCAGCAGCTTCAGCAGGTGCTTCCTAATCTATCCCTAGGATGGGCCCCTCATATTGCTGTAGGAATCACAAGGTGTCTCCCTCAAGCCCTGGCTGCCACTCCACAAGGATATGGGTAGTCTTAGATCTTCCTATGGATGTCCCAGAATCTGGAAGGGGTCTCAGGCTGCACATGGTGCCCGCGCTCAGACGACTCAATCCTGCCCTGAGGTGAAACGTATCCAGCTACAGCAACCACACACAGCAGGTTAAGTGCAAGGCATGAGCGTCTCCTCCTGTCCAGCCTGCCAAACTTTCAGTCAGGAAGATCTGATTTGCAAAAGCCAATATCCAACAAAGCAAGAGGGAAACATCAAGATATAAAGTATATTTTACATACCCAAAACCCAGAAAATCAGACCTTTCTTTCTGGCAACTGTTACACGTGTGGGGCAAATACCAGGTCAGCTTCCTGAAATTAATGCTGGATATTCAAAAAAACACCAGTTTTTTGCAAAAAGTGGCAAGAAGGAGTTTGATGACCAAGAAGTGCACACCAGTCCAGCAGAAGAATTGCTGTAGTCACGCCAGAAACACTCCAGTACATAATGCACATTCTCAGAGCAGCTTGCGAAAGAGCTCGTATGCGGTGAACAGCTGCTTGGCTCCCTCTTGGGGAAAACACTGAAATAAAGAAACTGGTGGTTTAGGGTACTCGAGAACCATTACCTTAAATGCTCCTGATTTTCAGGAATCCTCCCAGACTCTCTGAAAGAGATGCCATGCTGGGAAGTCCAAGCACGTGAAGCAGTCAGTTTTACCTCCACGTGAAGCAACGCAATTGGCTTTAGAGACCATTTTAACTATATGTTTGCTTCTATTTGAAACATTCTGCAAATTGGTCCTGGGAGAGGAGCACCCTGGGCCACTATCTTAGTTCAGCTTTATTTAGCTGAGTTCCCCCTGTAGTTTCATCAGCAGAAACACCACCAGGTATGAGACACTTTCTCAGCCTATGGAGGGGAGACGGTCACCCTGGGAGGGTTACAGCTGCAGATGCTAAAAATACAAGGTGGGAAGGCAGTCAATGCTTTTAAGGGGCAATAGTTATTTCCATTTTGTGCATCCATTTGCCCTCCTTCCTGAACACCCTGCCTTCACAGTGTCAAATCACAGTCATCAAACCTCCTCCTCCATGTGAGCCACCATCCACACTGCTTTCCTTGCCCAGCCAGCAAGAGTTTCCCCCTCCAGGACACCACTGATGTCCCTGCGAGGAGATGGGGGGTTTAACTCTCAGCACCCTTCTCTGCTTGCAGCAAAAAACTCCAACATCTGTCTGCAAAGGAGCTGTTATTAGTATTTCATAGGAGCTGGCAGAGGTGGTGACATCTGTGCAATAGATCAGAGCGGGCAAGGAGGAGTGGAAAGGCATGCTCTCTTCAAGCACAGCAGAGGAGTTAATCCTCAAC
Source organism: Astur gentilis (assembly GCF_929443795.1). Lineage (NCBI taxonomy): Eukaryota > Metazoa > Chordata > Aves > Accipitriformes > Accipitridae > Astur > Astur gentilis. The sequence goes on from NC_064903.1 coordinate 15,977,355, forward strand.
TTCACAGCCAGGGGCTGAAATCTTGCGCCCCCTTCACGCACACACACTTTATCCCCTCCCTGCCTTGGCCCCTCCGCGTGCTGTGGCACCTGCGTGACCTGCCGTATTGTGCCACCAACGCTGCGGCATTGCAGCAGGGGAGCTAGGGTGACATCTCTGCCTATGACGGTCCACTGGTATTCTCAGCAGAAAGCTGAAGAAGGCTATCATCTAAAGTCATGTTTAATCTGCAAATAACTCTGAACTTACATTTGTGGAAGGATTTGGACTCAGCACCTTCCCATTTGCTGCCACTTCACCCAGCGGTGGCATCAGCAGGACGAGGACCACTGGCTATGACCCCAGTGAACTGTCATAAGCAAATACCTCACCCTAGGCCCTCCCCTGCAAAGCTGCAGTGTTTATGGCACTGTTTAAGAAGTTTTAATTAACAATCAGTGAGACAACACTGAAATTATCTTTTTTTTCCAACTGAACTTCTCACTTAGGCATGGAAACTCAAGATTTTCCAGAAATAAGTCCAGATAGAGGACACTTTTTTCCTTAGGCAAAGTACGTACATTTTTATTAAGCGTGTGATCTTAAGACGCTTGAGCAATTTTTTTCAAAATATAGTTTGATGCTATTTTGGTCCCTTCAGTGTTTCAGGTCAGTATTGCAAGTATAGGCTAATTACCACCCGAGGTTACTGATCAAGAAGTCATAATTAATATCTCAACATTTCACCACTTCCTGATTTTATTTCTATTTCTTCCCTTATGCAAACTACTTAATAGCAAAGGATGCTTTGCAAAGTAGGGTGATTAGAGATTTGTGTATAATTATAAAAAACATTTCCAAGTTCTATTTCCACATTCTTTAACATTCCCGAGGGGCATTTTTTGCAAGAAAAAGCTCCATTTCTATTAACACTTCCTTCCCCTTTACGCTATGAAGCCTGTATTTGCCTGTCTTCAGTAACCTCACAGTTACCACCAGGACATCCTCAGAACTGGCGAGCGGGGCAGGGAAAAGCAGCCAGGGCATGAGCTGGACCCTGGTGTGAAAGGCTCCATCCAGAAAGGACAGCCGGGGCTCGGTTGCAAGGATGCAGTCAGATGGCAGCAGCGGCACCACCAGACCAAAGCGGTCCTGACCTCCTCCAGCACAGAGCCATGGCCAAGGAGAAACCCAGCAAGGTGGTCTGCCTTGTCACTCCCTGGATGGGGCAGGGGATGCCAGCCATGCTGTCCTGCTACTGCTGCACAGAGCCAGGCTGGAGACATCCCCACCCCAACGCAGCGCACGGTGGCAATGCCCCCATTGCTACTCCGGGCACCGTGGTGCACCCTCCCTGAGCTGAGCTGCTGCTGCTCTCCTCTCTCTGGCTCACCACTACCAACCCGCTCCGACCGAAAGCACTCATGGCTGCAGGGTTTTCATAGCAGAGTGCAGAAAACTCAGTGGAGGGCAGCACGCAACCACTTCTCGCAGACTTTGCACATCCATCTGAGCTGCAGTGCAGGTGGACACCGGCTCTGCAGGTTTCTTAAGGGAATGAGCAGTGTCCTGGTCACAGACCACTCCTGTGCCTGGTTAACACAAGATAAACAGTGCTGGGGAGAGGGAGGGAAAGGAAGATGTGATTCACCTCTCCACAACTTCTTGTCCGTTCCAGCAAAGAGTGTCGTTCTGAACAGCAGAGCTGTGGTTGCAGATGTACTCTGGCAAGCTGCTGTAAAAACTGCTGTGGGACTTCAGCTTTGTAATGAGTTCCCTGGAAGAAAGGGGAGAAAAATGGTGCTCAGTTAGAAGAGGAAAAGAAGATGGGGTTGGTGCATTTTAGCCAGTGAAGGTAGTCACACAAACACAACAAGAAAGCAGCTGGGTGCAAACAAACCATGAAGCATTGGTCTTATTTCTGACCTCAAGCAGCATTTTGCATCGTCCCCTGATGTTATTCAGTCAAGAGCTGAATCTGTGTTTCAGCTGGGAGGGATGCTGGGGCAGCAGAACCTCAGCCCAACTGTGCAGCACGCCAAAACCAGACACATTCTCTGCGCTCTCACAGCACCTAAGGAAAGGTGCTGCTGGCTCAGGCCGTGCATACGTGGGGTGCAGTTAAGCAGCAAGTGCTCAGGCCGCCAGCAGTCCCCTCTGCTTTGCAGAAGACGATGGAGGCCCTTCAGGAAAGGACAACCTTGTCGCTTTGTCTGCCTGACATCAGCCACCCGACACGCCTGCAAGGGCAGGTGGCATTTTTGGTGGCAGACCGGAGCAGACACTCTCAGCACAGACCTGTACAGATGGGTAACGCACAGTTTCGTGCTGCACTGTCGAAAATACAGGATTTCAAGGTGCATGCTGGGCTGGCCGTGGGGTCACAGTCTGTATTCAAAGGGACAGGTGACATTCAGCAAAACGTCTCTGCCCCGGGAAGGCAGGAGGAGCCGCTGGAGCAGTGCTTGTGCCAGACAGAGGGGATGTGAATCCGGCTGCACCTCCACCCTGCACCCTCCTTCCCAGCACCAAGGACCTCTGTCCCCGGCAGGTCCCCTTCGGCAGCAGTCCAGAGGTGCCAGGACACAGGCTGACCCCAGGACCCATCCCGGGGACTGATCCTGGGATTCTGACAGCCACCAGAAAGGGGACAGGGGCTGCGGGAGCGGGATGCGCCTGTCCCCCCAGCCCAGAGTTGTCCCCTCGGGGGCACTCAGCAGCCATCCCCAGGAAACACTGGCAGATTTAATTAGGTAAATGGCACAAACAGTACGATAATATGAATAGCAGGGACTGGAGGAAGTAAGACTTGGCCTTGCAGCCTCCTGGCTTGCGTTCAGCGCCCTTTGCCAAGGGGTTACTGCTCGGCCTCCTTCCTCCCCGGGCGGGATGACGAGGGATCAGCACCCTGCGGTGGGAGCGCTCTCAGGGGCGTCCCCTCGGTGCCCGCAGCGGTGGGACCTCCATGCCCTGCCAGCTGTGGGCAGATGCCCAGCAGCGCCAGGCTCTCAGACAGCAAGCTTAGGCAGGCTAGGGTGCAGAAGGGGTGCCCAGCTCCCTGCATCCCTCTTTGCTTGGGGATTTTGTGGGGTTCCCTCTCCAGACGAAGCTCCCAGCTGCCAGCTGGGGGCAGGCGAAACAAGGAGAAGAGGCCCCAGAGCCAGGGAAGGCAGCCTGATCTGATCTGCTCTGCTCTGCCTTTTTGCTAACGAGGAGCCTGTGTCTGCTCTGACCGGGCTGACAGAGCCCAGCGCAGGTAGAGCCGGCGGCTGACGGAGGCAGAAGGCCAGCCAAGTCCTCCCTTGGGTCACCAGGAGGCACCAATCCATCCATCACTGTCCATGCCAATAAACAAGGGTTTGCCTGAAGCTCCTCCAAAGGGTGGGAGTTCAGCTCACAACCCCCCTGGACAAATTGGTGGGGTGCTTTGGACATTCACCTCCTGCATCGACCACCTCCTACGGCCATCTCCTGCACTGGCCTTACGGTGGGGCAGGAGGTCCAACCAACACCATTTTGAAAACCAAAATGAGGCAAGACCTGGGTCTTCCGTTATGCCAAACCCTGAGCAGGACAAGCCAAAATGAAGCAAGACCTGGGTCTTCAGTTACGCCAAACCCTGAGCAGGACAAGCCCATCGCACCCAGCTCCTTACATCCTAGGCACTGCCTTGCTCCCCATCCCGCAGACGCCGGCAGTGCTGGGGAAAATGGATGGAAGCAAACTTTCCCAGGCAGCAGAGCTCCCCGCCGGGCAGGAGGGGGAAGGGAAGGGAGAAACTCCTCCATATCTGCAGGTATGAGCTCACGTAATTCATCACAGCAGATTTCATTAGACTTCACAGTCCTCAAAGGACATCTCTGGCAGAGCCTGGGCTGTGTAACCCTCCGACGTGTTGAGACAACGGAGGAATGCAAGCCCTGGTGCTATATCTCATGGGAACCGTACCAAGAATGTGGCCCTGTTACTCTTTAAAGAGAAATCCATCCAACTTTGTCTATCCCCAATTCCAAAAATTGCCAAGCTTGCCTGTTTCTCTTCCGCAGGGGTTTTTCTTGTATTCAAGAGAGCAGTAGAGGCACTGCACATCTGTGGGTGCGCTTTCAGATCCAGAGGGGAGATGCTTCTCCCTAACACACCAGCGTGAGCCCACTGAATTACAGCTTCTATTTACCGAGGGAAGGAAGCACAGGGTGCAGCGCCAGCAGCAGAGGCACCTGCTTCACTTTGATAATATTCAGTAAAAGGCTGTTAAAATCCCTGAACTACCATAAAAGACTGCACACAAAAAAAAAGTGAAATGAGTCCCCCTTACCTACACACAAGGTGTTACACGCAACGTTTCAGGCTAGAGTGACCATTTCCACCTATAACTACACTTGTGAGTATTTCTGGCACTACAGCAGTGACAAAGAAACCCAGACAAGGCATTTGGTGTATGAACCTGGGTGTTTGGTGTATTGCAAAAAAGCAAAACAAAGATGGAAAGCAGGAGGCAGTTTTACAGGTTAAAAAAAAAAAAAAAAAAAAGCATTAGGTAAGAAAACACATGTAGACACCTCGCTGCACTTCAAAGCCAGCCACAGAGCAGCTCTCACATTCAGAGTCAAAATCAGCTGCAGGTTTATGGGTAAGGGAAATAAGGAGCTCTTCCAACTGCTTCCACAGGGCCATCCCATACAGCCACCACCCCTGCAGCTCATCCCGTGGGCACTGCACTCAGCCCAAGTATTCTCACCTCCTCCTGCTCGACAAAGTTTCTTCTTGCTCTATCTGAGTCACTTTCAGGACTTTCTTGTCGACGAAAAGGTCTTCAGGGTAATTAGCTGATCGATACTGCCTCTGCTGAGCGTGGCCACATAACCGGCTGATCTGGAAAACACAAACGCAGCAGCATGAAGAAGTGCTGGGACCAGAAACACTGCAGGAAAATAGTTGAGATGCAGACTGGCATGTGCACATGAGCTGGTCTGTCATCTCATCACCCCTGTCTCTCCCATAGCTCATGCCAGCACCTGAAAGCAAACTGCTGCCCTAAGGCTGCAACCCCACTCTTGTACAAATACCCGCCCTGTGGGAGGGAAGGCAGGAAACTTCAGGCAAGATTTTTGGTCATCAAAGTGCCCCTGTGCCCCTGAGCTGCAGGCGTGACCGGCAAATCTCCCTGTGCCGGGTTAAACTCATGCTGGCAGGAGGGAGCTTGAGATGTTCCCTGCTCCTTCCTTGCTGAAAGCCCTGGCATCTCAAGACTCTACACTCCACCTCTCTAGTCAGACTTTTAGGAAACACCTCCTCTCTGAAGGTAAATCCTAAGACCCTGGTTCTGCATCTCAAGGCAGCTCAGCATCCATACAGGCTGCGCTGCAGGTGCTCAGGGATGAGCATCATACAAATCGTTACTAATTAAAAAAATCAGGCCCTAAAGTACAGCAAGCATTGTGGCTACAGCCCAGTCATACCATGGGAGGTCTTGATTAACAGAGCTCTGTTAATGACACAAATTAGCTCATTAGCATACAGATGATTCGGTAACCAGCTGCAGCGGTGAGGGAAGGAATCCAAAACGCCTCATTAAAGCTCTCCTGCATGGCCACTGTCCTGAGACTCAGCCAGCAGCGCTGCGGCTGCTGCTGCAGTCCCTGCTGCAGATGGATTTGCAGCCATTTCCTTCCATGGGAGGCCACCGAGGGACAGCCGCCCCCCCGAGGCACCGCTGCCGCTGGGAAACTCGCCTTTTGAACCACACGCTGCGCTATTCTGCGGGACTCATCCATGCTGGGTTGTGAAAGGGGCTCAGCCGATTGCCAGGACCACGAAGGCACCGCAGCTATCGCCAAATCCTCTTTCCTTGAGCCTCATCCCACCACCCGCATCCAGGCTTGGGACCAACTATGTACCCATAAAATTCTTGTTCCTTGCAGCACCTCATTTACCTTCACGCCACACCGAACCAAGGCAGCCAGCTAAACTCCCAGTTAGCCGCACACCGGAGGCTAAAAGCACACCCGCTGCCCAAAGCTACAATCATCTGATGTGTAAAGAGAAGAGATTAATTCTGTTCTATTACATCCTGCATTTGGGTGGGCAAATAAATTAGTAATGTCACCTCTTTCATTATCAAGAGCAGCACAGTTTGTTTGCTCTGGCTGCCATACAGTGAAGAGTAAAAGACAAACCTCCCGGGAGCCGGGCATTGCCATTTCTGGTTCACAGCACGGTGGGAAGAGATGCTGCCACCGGACCCTTCTGCACCTGAAGCGGCTCCTCCTGCATCTTGCTGGGGGAGCAGTTTCTGCAGCATCTTACCTGGATTCTTCTCCGCTGCGCTCCCTTGGCTGTGTTTCCTCTCTGCCTGGCCAAACCCAGGTCTTGCAGAAGAACGTATGAGCCCTACTGCCCTCCCTACGTCACGTGGCCAGCTTAAAAGACAGAGGGAGGGAGAAAGGGAGTAAGAAAAACAAACACCATATTTTGGGCTGTTTTCTTTGCCTTTGGGGTTTTCCTTTAGCACTCATCCCTCTCTCGTAAGATTTGCAGGTAGTCCCCTGATGCAGTCAGCCAGGACTAGGAGAAAGTCATGGGGCAGCAAGAGACCTGGACAAGGGCATTTGGGACACCCGAGACCCCACCGTGGCAGAAAGGGTCTGCACGTCCCGTGCTCTCTCTGTGCTGGCAGGTGCCACCGTCCCTGCAATGGGCAGATCAGCAGGAGAGCGCGAGGATGCACTGGGGTCTCTGGACCTCCCCCCCCACAAAGGTGACCTCCAAGCCCACACAGAGGTCAGAGATGAGACCTGCCACGAAACCATCCCGGGGAAACACAAGGTACGCAAAAGCTACAGGACAGCGGCCACAGGACAAGCGACGCCACAAAGCAGTATCGCTGCACCCATGCTCTGCACGGGCACGTCAAGTGGAGAAGTGGGAAAAGGTCGGATATTTTAAGCTGCCATTTGTGATGACTCCCTTTGATTCTCCCCAGCTCTGTGAAAAGCCCCCCTTTCCCTTTCCCAAGCCCGCCTTTCAGCTGGCGAAGCCTATTGAACCCCGAGAGAAGAGCAAGTCCAGGATCAAGGCTTTTTCCCCTTAGGATGCTGAGACGTGCTGAATGGGAGGGGAGGGCCGGAGCGACAGTGCGAACAATGGCACCACTCAAGAGCATGCTTCAAACAGCAAAGCAGCCGGGAAGACCGGGGCTGCCTCATCTCCCACCCGGCACCAAAGGTATCGCAGCCTCTGCTCCCAGCTCCTGCGCAGGAGCTGCAGCTCAGCCGCATCCTCGCAGCCCCGCACGGCATCTGGGTACCATGAGCTCCTGCGAGCGATGAAACCACAAACGGGACTGTTAGCCCTGACATGGGACAGCAGATGAAATCTTCATGGATAGGAGGGGGAAAGTTCGAGCAGCGCGTCCAAATTTTTAGTTAGTTAGTTATTCAAGGACCAAGTAACCTTTTCAGGAAAAAAACCCAACCCTGCAGCCCATCTTGCAAAGTCACGGTGAAATGATTGTCACGTTTTAGTCAAAAACCCGGCTGAGATTTGAACTTTAAATAAAGTGAGAGAATGTAGAAGTAACAGATTGCCTGCTCATTTGCAGGGGTGGCATCACGTGCGCTTTTGGGGGGAGGGAAGGATTTCACAAACCATCTGCCAAAGTCTGCTGGGCCACAAGTGGTCCTAGGACAACAGCTCAGAAATCCTGTTTCAATCTTTCCCCCTTTTTGAGTCCCCACTGCAAGCTCAGGAACACGTGAACCCAGTTTCCCAGTCTCTTCCTAATCACCGCTATTTTAAAGTGAGCTCCAAATTTTAAGAAGTCCAGAAAAATGCCACTGTAAGGCATTCAGAGAGGGGACAACACAAGCCTCAGACCGTGGTGGGGGGAAAAAGTGTGATGCTTCAGCTCTCCAGGCATCGCTTGCTTTGGCAGGAGCAGCGGAGCAAGGACAGCCAGATCCCTGGCAAGGTGGTAAGCCTGCGAGAGTGAGAGCAAAAGGAAGGCGGCATATCTAATCGTGTGTGCTAAACTAGTATTGAGCGACAGCGGTAATACGTGGTTGCCTCCCGCCACGCAAATATAAACATGAAATTCAAAGCAAATCAACAGAATGGAACCGCCAGCTCTTCTCGGGCTCTGCACGCTATCAGCGGGATCATAAATATACACGAGTCCTTATCTAAAGTATATTCATCAGTGCAAGAGCCGTGCAGTCTCATATTTCATGTCACACACTGTCCCAGAACAGGCTGAAGTTTGAAACATCAGGCCACGAACAAATAAGTAAGTAAATCAAATGGCAGTGTAGTTTTTAGGCAACGGGGGTTGGGGTTTTTGTTTGTTTTTAAGAAAATCTGCCAGTCCAACAAAAAACTCCCCCGAGGGGACACAAGGCAAGCGAAACCTTCCCCAAGCCCTGAACTTTTACAAGCCCCTAAAGCCACTGATACTTTAACAGCTGAAGATAGATTTCCCCGCCCCAGCTCATTAACAAACTCGCTAATTCCCCGATTTCATTAGCCTCCTCCACGCGAGCGTGACCCAGGCCACGAGGGGAACACTTTACCTCCTGCCAACCGCTACCCACCACTCCGTTTCTTTATTCCAGCCACAGGGAGAGACCGTGCCCGCCGGTCGGGCACAGCTCCTCGGGGACCTCGCGGCTCCCCAGGACCCACCGGCTGCCGACGGTCCCCGCGCCGGACCGGGAAGCAGCTGGATCCCGGTGCCCCTGGGAGCCACACACCGTGTAATGGCTCCGCTTTAGAGGGAACATTGATTTGAGAGGAGCACAGGGACAAAGCTAATGGAGTAGCACTATCAGCCTGCTTTAATGCTTCGCCATTAATTTAAGGTAAGAGGTGCCGGAGGACTGCAGGGAACCTGTTTGCTGCTGCATGGAAATGATGCGCTGTGAACAGCCAGGGACCAGATCCACCACCATGGCTTCCAGCCGGGTCAACTGCAAGGATGTAAAGCACAACACTGGTCCACGTGGGTGCCCGCAAGCCAACAGAAACTGAGACTACTGGGCTAGGTTTAAATTATATCCACAAAAAAAAAAAAAAAAAAAAAAAAAAGTAGTGACCACAGTACCAGGTTCTGTGCAAAGCATCACAGCCTCGGTGCAGGTGATGGAGGGCAAAGCCCCCGCAGGCACCCCCAGCCCAGCCACGGCAGGAGGGCATCGCTCGCAGCCCCGGAGCCACCGTCGAACCCGCTCCGCTGCCCAGGCACGAGGCAGGGCGGCCGCACAGGGCAAAAACCCCTCGCCTTGCACGTCGGCAAGCAAATCCAGGGGGACAAAGATTAGAAAGCAGCACACGTGTGATCCTCAGCGCCAATCCGATCATCACTTTTAAGAGTAAGAGCATTTTAAGGTAATTTTCTAGAAGATTTTCGAACAAGCTAATCAACTTCCCCTTGGAAGAGAAGTGAGTGCATTAGACACTGTTGAATACCTGCTGCTGCCGCTTCTCATTCAGCCCGTGAGCTCCGCTCTGCTCTAAAGGAGAGCTTGCTATATTTGACCTTTGCTTAAACTTTACATGGAGTTTCCATTTGTCTTCTCTGTGAACTCTTCTGCTTATAGATTCATTCTCCAGGAAGACTCAGTATTTTTTTCCCCCTCAAGGGGATGGCCTCATTTTGGAAGACTTCCTCCCGCAATCTTCTCTGCTCTCTCGAGTTCACCTATGTCATTTTATACCTATTCCCGAGTTTCCTTTGGGAGAAGCTGCACATTAAACTGAAAGGCGATTAACTATTATAATTGATTCAAACACAGCCTCTGAAAGGGTGATTTGCTACGGTATGCACAGAAGAGACGACCACAGACCTCAAGAAAACATGCGGCTTTCGGGGGAACCAACTGGTGCCCACTAAACCCTGAGCATCATTCAGCGATGAAACCCAGTTTGACCAGTAAGGCTGAAAGCCTCCGTAACGCAGCTGCCTGCATTGGTGCTTCTTTCCCAATTCTTTTTAACAACCTACTCTGCTGCACATCACGCGTATTATTAGCATTATAAAGAACGCATTTGTGCCCCGTTTATCTTCAAAGTCACCATAAAAGTGAACCTGAAGTCTATTACTCAAGCGCTGCTATAGAAATCCGCTTAATTAAATTCTAAAGGGCTTAAACCAAAAATATACATTGTGATGATGTGGGATAGAACATAAACTTTTTAATAGTAGTAACCAAGCACATTTACCATTTCTACAGGTGTAATAAAAATGCTAATATATGTTAATGTTTAGTCTGTGGTTAATGTTTTGTCTTGTTAATTTCCCCAGGGCTTTTATTACTGATTTAAATCTGCCACACTACCCCAGCGATTGCATCGCCTTCCACAAACTGCACACCACACTCTCAAACGAATGCTGATTAACGGAAGCGAAGAAACATTTAGCTAGGACAAACACTCTTATTATATGCTTGTAATCATTATATACATTTTGTCACGAAGATGGGAAAGAGACAACTCCCCGCTCCCTCACTCTTCTCACAGCGGAAAATATGATTATGGGCATAAAAATGAATTTACAAGCCTTTATTTTAGGAAGCACATCATTATTAACTAAGTAATGATTGTTCTTCTAGTTCCGGGCACTTGAGCAGAAGGAACAAACCGAGTATGATAACACAGATGTCTTCTACGCACATTTCACTAAAATTCCTCATTAATGGAGTCCTAAATGTTATTAATCAGCTCTATAGTATTACAATTTCCATTATTCAGACATCACCTTGCAAGGATTACATAAGAGGCAGCATCCTAACTCACTCACGCAGGAATCGCGGGAAGTGACCTACTCTCCGTGCCGAGGAGAAGAGCATTTAATAATGCATTACCTTTAAATAATGCAATGCTATAATGTGTAGAACGCACACAAACACTAATGCTTAGAATAACAGAGCGCCTGTCACATCAGTGCCCGCGGTGACGCCCAATACAAGCTGCAAACACGCACGACAAATGCTCAGGGACCCCTGCAGCTACCAGACCAGGTTACGATGAAGGCCATCACCACCTGGTTTGACTACCAGGTCTTCAAACTCCCGCAGACCACGGAGGCATTAACCAGGCACTTTTATAAAGAAATAGAACTTCATTTTTAGATCCCATCCTTCACGTAGAGCATCACAAGACACTTCGCAGAGGCTCGGTGTCACAGCAGGAACACGGAGCCCAGGGAGGACCGATGGGTGCCCCCTCCCTGGCCTCATTTCTTGTCTGCAAAGACAGCTCTGACCACCAACAAAGAGAAAAACAAGAGAGAGAAAAACAAGAGAGGGCTCAGGAATTGATGGAAGAGGAGCCAGCGGCACGGCCACCCCTGCAGACCCCAGCTGCTGCCCAAGGCGCTCGCCATGCCCCAGTGTGACCCAAGGGCTAACTGGTGCTGGGTCCGCAGGGCAAGGAGCAGGATGCGTTCCCCACACAGCCACGTGCACTGATGTGACAGAGGTGACACGAGAGCTGGCAGGTCCGATGCATCGCGGGGTTACGTGGTCGCTCTGCCCCAGAGCCTGCGGAGGGGCGTGGGTGCAGCAGCTCAGGAGAGCAGTGAGGAGCGCGAGGGACTTTTTAAGGGTTTCAACCCTTGGTGCTAATTGCTGAAGCTGGATGATCCCCATCTGCAGTTCCCCCTGCTGCGTCAGGGTTCAAATAGCTTAAATCAGACGGAGAGCACCACTGCATTTCCATCGCTGCTCCCGTTAGGGCATGCCACCCTGTCCCCAGGAGGACCTGATGCCCCGTACCTGTCCCGCAGCATCCGAGGCACCTCCACGCTGTGTCCCACCACATCCCGGCCCCTGCGCTGACCCGGCTTCTCCCGGCGCAGGACACCCTTTCCCTCAAAGGAGCCGTGACCTCGGCATGAGTCGAGCCCTTTCAAAACTACATAAAATAATGCAAACAAGATGTTTCTTCTTTCTGGCGTCCCCAGCATGCAGCGTTTAATCCTCCGAAGAAAGCTGCTTTGTGTTTAAGCAAAAGGCTGTTTATTGTTATTTATAGGTAGAGAGGAAGTCGGACTAAATGATCACAGTTGTTCCTTCTGCCTTTATAATCCATGACATATAATTAAAGCACAGCTTTTCAAGTCAGTGTTTCCCTCCAGTGTTTTGTTAATTCCATATTTAACACAAAATTTGGTATTTCAGTTCTGATGGTCGGACCTCAGCAGCAAACCGCAGGGCAGGCGGCTGGTGCCCCAGACAGGGCTCTGACCCAACCCAGCCAACCGACTAGGAGAGTCAAGGAAAAAGCATTTGCTTAATTTTCAGTACACGCTTACACAGTTTTCCCAAGCAGAGACATTTCCTGGAACAGGGCCCCGTAGCATACTAATGCACCCATTATGGTTTTAAGTTAGATCTCCGCAATATGATGTTTCTTAGACAACCAAACTAAGGCTTTATTCTTGGAAAGAAAAGCCAGCCTTGCCTAAAAGGTGAGAACAGAGCAAAAGGAAAGATGTGGAGCAAAATCCAGAGAAAAGCAAGATTTTCTCTGTGCTAGACTGACCAAAGCTAGGTTCAGGAGCAAAACACGACAGCACCTGGAGCCCAGCTCCTGGTGAAGCCCCGAGCCCCCGACACGCCGCGTGGCTAACGTGGGGGCACGGCAGAGGCTGGGGGCACGGCTGCTCCTGATCCCAGGCTGCTGCTGTGCCTTCGGGACTCTGATTCCCCGAGGAGGCTGAAGATGCCCCAAACTCAACCAGCTGATTTCAACATTAGCACTGAATCATCAAACTTGCCAGAAAATTCGGACTCAAGGTAGCGAAGCCCATTTCTGCCAAGGATGCTAAATACATTGCAATCATACAACTGTGCTTTGTGCATACTATAATGCTTGCACAACTGCTACTGCAGGCCCCTAAAAAACCCTCCCGTTGCGGGCAATTAAATCTACTCCATCCCAACAGACTGAGAAGCAAAGCAAGGAATTGGCTTGAGGGATTACCAGGTTCTACCAAGAGGTTTAAGAAAAAAAAAAAAAAAAAAAAATTACTTTCTGCCCCTCTACCTGTTGCAGAGCGCCAGTAACCGAACAATAACCCCTTTGAGAGCACCAAATTCAGCGCAGGCTGCGAGGTCCGGCTCTCTCGGAGGAGTCGGCAGGGAAAAGGCTGGGATTGCCCCGTCCCACCGGCAGCCGGGGGACACGGAGCCCGGGGCAGCCCTGCTGCCCACCGAGGTGCCCCCACCGCCGAGGCTGGGGCGATGAGAAACAGCACGGGGCAAAGCCGGGCAGTGCGACGGCTCCAGGCAAGCGCCGTGCGCTTGTTATTTTCCTTCCCTGGGTTAATTGGTTTCCTTCGCAGATTTCTGTGGGTTTTAATATCACACCGTGTTTGTGCCTACGGCGCTACAGAAAGGAACAATCCGAAAGAAATAAATTCCTAGCAGCTTAATTTAGAGAGGAAAAACAGATACCTGCCATCAGTCTGGATCGTAAGCCAGCAAGCCAGAGACAGTGCCTATAATAGGTTATTTAACAGCAGCCGTGTCAGCTGGGTTGCAAATGTGGTCAATACCTACCAGTCCAACTTCCCCCCAGCAGCCATGAGTAGAGATTCAATTATTCTTTGAGAAATACATCGTTAAATAATTAAAAAGTTACTGCATGACTTTTGCCTTTTCTTTTTTTTTTTTTAACCAGACCGATTCAATTTTGGAAGTATAAAGCCATTATAATGTGTCAGCTAGCAATTAGCTACTGTACACTGTTTATTCTTGAATATAATCTTTGAGTAGAAGGGCAATATTCTTAGAAATGCAGCATTAACTTGTTCCTCAATGACTTTAATATGGCTCTTTTCAAATTACTGCTCATAAAATCTCAGGGAAGAAAAATTTACTGATGATATCCCATCTCCTTAATTAGTTCTCTCTCTCTATCAGCAATCCAATAGCAAGTGTAATATTTATATAAAATAAAGCACACAAGGCTTACCACTAACTCTGCTTTAACTGGCGATATCAAATCAAGCAGGTAAAAAGCAATGGCTGTTTTGCAACCTGTGCAGACTGCGCTCACAGGTATACGCAGCTTTTCAGATTTATACTTCAATAAATGTTTGCACTGAAACCATCCCAAAAGTTTTTATGCCACTAATAGTATTTTTCACTATAAAATGCTCTCCTCCCTTCCCGTGCTGAATGGAAAAACCTTTCCAACCCCGAAGGGTTTGGTACCCGTCATTCCTCCCCACTCACGCACCCCTTACACAGGACCATAACCCTACTTATTTTAACCTCCCCACGGGAACAACCCCCCTGCCCAGCAGCCACCTTTTGCTCCCTCCATCCACCTTTCTCTTTCCAAAGACCAGTTTCTGCTCAAACAACAAGGCTGTAGGCACCAAAGCTCACCAAACCATTTGAACGGTTTTTAAGCTGCTGAATATCTTCAGCAGAATAATTACAACCATTTGTTTTCCAGCTAAGCCTGGAGCAACCCCACAGCACATCAGCCTCTAGCGAGGGGTGCACAAGGCTCTCCCCGTGGCAATGCTGTGGATCTCCCCAAGCAAAGCTAAAATATAAGCGTAATAATTGTTATTAACGGAAAGTGGTAAAATATCTCCGCACAGCAGAGATTAGCTGCTGGTAAAATTAATCCGTTCAAGGCCAACAAAGGGCTCGGGAAGGCCCTGTGTTCTTTTTTCATTGTTTTTTTTTTTTCCTTCATCTGTTGATTTTTCTTAGTTTTGAAGCTACCAGATCCATAGTAACTTTTTTCCCTGACAGTCCTAGCCTAATCCAATTAAAGGTCAGCACCAAGATAATGTACCCAAAACATGGCAGACAAGGTAAAAAGACTCCCATTAGATTTTTGTTCATGATAAAGGAATTATATTTCTCCCAAAGACAAATCAGGCTTATTGACAATGTAAATCATTCTTTTCTATAAAGACATAAATATCTGCAGGGCTTTTCTGAGACTTTGTTGTAACACATCTTGTTTTTACATGTACTGCGGTTAGTACAATTGAATTACAGAATGACTTACAGCATTAGATTAGCTTCTGCTTGATTGAGAATACCTTTATAATGGAAATCAGTGTGCGCTTTTAACCTCATTACAATGCTATACATGTCTGATTAATATATTAAAATGACTCATTCAACAATAGGCTGTTTCCAGACAGAAATGAAATTAATTCAACTTTATCACAACACCTTTATTAATATCACCAAACTGAGGACTACAATTTGATTACGAGAAGCAGATTCCAATAAACTGATATGCAACAATCCCAAAACGAAGGAGGGGAAGCATTAGATTGAAAAAAAAAAAAAAAAAAGAAGGACTAAATACTTTTAATGCTTTTTTGTGCATCTTCTTTACTTTCCACTCACCTTGCAAGTTGTAAGCTGGGCATTCCCACAACTCACTGAAAAGATAAAAATCTTGCACCAAAATCTTCAGGTAGAAAGTGTTACTGAAGTGCTTTTTGGCTCCTAACCAGCAATGGGAACTACATGAAGCAAGGCTTAGAGAAGTCCTGGACATTTTTCAGCATCTGCTGAGCAAACCCTTTTGGGCCCATCTGCTCTGGGCTACTGGTCCCATTTTGCTGGTCAGAGCCATCCCAGCATCACCTCACGCGGTTCCTGCTGTCCTCAAGCACTCTCCGCTCCCTGGTTTTTGGGTTGTGCCTCAGGGAGGAGACAGAGGATGGATGACTTAAATACCAGCACAGGCAGCTGAGGTATCTACAGAAATAGCTGCTCTCCGGTGCTCTGGAGAGCAGCAGCATGAAGTTTATTTGTACAGTGATACAGATCAATACGTGCAATCCAAGAGTTAATAAGCTTTAGAAAGACATAACTCTGAGCACATCAGTCACCCCCAAATTATCCTCACTAACCACCAGGCTCACTCGCCTTCTCCAGGTCAGTGGCTAAGGGCATCATCTCTACCACCACTGATGGCACAGAAGAGAATTAGGTGTGAAAAGTGATTAGGTTAGAAAGGTACACCTGCATAGAGAATTGCTGCATTTCCCAACTGCTGGCTTGCTTTTTCTTTTTTTTTTGTTCTTTTTTTTTTCCGCCTTTTTAAACAGAAATAACTCCGCCAAAGTAGCTGTAGGCTATCGGCACAGCTTTCTACAGCCAGCCTGTTCTCACTCAAATGAGTCTTTGGAAGAATAATGCAGCTAGCAGCAAACCTCACCCTCCGAGAGCAGGGTCCGTGCCCTTGGGGGTTTATTAGTGGGGGAACACAACAGGTAGGGATGGAAAAGGCCACCGGTTCATTTTGCAGTAACCCGAGAGGCCAAGAGGACTGCGTGAGAGCTCTGCCAGCAACGAGGGGTGCATTGCTGCAGCAGACGGCTGAAAAATCTGCCTCAATTGTTTGTTGTAATTTTTTTTTCAACTAAATGTATTTGTAGATGGCATCTTTCATGCCTGGTACCTCAAAGCCACTTTACAGTAAGATGTAAAAATGATATAATTCACAGCACCACACACAGGCAGAGAATTCAAAATAAAGCAAAACACTCACTGCAACCCAGCCCCTCATCTTCTCCAGCGCAAAACAAAATGCCTCTGCTCTGCCCGGGCAGCTCTGGGCACTATTTCTGCTTTGCAGAGGGTCGCTTTTAAGTTTCTGGCTTGTTCTTGGCTCATTCATCAGCATTGCTAATGGGAGAGTTAGTTCTAGTTTTAAGGCAGCGACACTCACAGGGGTTACTGTCACTGGAAGTAAACTCAGCACGGTTAAGATGAAGGATGCCCGGCGAATGACCCCAGATGGAGGTCTTAGTGGAAACTCCAGTCACGGATAATGAGGCCAAAAGAGGGTTTAAGCGTAAAAAGCATAAAGAGATGGATATTGGTGAGCACGAGTCTGGCGTTGCAAAGCTGTGGGTCTTAGCAAGGATAAAAATCTTCAGGAAAGGAAATGGGCCAGAATATATTTTGCTAATAAGGCATCTATGTTAACAGAGGTCGCTGGACGCTGCAGCAATCTGGATGGCGAGCGAGGGAGCCACGTCCGCGGGGCTGATACTCGGGGGTTTTATCTTTCTGATGAAACAAAGATGTGCGGCCGGTTTTGAGAGAGAATCCCAGAGGCAGGTCCCCAATTCCCCAGTAAGCACAGAGGGCAATGGTTTGTCTGGAGGGACGGTCTGGCCCGAGCTAGATGAGAGGAAAGGCAGTTCATGCCATGGACGTAACGTCTCTGCGGGCTCCTCGGAAGCCAGGCGAGTCAGCCCAGACGTAAAAGCCTCCCGTTTCTGCCATGCACCAGCTTGTAGCATCCTCCAGGTAAACTAAATCTGGATCTCAGCAAGGACCCTGAGCATAAGGCTGGTTTAATTCCGAAAGAGGCTCAGCTGTAAAGCTCAGCTGCAAATACGCTCCCAGTGACTGGGCTGTGCCCCAGCCCTCCCAGTTTGGAGGGGCAGCTCCTCCCTGGCCAGCACCTCCAGGTCCCTTGGCTTCTGAAGCAGCAGAAGCCTCAAGACACCCGGAGGGAACTTTCTGACACTGTGATCTTTGGTTCAGCCTGAAATTCAGGAGTTTTTCCACTTAAATCCAATCTACTTCAAGACCTCAGGTTATGTCCTTGACCATTACAATCTACTACACGATGAGACAGTTTGAAATTTCAAAGCCTAAAGCGCAGTGCCCAAGGAACAGACACCCCCATACATCCCCTCCTGCAATGTGCACAGTCTGCTTTGGATGACACAATCACCAGCCCTGTCCTCTCCTACATCCCAAAGTATCCCACGTCCAGCTGCCAAATACAGCTGTGATGGAAGCCAGGAAAAAGAAGAAAGATGAGACAAAAAGACGACGCTCTGTGCAGTGAAGCAAGCTGCGTAATATTGCAAAGCTGTGTACCCTCATTTCTAGCTGTTAAGACTGTATCCTGCACCACTACCTCTGTCGGCTCTTTGCACTAATGTCAGGGCATCGCAGAACCAAGTATCTTTTTAAAGGCTTGGGGGGCAGCTGCATAACACAACAAATCAGCTCCTCCACTAAAACAAGGAACAGGCCAAGTGCAAACAGGTACACAGAACCGGTCATTAATCTGCGCGAGATCTTTAGGCTTGTTCTGACTTCAGCTCAGAAAAGATGCAAGACATCCCGCCACGTGCAACCTGCATGCATCTCGCTCGCGCTGCAGCCGGCATATGATTTGAAGTGAAATCAAGCCAGGCTCAGTGGGCGCCGTATGATATTCCCGCCCCTAAAATGCAGCAGCCTGAAAAAGCTCTTTTTAAGCCACAGAGTAGTGGGGATGAAGTTGCCACCAGCCGAGTGATCTGCCGCTGACTGAAGACAATGAAAAAATTCATGTGAGCTGCACTGCAAAGATGGGTTGGGCATCAAACGCGCTGTCAAAAAACGCTCCCCGTGCTGCCGTGTGTGCGTGCAGGGAGGCAGGAGCACCATTAGCAGCTACCTCCTACTTTTAATGAAAAAAAAAAAGCATCACTGCAAATTCCATTGAAATGGTACATGCCAGAGGCTAGAACATGTCCAGTTGAAAGGACAGAGGGAGAGCAAAAAAGGACATGACAATACAAAAATTTACAAATAGATGCAAAATCAAATGCTATTTTAAATTAAACCCATGTTGGTATTTAATGCCATCTCCTCTGGCTTTGCACTGGCAGGTTTGAGCATTGCTGCCCACACCCACTGCTTCCACCTAGCAGCTCTGTGCAGCCCCACGTGCTCGCCCCACTTCATCCAGACCCAATTCTTCGACAAATTGACCCAAAGCCTCACAGTGCCATTGGGGCAAGCAGGAGGGAAGACCAGCATGCCACTTTGCCCATGCTGGACCCCAGCAGAAAAAGGGCAAAGCTGACCAAAGACCACAAAAGGATGCTACCTGTGTCCTCTAGAGGCAAAGCTCTTGTTAGCAGTGAATTAACTGTGACACCAGTGGCCTCCCTCCCCAGACCAGATAAGAGGTAAAACTTTCACTAGGCTGAGACCAAACTCTGAGCCTCACTCCCTTAGAGAGGCAAGTGACAGTCAAGAGCACCCATCCCAAAGTCCCTTCCAAAAATGAGATGCAGACCCTTAATTCGCGTATTTGAACATTAAACCAAAGATTTAAAAACAGCAGCAGCATGCCAAAGTCGCTGGATCAAAATTGTTGATACTGGGCTGCAAAACTGCAGGCATGAATAATTTTTGCCCTTATTCTTTCAGCACCAGCCAAGCCACCAACAACATGGGGATTTCTAGATCAAAATCAACCCCTTACAGTTCAGCGCCTTGCCATATGCTTCCCTAACTATCAGAAAATCTTTAATATCTGAAACCTCTTCAGACAACGAATTGTAATACTCCCACGGTATTTCCACAGGAACAGGAACGTTGCTGATACTGTCCTTGGTGATCAGGTTTATTTTCATCCTGCAGCGGGAACAGATGCTTGCTTTCACATGCCTTATCAGGCATGTTACACTGCCTATCACAAAATGGTTAACAAAAGTACATGATAAACACACCTTGGGATAGCTACGAGTGGGTCTGAGCTTACTGAAAACCAAAACCTCACCCATATTTCCAGCTTTAAGTGAAAAATGGAGCTAGTTACCAGCAAGCATTAGAGAACAGCCTGAGGATTAAACTTTGCCGATAAAGAAACTGAAAATACAGAGGCTGTACATCCAGCCGACTATCCCATGAGCAATGCCAGCAGAAAGCAACCCGCATTAAAAGTACAAAGAAACCGATCTCGGCGTCTCAAAGGGAGTGACTTCTCGAACACTGCTGTAATTTCAAAGCTTTCCTCACAAGTCTCTTGCCAGCTCTAGCACAGAAAGAAATCCATTAGCAGAAAGGAAAACTCACCGGAGCTCCCTGCCGCTGCAACCCACCGAGTAAAGCAGCTTCCAGCAAGTCACCAGGTGAGCTGGCTCCAAAAGCAGCTCACGGGCAGCATCCAGGGAAAACTGCACCGGCATTGCCGTGCTGACAAATGCACTGAATCACTGTGTACAGTGACAGGTATTTTCATCCCCGAGTGTCAAAAGTCCCTTTACTTACATATTCTTGATTTTCTTCCCTGTGCATCTGCTGGTACTGCAAATATCTACACCAATTTGCAACAGAGCAACGTTTCTCCCTGTGGTGCTACAAGCAATTAAAGTAGCTGGTTATCTTTTCAGCAGGCTCATGGTCTCCCTACCAGGATTCCCCCAAAAATCAAGGGCAAACGAGGCTCCAGTTTGCCCAACTCTGTTCCTCCTTGGGGCTCCCACGGCCAGCATCAGAGCTGGGTTCACAGCCGGCACTCTGCCTGCGCTGGCTGGGATGAGCCCTCCGGCTTTGGGATAAAACCAAACCCAGCCCGCACTGTGGCTTCGCCCCCTCAGCAGCTCTGCAGCACAGCTATATAACCTAGTTAACCCAAACCCGAGCAGCCTTTTAAAGGTGTTTGCAGGGAAGTAAAACAGCAGGGATCCGCTCACAGTGCCAGCGCATTGAGAACGGCACCCTGTTCCCGTACGGCGCTGGTACCCTTCCTCTAACCTGCTCCCCTCCTCAGCACAGGCGGGTGCGATCAGTTGAACGAAGGTCTGGCTACCTTCATTTTGCAATTTAACTGGATTTTCTAGAAACTCAACCATCAGTTCTGGGTGAAGAAAAATGCTTTACTGAGCTCCCTGGTCTTTCCTTTCTAGGTGATACTCTGCAGGTGGAGTTGCACGGTTCCACCGACTGCAAGGGGAGCAGCAGGGGCTGGGCAGCTTTATCAGCCCACATCTTTGCATTTCTCCCTAGAGATGCAGATGTCCAGGCTGGGGCACGCCTGCCTGCCAAGTTTCTTGATATGGTTTTTTCATGGTGGGTTGCTGGTGGTTTTCATAATGTACTTTTTCTATGAGACTTGGAAAACTAATCTTGCATTCCTTTGCAACCCGTTCTCATTCCCAGATTTGGTCGTGTTACAGACACATCAGCTCCAGAGTATCTTCTGTGCCCGACCCTGATGACGCTAACACGTATGGGTCCTGCCAAGCAGAAAGTCCTATTGCACGAGGCAGGGAACAGCGACTGTAGCTCCACATCCAGACGGAGAGGCACCACACAACAGCTAAAGGGCAGGAGAAGTCCTGCCACCCCATCCAAAGGGCTGAGAGGGGACACGTGCCCTGCTGGGCGTGCAGGACAAAGCAGTTAACGCAGCCAAAATCCACCTCCCTTTCTCTGACAACTCACACCTGCAGCGCATCCTCCTCCTCACATGCAAGACACGGCTACAGCCTCACCCCAAGCCACCCACCTTTTTTGGTTTGTGTCTCACTATACTACGAGTTGCCTGTTGTTTCCAACTCTGTTGGGATGGGTTCAAAACCCTGATGAGTTACAGAGTGAGGGGGAGAAGCATTAAGAAAAAAATATTTACGTAGATCACATCTGTGTCAAATCAACAGCCTTCACACCTCAACTCTGCACCCTTTCAAAATAAATTTACAGTGCTGGCTTAAGGTAGGGAACCGCGCAGGAGATCAACTATTAGCTATGTAAGACACCCAGACCCGTCATCTCTCTTGTACTTACAACAGCAGAGAAAGTATTAACTTCAAGAGGTGCTGGGGTTGAATATTTTATGAAGTTTATTCGTACTGCATCTCTCAGATTGCCTTTGTTTGTGGTAGAAAGCACAAACAGACTGACTAAAATCACTCTTCCCTACATTCATGATTAAAATATCTACCAGAGGTGGACATACTAGGCACATTTTCAACCAGGGAAAAAGTAGCAGATAGGAAAATTGATATAGATATAGCCCTAGACAGAAATTTTTTTTCCTGATCTGCCAGAAACTCAGCCTCCTTGATAAAGTATTTTAATAGCATATTTTAGTGGGGAAGTTTTTAAACAGACAAATTGTAGAAATAATAAAGCCCTAACACACCACCGCTGACAAATTAGCTATTAAAGCAAGGCTTGGGATGGGAACTGCCTACTGCCGTATTACTAAATTCACTCTTCTGCATTGCTGTTTACATACCAGGAACACCACCAGCACATAGGCTTACATTTAAATGCATGCCTGGAGGCGCACAGTTTCCAAAAGCGGATTAACAGTAGTACGACTCCTCATCTTGGGGACTGCAGAGCTCCTCAGAAACCTACCTGGAGGCTCTGCAACACCTCTGGAGCTCAAGTTCACATGCCACTTGTAGCCAGGTCTGCTGTAAACTACAAAAGGCGTCCAGGTCCCCGTGCAAATGCCTGCACCCAGCCTAGGGGTGGGTGGTGAGGGGGACAGAGGAGCAGCCGCGTGGAGGAAGGATGCTCGGTCAGGTAATGCACCCGAGGACCTGAAATACCAGGAGGAAAAACTACCGCCGCAGAAGTGCCCCCAATGCCGTGAAAAACCAAAAGAAGCCCAAAGGACAGACAAGGGCAGCGGTGCTGTTATTCCGGCCATAATCACTACGGGCATGGAAGATAAGTTTTCCATAATTCCAGGGGATTTTAATAACAATTAAATAACCTGTCATTATCCTTAATAACATACAGGTGAATTGAACTTTGCCTACAGAAGCAGTGGTGGCCAAAGTCAGTAATAAAAGAGGTCGATATGAGAAGCCAGCACGAGAGCAAAGCCCCACATTCTCAAAGACAACTCCCGTGGCATTTTATACTTTGATATGACAATGGTGTCTAAAACCAATCATATTTACAGGATAACAGTAAATACAACTGTTTGCTTCCGGGTATATTCTTTGAAATCCAATATGTGCTGATAAGTTTAACAGAGAAACTTTCATTCCAGCACAGCTAAAAAAAAAAATTTAAAAAATTGTATTCTATCCCTTACAGGCAGAAATATTTACCCCAGATGCAGACTGGCTATCAGAGTCAGGCCATCTGCAATGCTGTAGGTAAGACTGTCAGCACTTCCCATTACTGCCTTACTCCTCTACTGAACAGCTCATACCTTCATTCGTAAAAAAAGTTGCTCTGGGCTCAGGTTTGACGTAAGAGCCTTAGCTGAGCAACATTGGTGTTTTAAAAATAAACTTTAAAAACCCAGTGGCCATTCTCTTTATAGTGACAATTGCAAGACAATTGGCTGGCTTGGCCTGGATTTTTTTCCTCTGCACTCCTGTAACTCAAAAATGTCTCTAGAGCAAATAAAAGAATCACTCAAGTATTAAATAATCAAGAGGAATTATGTTTAAATAAGTACCTAACTATATATGGCACTAATGAATTCAAACAGCTCTATCAAATACAAAAGCACTGAATGGTTTTGCAATGCTCAATGGTTTTTTGTTTTGAAGGAAGTCAATTTATGTTCTGGTTTGGCAGAGAATGGGCAGATTATGGCTCTACTGCCATGGCTTCTGTTGACTTTAGTGGCATTCGATCTACTCGTCCTCCCACAAACACATTCTCTGCAGACAGATCAAGGTCTCAAGATTCGATAATATAACTGACAGTCGTGTTCCTTCACTGTATACATGGACATCTTCAAGAAAAAGTGCATTTTTATTGTTGTGCCAATAAAAGAAGAATAGGGGAGGAGAAACACTTATCCTTTCAGGATCGTACAGCAATGCACATGTTGTGTGTGCTTGCAAAATATGGCACACAGCCTGTAAGCGCAATGTTTCTGTTCTGCCTTAGCACCTACACGCATGGTAGGTTTGCTGGTGCAAAACATGTTGGATGCTTTTGCTCACAGCTGAGTATGCCAGCTGATCTTTCAAGATCAAATAGGCTCACACCACATGTAGAAGTAAGTTTTGTTTCTTGCTGCCTTGGAAATGCCAAGTGGGCTTAGAACTGAGCTGGGTTTTCTCTCTGGTATACATCACTATCACCTGCAACATAAATTCTCCATCTCACCTGACCTCAAGCTAAACCTACGGTTACATCTCTGCTCCTTTGCTGTTCCAGAGAGGGTGGACAGGTTCTGATCGATGGGAGAGGAACCTGCCCTGGCTCCACAGCACAGAAGTCGATCCCAGCAGAGCTGCTGCCCCTAGACCCCGCCAGCTGGAATCTCCCTGTCTGTGGCCCTGGGAACACAAGAAATGCTTGGCAGGCTGCTGTAAAACGGGGATTTTCTGCAGAAAGGGGCTGAGGCATGCAGGTTGAAAGCCAGTGTCCTGCACTGTACCCTGGAGCCTAGCGTGCTGCCCCGAGTCCTGCCTGCACCCATCTGCCCGGGTGACCAACAGCAAAACCCAGCCCTCAGCCACAGCCTCCTCCTGGTCACTGCAACACAAGAATAATCCAACTTCCTGGAGGTTTGGTCCCCAAATCCCTTCTAAGCAATGAGAAGAGCTTGCACCACGTGGGCCAAACTACCCAAAGGGTGTGAAACCGCCCGAGTGCCACCACGTTATTTCACAGCCTGCATATGTGCGGTGGCATGTCTCAGGCAATCACTAGGAAAGATGGCACATAAAACGGCACAGAAGAGTGCTGCTGGCTGAGTGCCACACAGCTCAAAATCCATAAGCCGATACATTTCCACGGTCCCCAAAAAGATAAGAGTTACTTACGGTGCAAGTACTACAGTGACCTACATAAACACAGCTCTTTTGTAAACAGGAGTCAAGAACGACAGGAACAAGCAGCTAACAGGGAAACGGTGGCAGATTTTAATCATCCTTGGCTTTAAGCAAACTACAACAACATTCCCGCACCTTTGCCCCCATCCCCAACTCTACCCTACCTGCACGGAGCAGCTCAATTGCATCTCAAGAAAAACCTCCTCTGCAAAACAAGCGTTCTATTACCACAGTCCATTTGTCCTTGGCGTTCAGAGCAGCAGGATTTGCTGAACAAGAAAGCCTCAGTTTCTCAGGAGGCTCAGAAATTCACACAATTTGTTTTTAAAGAGTCAGGTCACTCCTAATAAAAAAGAAATAACCTCGTCCCTGGGATTAAATGCAGCCCCAAACTGGAATGAGTCACCAAAAGAGGGAAAACCAGATCTCCTTTAGTAAATCAGGAAGCAGGGGATGCCATAGTACGTGCCTCCACTTGGCATCTCTCTGGAGGTACATTTTAGCGCTGTTAAAGGAGGCAGGGGACACCTGGAGAGCAGCACCAGCCTTTCAGAGCTACCCAAGGCAAGTGCAACACCCAGGGAGTACTGAAGATGCTGGGACATCTCAGGTCCTTATCTCACAGCCCAGGTACAAGGCTGATGCCAGGATTACTCCAGACCCTTCTGCTCTGACCAACCTGAGAAGAGGCAAAGCCCTTAACTGAAGCCCAGGCCCCACAAACACCAGTTTCAAATGCTACCAAAAGTTTTTTTAAAAAAATCAGAGAATTGGGTTGGGAGGGGGGAAGGAGATAGGAGCTGGTAATTGAAGCATTTGGGGTTTCTTGCTTGGAGGAAAGGGGCAGGTGGGTTTCAACGCGTAGAGCTCGTGGTACACAACTGAGCCCTGCCGTGGCAGCGAGCTAGGGGAACTGCAGAAAACTACTCACGGTCGTTGAGAGCTTTCCTTCGTTCTTCTGCACGTAGACGATCGCATCCCGCACCAAGGAGAAGAGGTTCAGGAGGACGTGCTCCATGTCATAGATGCCGTGCATGCCTTTGGTCAGCCCCTCCAGAGACCCGATGTACTCTCGCCAGTGGTTATCGATCTCCGTGACGCCTGCCAAGCATCCGTGCATCACCACGCTGCAGTAGCCGGCACAGGGCTTGGCCAGGAGGAGCCCCTGGCAGTGGGAGCAGTACCACATCTTTAGCAGCGCTCGTCCACAGTCCTTGCTGAATTTTAAGTGGTCAGTAGTGTTTATCACCTCGATCCCCAGGTTGAGCGCCTGCAGAAAGACTCGCGTGGCCTGCAGCGACTTGGACACCTGTGTCATCATCATCTTCGGGTAGTTGCCAAAGACCTTGAGGTCTCTCCTGGCTGCCCGCAGGCACTCAGTCATTTCCACGGAAGGATCGGGGAAGCCGGGATTAATCAAGTGAGAGTAAACCAAAGGGAATAAACTGTCAAAAAATTCATTTATCATGTCATTAACGCTGATGTCAGAGCCCAATATGTACAGCGAGACATCAGTAAAAAGTTCTCCAACAAACTTAAGAGCTCTGGGCCCCATGCTCTGGTAGTGGGTCCTAAACATGCTGTTGGTGAAGTTTCTTGCATGCCGTACTACAATTTCAAAGGCTTCTGCAAAACAGAACAAAAAAAAACCCGTTATTAAGAGACGATGAGCTCAGAAACAGGGAGGATAACGTTATATACCGCATTACTGCTGCAAAGGCTGGTCCCATCCTGCCCGCTTCAGGTCAAATGCCTGCTGGCAGCTGTGCCTGCTGCAAAACTTTACCAGCATCAGCGATTTTCAGGGGAAATGCATACATTCTTTAAAACACAAGCTACATTTCAAAATGGCAAAAAACTATGATCTAGTTAACATTTCAGCTTTTAAAGAAAATATTGATTCAAGAAAAGGGCTAGACTGCAATTTCTTTCTCTCCCCCTTTCATATTGATTTGAAATTAACAGGAATTCTATCTTGAGACTTAATTTAAGACAGAGACAAACGTCTGACAAACTGTACAGTGTTTAAAATCAGGAAACAGTAAATGCTGACATTCCATTATGAAAAGGAAAATATTTATAGGAGCTTAATCACAGAGGATATTTGGACTCGACCCCCAGCACCCACCCTGCACTAAGCGTCCTCAAAGCCATTTGAAAAGCCTCTGCAGCGCTATAGCTTTCCCAAATGCGTCAGGCTCACTTCAGCTCCAGATCCAACGTTTCATCTGCCCCGGGCATGAGCTGCTCCGTGGTCCAAAGCGATGCTGAGAGCTGGCGACGCAGCGTCGATCCGCGGGTGCCCAGCCCGGACCACTCTCGCACACATCAGGTTGTGCCAAACTGCCCCGCGAAGCTCCAGTTTTACACAAAGACCATCAATTTGCTAGGAAAAGCCAGGCTGCGTTCTCCCCTCTCCACCTTCAAAGACTTGAGGACTTTCTGCCCACACCTCCTCCACTCGGCAAGCAGGAGAGCCTCCAGCAGCACAGTCGCTGCCCGGTTATTCCCTTAATTACAGCCCTCCTCACCAGGAGGCTTCCAAAATATCCATACTCAGGTATGCAAAGACAACGTATCTACACACGCCCTAGTTTGCAAGTTAAAGCGTTACAAGGGGAGGCCGGCAGTGCAAACTAAAGTCTTTTTCTTCGGCCAAATCTCTCTACCAGCCTGTGTCCCACCCTCCAGGGTACTATTCATAAAATGCTAAAAATAATGAACAGCCTCTCAGTTCACACGTCACTGATACCCCGCGATGTAACCGCTTTCAACTGTGTCACTCTGGAAACACACATCCCGGCTCAATTTGCATGAAAATTATTCATGTTCAATAATTAAAGGGAATGTTTAATTTTTAAAACCGTAAGTGTTATTTTTCCCATTTGTTAAAGCTGGGATGCAGCTGAGCATGGCCTGACGTGTCTCCACAGGGGTTTCTTATCAACACTATCACAAGCAACGTCAGGCCTTGCTGCTCGCCCTGCATAACCTCTCACATTACTCAAGAGCTTTTGAGACCATCACATCTCCAGGACTTCCAACTCTTTCCTCCCGGGTGCCCCCTTTGCAGAAAAGGCTAGTGGGACAGGGACCCAGTGCTGTTTGCTGCCCTCCACACCAGCATGCAGAAAGCTACGGTGTAAGCAGCGATCAAAGCAGAAATTACTGATATACAAACAGCGTCTCCATCCCATCTGGTGCCCGCGCGCCTCTCGGGCATGCCGCTGAAGCAGTTTGTCCACAGCTCCCGAAACCCACACCAGGACTGCCCCAGAGCAACCATCTGCATTCCCAGACGACAGCAACCCTTCCTAACAGCACCCAGCGAGGGAAGCAGCGGTCCAAGGACACGGAGCCCCCCTCTCCGTGCCTCCCTCGCCACGACGGCAGGCGTCTCGCTCCTCACGCCCATACAGAGCATTGCAAAGCTTTCCAGGCACAACGGCATGTCTGACACAGAGCGGGGTAAACGTGTGGGCTATGCAAGCAGAGCAAATTCTGGTTGCGCTGTTATTAAAAGTTTTAAAACAAAAGAAGTCTCTTTAAATAGGGCACATGGATTACAAAACTTTTTTCCGTCTTTATCCTCAAGAGCACCAGAATAGCTTTTGCCTCAAAGAGCACAAAGAACTTTTTGGACCAGTGTTTTTTTTGACAGCACTGCAGACAGTGCCAGGATTTTCATGCTGTGCCTCACCATTCGCCTTTAACCTCTTCTCTGTTAGTTCCCTTAGAAAAAGTCATCCCTCTTCCCTTTTCTTGCTCCTCTGTGCTTTGCAAGTTATCATCAGAGCCAAGAGACTCTTCGCTGATTAGAAAAATATTCCAAGCTCCTATGCAAACCTCCTATGGCGAGAAATGCTTCAGAAAGGAATCGAGAACAGTGGCATATCAGAAAAGCATGCACACACAGTCCCACTGCTTTAAAGGTCATGACATGCACATAATTTTTATCATAATAACTGGCTAAGAGTGTCTATTTTATGCGCCTTGGAGCTTTTGCATATATCCATTAGAAAGCGCAACAGGGACTATAAAAGCATATGGAGCCTCCTGCTGCCCTATTAATAGATGCAAGAAATAATAAAACTTTGGGGGGAAAAAAAAAAAAGAAAAAAAAAAAAAAAAGTCTTACACATCCAGAATCTCTTGCACTGAACTCCCCTAGTAGTTCCTTATTCTGAAATATTCCTCGCAAAGGGCTGGCTGCAAGAATATTAAAGCCCCAGCTGCCAGCAGCAGAAGTGACCCACGGCCAGACTCCGAGCACTTCAAAGAGGAGGAAACTTTGCGGGTCAGTCCCCTGTGCTCCCACGAGTGAGCCTCGGGGGGAAACGGAGGGGACGCCGCATTAGAGAAGCGGCACGGGCTTCTGATCCCGCATAAAATCCCACAGCCTGGATTTACTGCTGGCAAAATCTGCCCTGCTCATAACATGGCATTATTGAAACTCCCATTGCTGGAGGACAATTGAATCTTTTCTTTCTTCTATTTTTTTTTTAATTCAAGGACATTTTCAAAAGCCGCAATTTAAGGCAGCCGGTTTGCAGGTCTAGCTGAAGCAGAGTAAATACCTTAACAACACTGGTAAAGCATAGCATCAGACTTGCACCCAACTTCCAGCAGGCAAAGGTACCACAGGGCAGAGCAGAGCTCAGGTTTGACAGTCTCCACCCGTGCCACGTGGTTATACACCGGCTTTTAAAATATTTTCTTATGCGATTAGTAGGAAAAACAAAACAAAACGAAAATACCAAAACACCACTTTTGCACGCGCTAAAATTTAAAAAGCCCCGATCCACGTGTCTGGCTGGAGGAGATGACCGCCTGAGCTGCTGCGGGCCACCATGCCAGAAAGTCAGTCCTGCCTAGGTAGCTCTTAAGCACATTTCATCCACCTAAAGGAGCCGAACGCATACACAAATTGTACTCCAAAGTCATTTCAATCAGCACAGGGACAAAACCTGGGAGCAATTTAACACCCCATAGCACCACAGTGCTGTACCCTAGGATGGATGGGAAGAACCGTACCGTGCCCAGGTGAAACAAAGGGACCGTATGCAGGATGAGAGCCAGAGCATCATCACCGGCAAAGCATCATACCTGGTGCACTGGTACAGTACATCTGTTGACTACCTCTGCCAAGGGCAGTTTATCAGGGCTCCCGAAGGATGCGTGGCACGGCTGAATCTCTACTCTAGACCACAGTTATCAGGTACCAGTTGAAAAGCATGGGCTATTACTCATTTTTCCAACAGAACTCTTGCTGAAGCACCTGGAGAGGAATTGCTGCCCAGTTCCAGCGGCCAGGAGGGAAGGACTAAGCTGCTTTCAAAGTGCAAAAGCTCCCCAGAACGCAGCCCGGGGATTGCTGCACGGCCACTGCAAACTGGCAATTAGAGAAAAGAAAATAAATTGTAAAAGAGCGTAACAGTGCCCTGAGTGGGGATTACTGGCAGGAGAAGGAAATCACCACGTTCTCGGCTCAGATAATAAGAGTCTGCTGCTTAGTAAAAACGCCAGCTTTCCTGAGAAGGCACGTTTGCTCCTGAGCTGCAGCTACTTCAAAGGGGCCAATGCTGGGGCCGGAGGAGCTCCGGATTAACCTGCTGGCTCCCCCAGGCTGCAGGAGGCTCCAGCCCAGTCTGGGACTTGATGAGTTTATTTAAGAGATTATGTGATGCAGTCGCCTGAACCGCAAGGAGCCGGTGCAAGCAACCCCAGCGAGCAATTCTTCAGCAAGACCCGAAATCCAACGACGGCTGCAGAGCCGGTGCAGCTACGGAGCCAGCAGCACCTCCAGGTCTGAGGTTAGCGAGCGCAGCTTCACAATTTGGAAACGTGCTGCTGCCAGAAACAGGGAGATCTGTCCTCCCTCTGCTCCGCCAGCCCCCACGCCAGCTCACCAAAACCCAGCACCACAGCAGCCACCGTTGCAGCCACCCGGAGCCACCTCCCCGCACCACCGCGGCCACGGGGGGAAGGCGTGAGCCGGCACGCAGCAGGGGGAAAGTGGGATCCGCCACGGCGGTCGGATACCACGCCACGCCATGGGCTTCATGCTTGCCCCTCCGTTACTGTGCCGCTCTTGTTTTGCTGCAAGCGCAAGCTTCCCAACGTGGACGGCTGCCCTCCTCCGTGCATCACGCAGCGCACCACGCAAGTCCTCTTCGGCAAAGGCAGACCGAAGACAAGGGAGCTGCACGGCAAAACTTGCTGCATCAGCAGCCACCTTCAAGGGAACAAAGCAAGGTGGAGGTGCAGGAGTGCGTGACCCACCTGTCCCTCAGCACATGGACACCAAGGGGTTAAAATGGCACCTACAACCTTGATTTTACTGTTTCTTGACATCCAGGCACACAAACCATGCAACCATAAAGCGCTCTCTGAGCAGGGAGGCTCCCACCACCGCTGCTCCAACTGCCCACCAGGAGCTGAGCTCCCAACTTTTGCACCTTTGCAAAAGATTGTTTTCTTAAAAACTGGGCAATTGTCTCCCCACATTTAAACCTTATCTTGACCACATAAAGATATGCCTTCACAGTGGAGAAACTACAACATGTTTTATTCCACTACCAAGAGCTAGTAAAGACAAGGCTCAGTTTTATTTTTTGGGAGACAGCCAGGCAAATAATCGTAGACAAGGTCACGGTGTCACCATCATGTTGCTACCACCCCATAAAACCTTCAGGGCCATCTCCTCCAGGACTTCACGGCAGAGTGGCGAATCCTCACAAACTATCCCAAATTGTAAAACAAACAAGAAACTGATTTCTGTGCAGGAGAAACCTCCCTCGAGATCAACGCGGATCACTGGCATCGAGCTGAATTTCTCTCTCTGCAGATGATGATGCATTTTGTGATTCACTGCACCTTTCCTGGGATGCTGCTGCTTGGAAGTGCCCTGGGCTGCAGGCTGCAACGTTGCACACAGCGCTTCCCTGTCCTGCACGTGGGACCATTTTCAAATCTCACCAGCTCTACGTACCAAAATGCACTTAAATGCCTTTTAGGTGTGAATGCACCCCTTCTCCCCCAATAAATCTCATTTATGGATGCAACTGGTCCAGGGCAGCAAGTGAACCTGAAGCTCGGTGGATTTGCTGAAGTCTTTCTTTCAGACTCTGACAGCTCTCCTCGTGTCTCTGGGTTTGCTCCCCAGACCCCTTCCCCGGAGGGTCCCTACTCGCAGGACCTGGCACCAAATTCTCTGTGCGAGGCACAGTAATAACCGCAGGAGCCGGAGAGCCCCCGGCCCAGCCAGACTTCACCTGCCGAGCTGCCCCGGCTCTTCCTGCTCTCTGGCACTTCCCTGCCGATGGTAAAACCTCATTTACTGCCTGTGAAATGACCTGTTGATACAAATCCCTCTCCATTCACTCCTCAGGACACAACTCATGTCAGGAGAGAACCAGGCACTGGAATCCCTCCATCCGTGGGAACTGCTTCCATCCTGAGGCAAAAACATGGGTCTCCAGGCAGGGCAGGGAAAAATTCATCCGTTAATTAATCTGGTCCTAACGCAACTGCTGCATCCCCTTCAGGATTGGGGTCTCCAAACCTTTAAAAAGTCCCATGTTCCTAAAAAACAGAAATGCTCAGCCCCTCGAAAAAGCCACCAATGTTCACGGATGGGAATTCAAACGTTCATCAAGGAAATGCTAAAAGTACTGGGTTTTGTAAGCTCAACAAAATATCTTCTGACACGGCAATTGCCGCAGTACTGCTAGGAAGTGGCAAAAAAGAGCCATAGGCATCCACATGTGAGTGAGCTCTAAAGAAGGAAATACTTCTTTAATATCGCCAATGAATCAGATAACTTCAGACTCATTGCAGCAGCCTGTGTTCCTGAAAGACACACAAAACTGCTCACCAAGAGAGAAACAACTGTTTGCAATAACGGCCTGGCTGCCACAGGCACTACTGGTGAGATGAACCACAAGTCATTTTTCAAACAGCAGGTAATATTTATTTACAAACTTGGAAAAGGTTTGCAATATATTGAGCAGAAAGGAAACAAAATCCAAGAGATTTTCCCCTGGCAGCAATAAGAACAGACTCCAGATTTGTTCCGTTATGATTTACACTACACTGCAAGTTTTTAACAACATTATCTGGAGACAAAAGCTCTTCTAAGCAGCATAATTACTTTTGTCTGTGACATTACAAAACCCCATCAGATAGTGCTACTGCTTGCTCTTACAGGGTTTGTTTCTCTGAGCACATTTGGGTTTAGAGCTTAGGAAATGCTTTTTTCCAACTGACACAGCCTTTTGGATTACTTTTACGACATTTTCGCCATAAAATTATGGACTCAAGCTCCCAAGGTTATGAGACTAGCTTCAAAGCATTAGTAACAAAAATTAGAACAATTCAATTATTTGGTCTTCCTAATTTTAAGCCATCAAGGTTTACACTTTCTACCTCTGCTTCACCACCACCAGACCAAGAGAGGAAAGGTCTTGTCCGATCTTTAAATGAGAGGGGGCTCCTTCCAGCTCCGTGCCCACCACCCTCGCTCTCGTGGGAACCAAGTTAAAAGTTTCCAAAGCCACTGCTGCTCACCAGCTAAAGCCAAATCATTGTGCTCTTGTCAGAAAAGCAACTTCTAACCAACTGTGCCTACCAAAATGCCAGGTTCCAAAGCCATTTATTTGTAATTGTTCAGCTTATCTAGTGGCCTGGCATTTTGAAATACACTCCCTGAAGTTTCTAATAAGAATACTGTACGCTAGCATCTCATTATACCCACTCAAAACGCCCTGAAAATACACTCCTATTATATCCTAGGTAATAGTCCGACCGTTAGACAATTAGTCACACTGTGGTTCACCCATTTATTATCTATATCCCCTACACAAAAACTTCGTTAATGCAGACAGCAAAGCCCACCACCGCAAGCTGCTACAAGCCCAGAAGCAAGTAGACGAGAAACGCTGGTGCCCACAGCTCCCCCCTCCAACCAGCCCCTCGCCCAGACCGGACCCTGCCTGGAGGGAGTTCAGCGCAGTGCTCCGTGCTCCGCACAGGCATCCCCATCTCATGACAGCAAAAGCCACGGTTAGGGATGTTGGAGGGGACCACTCGAAAGCAGCTTTTCTTTTGAGGGGTACCAGGATGCCTTGAGAGATCCCTGGAGACCCTCAGGAATACCCACTTCAACATAGGAAAACTACACTCTAAGTGAAATTTCAGAAAGAACCCCCCAAAAATCCCACAGCAAACACCTCTCAAGAATGACTCTGCAATACAATCTTTTTCTGGGGCTCCGTGCTTGAACATGCGGCTGTAGCGCTTTGGATTAAATATGGGTTGCACATCTATTGGATAATTTGTTTTCCCGAGCATCAAGAAATATTCCGCTTTGTGCCATGACAGATGTGTGAATGCTTAAGAGATTCTTGAAAATTTAATAAAGACAAAGTTAAAAATGCAAACAGTCAGGGCTAGCACGAGTGGTGGATGAACATGATTCTTTATCAAAACCAAGGGGAATGGGAGGAATAAGGGCCCGGAGAAGCAGGCTCAAACCGAGCCCTGGGAGCACAAGTAGGAAAAGCAGAGACAGGGGGATGTAAGAGGCTTCTGCAGCAAAAAGGGAGCTCTGTTGTGCTATAACCTGTCAGACCAAAGAAAGATAAACGTCTCGGCATGCCCCCATCCTGGTGCTGAAGCCCACATCAGGGTTGGGGTTCAAGTCCAGGCTCCTCTCCATCACTGGGCACCAGTTCAGAGATGCACCGTGCAGCAGGACCACTGGGAAGAGGGGCGGCAGCGCCCAGATGCAGGAGTGCCTGAGGATGGGGGGAAGCCTTTGGCGTGGAGAGCATCAAACTCTGCACCCACCTCCCGGAGAAGTGATTTACTGCAAAGGAAAGGGTGTTTTTATCCTCCTCCAGTGCTCTCCGCGGCGGCTGGGAGTTTGCAATAGAAAGAGCAGGAAACGAACTGCTGCTCCGCAGGGCAGAGACCGCTGGGGTCAGAGCGGTCTCACCGAGCCCAACCTCGTGGGAAGGCAGCGGGGAGCGCTGAGCTGGCAGAGCTCCGGGTCAGCCGAGGAGGAGTTTGCTTTCAGCCACACGCAGGAATACACACGCTCCAAATATTTCATATTTTCCTCTTTCCCTCTAAAGGGGAAAAGTTAATTAAACCAATCCCACAGAACAGAAAATAAATCACTGAAAACAGCACCACCAGGCTTTTGTTATGTTTTAATTATATCAATAACATGCCCAGAACTAATGTCACATCACTGGGGAACTTTCACCTTCACCATTTTTTTTTTTTTAATCTCAAATATTTACACTCTTTGCTTCTAGTCTCTCTTACCTCTCCAATTTGCTGCAGAGGCAACAGCCTCCATCTACAACTCTTATTTTGAGCCAGCTGCTCAGCCAGGGAGCACAGCCCAGCACAGCAGGAATAGCTTCAAAAAGCCCAGGAAAAGGGCATCTCTGCCCTGGGTAACTGAGCAGAGAGAGATATCACAGACCCAGGCATTTTACCACTGCAAAGCCACATCTGGGGTTGCTGCGTTTTGTTTTTATTTTTAAACACAAAGTGCATTTTCAAAAAAAAAAAAAAGAGGAGACACAAGGAAACCAGCAGTTGGTCACCCCCCTCAGCCATATTTTACTAATTGGAGGCTCCAACATCCACCTAATGGGGTTATAAAGATACCGAAAAAGCAACATGGCTCTTAAAAGACAAATGATGAGCCACATTTCAAGCAGAGGGCAAGTGATTACATACATTCCCTTCCAAATTTACAAGCCAAGCATTTCTAAAGACCAGGACACCAGTTTGTGTAGTTCCTCCATTTATTTTAAATTAAAAGTTACAAGCAATTTCTGAAAAAACACATGCCTAGCAAATTCCTCTATTCATCAGAATAAATTAAGATAAAGCAAGCCACTAGGTCAAATTGAGCGTATATTCAAAAATTCAGAAAAAAAGTCTTTGGAAGTGCATTGGTCTCAGTAACTTTACAGCAAGGCAGATCTGAGACAGGTTTTCCAGGCTCCCTTTCATTCCAGTGGGCTTTTATCAGCCTGTTAAGTCTCCAACAATGGAGAGCAGACTATTTATTTAAGAAGCAAATTCCTTCCTTTATAATCTCCCTGGCCAAATTCTCTTTAAAGTTATCTCAACTGTCTGATGAAAAGCAAATGGCAGAAGATCAGTTCTTGATCCCTATAGTAACACGAAGGACTTGCACTTATTTAAGGGCACCTGTTGACTGTTTTTAAGTCACTCCAGCCCCTTTATTTCTGATTTTGGCCTCCTACCTGTGCTGGCAGAACTTGGGAAAGGCATTTGCTCAGTAACATACAGCAATCAACTTCAGTGTGACTTTCTTCCCCTAAGGAGCAGCTGTTTGCAAGTCACAGAACAGTGCCCAGGCTCTCAAAAGCAATTTAGTGATTTTTTTAAGCTTGTTTTGTCTCAAGACACCTCAGAGAAGGACAGGGGTTTCCAACATGGAAATAAGACCGTGGATCATCTCAGTAGCATAAATGCAACCAGACCATCCGACACTCCCTGGCAGCATCCGACTCGCTGAACACACACAAAATATTTTAGCAGCATCTTGCTCGACACGGAGCAGGGTACCCAAACCCCCATCCTACCTGAGACACCACGGGGACACAGAGGACACCCTTCCCACACCAGCACCACTACAGCAGGGCTCAGGACATCCCAGACACACACACCCCAGGCACCATCTCCATCCATAAAAAAAGGAGAACCTACCCAAGGCCCCAGTTCCAAGACTTAGCACTTTGTAAAAAAAATGGACTCACCTCTTTCCTTCCCTCCTCCGCGGTATCTTGAGCTGAGCTCCCAAAAACACTGGCTGTTTTGCTTGGGGGGGACTGGGGTTTTTGTTTGTTTGTTTGTTTGTAGGGGAGGGTAGTTTGGCGGATTTTTTTTGTTTGTGGTTTTTTTTGTGGGTTTTCTTTGGTTGGTTGGTTGGTGGGAGGGCTTTGGTTGGTTGGCTTTTTGGGGGAGTTGCTGGGCTTTTCTTTGGTGGGAGGTTTTGGTTGGTTGGGTTTTTTGTTGGGTTGTTGGGGCTTTTTGTGGGTTTTCTTTGGTTGATTGGTTTTAGGTTTGATTTTTAAGTTGATGCATGGGCAGGTCCCTGCCCAGGGAAGAAGCAGCAGGTGAGACATCACATCCTGGTGGTACCAGTTGAGCCCGTGGCTGGACCATTCCCAGCATCCCACACGGCTCTTGCATCCCGCTTGCCCTGGCTCAAAGCCCCATTTTGATTAACACTCATTTTAAAAGTAAGATGTTTTATCGTCTCCTCACTCCCCCTTGCGAGAGCGAGGCAGCCGTTGTAATGGGAGCACAAGATGATAATTTGGCTTCCAAGAGCAAGGCTCACAACCACTGCTGCCAGAAATCGATCCGAAGCTCCACCACCCGCTCCAGACAAGCTTTCCTTCAAGAATATGAATAATCCTCTGCAAAGTAATGGCATACTTCATCTCTCGAAAGTTCCTCACAGGCTTAAATCCCCTGCTGAACGGGGGGGCCATGTGTTCAGCCACGTTCCCAGTAAATTAAAATTCAGCCTGTTCTTTTTCTAAAGAGAAACACAGAGAGTATCGATCGATAAATTTACCAAAAGTTTTATGGCAGCTGGTTTTCTCAGTAGTAGAGCAACCACTGCTCAGACATGGTTTAACACATAATCTCCAGATCAATATAACTTTTGATATATAAATAATGCTAACAAAAGGAGCAAGGACAAATATGCTTGGAAAAAAATAAACACTTTCTCCAAAGGATACTTTCAGTGTAATCCTCTCAAAATAAAGACCACATATTTCAAAGGCTGCGTATGGAAACCAACACAGAATATACTATCTAACAAAGTCGAAGATTCATCTCCATCATTCCAATGTTCCGACTCATCTATTCTGCAACTCTTGGCACACAAGTATGTGACTCTCTTGGTGGCATTTGCTAAGTATTAGCTTCTCCCAACTCCAGAATCCTTTTTTCCAAAGAAAAGTTACCATCCAGAGACACCTCCCTTCTGAACGCTTCCACACAAGGTATTTCCTTACTTCAAGTGTTATGTTTATTATGGAGCCTTTCCTAGGCATGAAGAACACAGGTCAGAGAGGATTATAAATCCTATCACCTGACAATTTTTTCAATTACTGTGCATGTTAAAATGATGCTACCACAAATAGGTTGCAAGAGATATGCTGGAAAATCTATTAACTTACTGTAAATCTATTTATGTTGGGAATTCATGCCTTGCAGAATTTTACCATTAGTCCTGGGAATTAGTTTATTGCTGGATAGGGAGGGCAGAGCCCACAAGGGTCATTTCAAAGACGTACCTTACCATGTCCTGTCTAAAGACGCCCCGATCCAGGTATTTAATGCATTAGTGAGTCTGAGTAAGTGCTTGCATGCCTCCCTCTACAGAGACACTCTGCTGAATAAGAAAAGGCATCACCTTTTTCTAAACCTTCACGTTGCTTCTCCTCTCTTCCACAGACTCCTCTTGTAGTGGAAGCACTGGCATATTTGAGAGGTTACAACAACGTATGTGCAATTATTCAGTTGCTTTGGGAATCAACACCTGATATTTTTTTTTATATCCATGAAGAAAAATCAGAGTGGAGAGAGCTCAGGTTCAAATACAGAGATTTCTGGTCCAAAGGCAACTGCCTTCCCTACCCCAACCCCACCACTGTTCCTGTCAGGAAGAATATTTTTCCCTTGAAAAGCTACTCTTTGTTGACTTCTTGTCAAGAATCAAAAAATTCATTTCCTGTGAGGTCTGCACTTA
Source organism: Astur gentilis (assembly GCF_929443795.1). NCBI lineage: Eukaryota > Metazoa > Chordata > Aves > Accipitriformes > Accipitridae > Astur > Astur gentilis. Next base: position 16,015,700 of record NC_064903.1, read on the forward strand.
ACTGACTGGCTCAGGCACATCAGAGATGGATCCTTCTTGATAACAGAGTAATGGGAGTTTTTACAGCCTCTAGAGACGGCAAGAAGAGCCAGCCCATTTTCCACTATCTGAATTGATCATTTGCCGTTTGTCCTCTGAAGGGATCGGCGAAGGAGAACTCAGACTGTCAGCATCCACGACGACTCAGCTGCTGCACAGCCTCCCACACAAGCAACATGAGAGAGATGGAGGGAAAAAGGGAAGAACTCAAACGCCGACAGCCCAGAGTTATGCCCACATCCCCACCATGTCTCTGGAAGTCCACAAGACTTGGCTATTTTTATCTGACCTACAGGGTTCTGGGTTCAGACCTCTCTCACCCGAGTCGTAGCCAAGCTGGAGCAGCATGCATGGAGAAAAGCCTTGGAAAGAGAAAAGGGGAGACCTATATGCCTGTGTCTGGCACCAGGAACAAATTTTTCACCATGGCATGGAGAAGAGCCTTGGAAAGAGAAAAGGGGAGACCTATATGCCTGTGTCTGGCACCAGGAACAAATCTGTCTCCCGGCATGGATGAGGAGGGGCGAGCATCCTCTTTGCAGACAGTATCTTATTTTTATACCAAAGCGCATTTTCCTGTTTGAAGGAATAGCATTCTTCCACACATGTCCTCACTCTTCTTCAAAGTTTTCAGCTTTTCATACAAGACCCAAGGACCTTCCTGAAGGTGCCCAGAACAGCCTCTCCCTGAGCGAGGACGTAAAAGGCGAAGCACCGGGGCAGTTTTGCCATAGCTGATGGGCAGTCTGCGCCCCTTCATCTACAGATGTCCTGAGCCCCTTTGGTGAAACCCGCGCCCTCCGTCAACCGGCTAACAGAGGGACCTTTGCAGGCAGGGAAAGAGCTGGGGCCAGCAGACGAGCAAAGATGCTCTACGACAGCCCTGCACCCACGAAAGCCTTTCTGGAAAATACCCTTGACCACGGCCACATTGCCACACTGTGGCTGCCCTCCCCCTGTGCTTTTCCATTACAAAACACTTCATAGATTCCCTTCATCTTCAGGGCAGACAGGGAAAACAAGTGAGCAAAGCTGACAGCATCACCGGCCCGGAGAGGGGCTGCTCCGCACGGCGGTGCAGCAGGCTCACCGAGGTTGAGGCAAAGGCAGAGTGAAAATGCTGCCAGCGATCAGACAGGACAGTCTTGCTCTCTTGCTGACACTTCTCCCCAAATGTGGTCCATTCACGGTGACAGACTTTGGAAAAGCTCCTCCTGACTTCCAGAAGCAGAAGCTCAAAGCAGGTCCACGCAGACACGGACCCAGCTTTTCTCTAAAGCATACGAAGTCGGGCACAAAGCACTCCTTTCATTTTTCCCTTTCATGCAGCAGCCTGCTCTGCTATTGCTAAGCCTGAGGTTGCGCTGCAAACCTCCCTCCTCTTTCTGTTACCAATTTGATGGCATTTTACATGCCCAAGAAATCTAAAGTGCAATAAAACCACAGTGAGAAAACCAAAACTGGCGATGGAAAAAGCAGTTCCTGCCCAGGGTGGCTGTGCAGGGAGTATGTTAAAAGCCATCTGGAGCAAGAGCCATTAAAATTTGCAAACATGCAGCTCTCTGCTAACTCCCCCCAGACAGCACACCCCCCCCCTCAGCCCAGACAAAGAGCCCATGGACGCCAGGGCTGCAGAATCTCCCCATAAACACTTTCATTTTAAGCCAGTTTAACTGGAAAAAGGTCAAGACCAGTAACAGCACAACATGTGTTATCGGTTAAACAAAGTTAGCAGCTATCAGTTAAACAAAGACCACTTAGACACAAGCCAAATCAAAGATCCTCTGTATTTCAGGCACCCAAATGAATCCCTAATACCCTACTAAACCTCTGTGTTTTATGTGCAGTCTCCATGAAGTCTGCATTGGGGTTTTTTTAATTCTACATGAATGAATTAACCATCCAGGTAAATAGCCAACAACTTAAAAAAATGGGTAACAATACAAAAAGCTGAAAGTTGTCATCTATATCTCTGCTGCCCAGAGCAACTGCTGTGCTTCTGATTTCCCATCAAGTACTATCTAAATTATTGCCTAATTTGTATATACAGCCAATAGACTATTTTTCTCCCTTGAAAGCTCAAATAGAGATACCCACTAAACAGATCTTTAATGAGAAAGCTTGCTCTTTGCATGGTGAACGTTTTCATACCACATCATCTTAGGTATTGTAAATACCGTCTGGATTCAAACTGGCATATTCCCCACTCCAATAAGTGATATTCATAGCAAAGTTTCACCTTTGACAAAGGCTGAATCTATTCCCAACCGCTGGAATCGCTCTCACGTCTTGCACAATGTGTTGTTTTCCTGAAGCCCCAGCTTTGGACAGAGCGGATTACATAAAGACCTCAGTCTACAATTAAAAACCAAAACAATCCAGCCCTCGCTGCTGTGGGAAAAAGCTTGAAAATGTGACCTGTAGTGCTAGAAGACAAGAAAAGCAAATTAAGGAAAAATTCACAATGTATCATTTTTCAAACTTACCAATTTTAATGCCAGTCACATTGTTCTTGGAGCTTTAATCATGATTTCATAATGCCCCAAGGTTATGGGAACTGAAAACCACATGCTTCCACTGAAATGAGACAGCAAAACATTTTGCATATTCATCTTTCCTATGAAGACACTTAATGTTTCATCCTAATCTTTACCTTACCACTACAACAAAAATTTACCAAAGTCTCCCAGAGACTTACTAGCTTAAGATATGGGGAAGTGCCACAAAAGCCTCCGCACTTTTTTCCCTTCTTTTTCCCGAAAATCAGGTTAACTCCACCTTGATCTGGGAGACCCCCAGCCTTTATATTCACAAATTAACAAAAGCAACCAGTTTTAAAACACGGGGGTCTTACTATTCCCCATTTCCCAGGCTGACAGGCAATTTATCCCCCGGACCTAACAAGCGGCATATAAGCACAAGATGCGATTTCAAACAGCCCCAAACCACAAATGATTCCTCCCAGATGCAGCACTGGAAATTCAGACATGTTTTCCCCACAGGCTGAGCGGCACCGGAGCCAGGACGGGACGGCACCGCCTCGACAACCCCTGTGAGGGCTGGGGCTGCCCACCCTTCCCGGCACCGGGATGCGGACGGCATTCCCTAAACCAGCCAAATTTCAGTGTTCACCTCCAGAG